>NC_136511.1:83628334-83965834 GCF_053919585.1 Euprymna scolopes | reverse complement strand
AAATATTGTTGAAATGCATTTTAGTTTCTTTTCCTTGTCAAATTTTCCTTCTTTATGGTTAAACTATAAAAAACCCCAAAAAACATCAACAATTTATAATAATTGCACTATGCCCAGTATTATATATATATATATATATATATATATATATATATATATATATATATATATATATATATATATATATATATATATATATATATATATATATATATATACCGTAAATGTATCTCGCCTGCTACTTAATTAGTTATAAAGCAAAGCTCGCTGTTTGTAAATAAACAAACAGCTCGAGCACTGTAAAAATGGTGACCGAATGTTTATTTAATGGACATTTGAAAAGGTTATTTGCGAGCACTGACCCAATAGGTCAGTGATTAGAACTGCCGACTATTAATGCGATGGTTGTAGGTTCAATCCCCAGTTGAGGAAAGTTGCTAGTCTATCCACACTGATGAGTTGTGATACGACGAAACAGTACTGTATGGTGGGTGACCATATATATATATACATTGATAGATAGACAGTGAAAATTAGAAAGCGATTTGATGAAAATTAGTATCATGTTGGTACTTTTGTGCTTCCGTAGTTGTTTTGAAGCAACCGCGTGCCAAGTCAACGGCGCATGCGCTGTGGCTGCCGCTCTGAAAGAGACTGCCGTCTTCTTGTTGGGTCGCCTCAACACGAATAATGGCATTATTTTTCCTTCCTTGATTTTTTTTTTCTTTAATCCGACCAGACGTAAGCAGAGTTGAACACTTTTCCCGTCCGGTGGATTAATGGACTTTGTTTAAATTCTCTTGGAGAATCTTGTTTTGCTTTTTAAAAAAAAATTGTTTACCCTCCCCCACGCACACATTGTTTTATTCTGTCTGTAGTCGTGTGTCAAAAATGACGCCCCCGTTGGAGGGAGAACGACAAAAAATGTTGCTTGAACAAAATGTCCCGTCGAATACGGAACCTCACTCTCATCTGATGCATAAACCCTGCAGTTCTGCACGTCGAAATAATTATTGTTGTTCTTGGAGTAGTTTGATCAGCAAGGTGGAGGTGATGTACCCGGAAAGCGTTCTTGTGATACAACGTGGGTTTTACCTCTACATCTAGGAAATTTATTTCTCAAATTCGTTTCATTTACTTTGTTTTTGTTTTCATTTTTTTTCTTGCTTATTATCCCCCTCCCCCGCGAAGCTGGGTATATATATTTCTACATAGTAATTTTTCCTTTAATATCCTATTTTAATATTTAAAAGTCAAAATCCTTTTTTCAAAAAATCTCTAATGGCTATTAACGGGCTTCCATAGCCGGAATAATTGCCAACAATTCTATTCCATTTTATCATAATAGAATCCAATAAGTTTCATTTCCTTTTTTATTTTTAGTTTCTGTTTTACTTTACTATTTTCTAAATTTTCTATTTTAATATTTTATCCAAGAAAAAAAAAAGTTGGATTAATTTTAGTTTTAAATAGTTTAACTTTCATTATTAAAAGAATCGGCGAAATTACCCCCCTCCCCTCATGTATAAGTACGGAAAAATTAATCTTTTCATTAAAAAAATAAAAACATAGTGTTTATTCTAAATTATTCAAAAGAAATATTTAAGAAATCTAAAAAAAAAAAAAAAATAAATAAATAAAATATATTTTGGAAGCAACGAGTTCCCATAGACAAAATAATTGCCAAAAAGTATTATTCGCAACACAACAATAAGTTTTTATTTTTATTTATTTAAAAAAATTTTTTTTTTTAATTCTTTAATTTCCTCCAGAAAAAAAAAGTATCAAGTTAATTTTATTTCTTAAATAGTTTATATTTTATTAAAATAACCGATATATATTCTCTCCCAGCTGGATGTAAACAATAAGGTATTTCATTTTTTTAAAGTTTTTTATTTTTTTTTTTATTTCTTTTAATATTTTTTTGTTCAGTAAAAATCGAATTCGTTTACAGTTTTAATTTTTTAATAATTTAAAGTTTATAAACTCCATTAAAATTTAAGCCTCCCATGTTTGAAATATTCGCCAATAAATTCTAGCAGATTATTTTAACAGCTGGATATAAACACAATAAGTTGTATCCGTTTTTTGTCTCCTTTTTAAAAGTTTTTTTTTTCCTAATTTAATATTTTTTATTCGCATTTTCATTTTTAATTACAAAGTTTTGAATTAAAATTTAAATTCGGTTAAAATAATCGCCAATTCTTCCGTCTTCTTCCTAGAAACTCAGCTGATCGCACTTTTGTTTTTATTTTGTAATAGTTTTCCCTTTGTCTAGTTGGTCTGTGTTTCAAACGGCAAATCAACCCTTTTTTGAAGTTATTTAATGCTGAAGCAATATTTTTTTTCCTTTGTATATGGTTAATTAAGCACAAGTTGAATCTTCATTTTATATATTTTTTTTTTGTTAAAATGTCTTAATTTTTTTTCGCTTCAAAACCGCAAAAATTTTTCGTTTACAATTTTAGTAATAAAAGAAAATACTTGTTTATGACATTTAAAAAAATAATTTTAGCTTTAATTTTATTTATTGAATCATTTTTGTTTGTCAAAAGTTCATTTTTAGTTTCCATTGTCAATAGTCAACATTTTTTTCTCCTTAATATCTCGTTATATCATTAAAATCGGTATTTTTACTTAATTAAAATTTCTTATAGTTGCTTTGTTTTTTGTTTTATTTAATGAGTTAAAAATTTCTGATAAAGTTAATTTTTTTTTTTTTAATAAAAATATTCTACTGAAATATTTTATTTGTAAACAACATATTTAATTTTTTTTTTTTTTTTAATTCTATTTTAAAATACATTGTTAAAAATCTGTTTCGGGATTTTTATCCACAATCTTATAGAAATCTCTCCTCATCTCTGATCAAGTTCTCTACTTTTCCTTTTTTCATTTTTTTTGTTCTTGTCATAAATTGTTTCTCTTGAAAGTAAAATAAAAAGGGTCAATATGTCTTATTTCCGAATGTCTAATAAGAATCATATTGGATTGCTGTTCCTTCTTATTCTTGCGGGTTTATTTTGTTGTGTGAATGGCGAATGTGATTCGTGCAAGAATTCTCTTTGCCCATCTTCATCTCAAGAAATTCCGATCGGATCATCTCCATTGACATTTCTCGATGATTTACCAACAATAACAGTCACCACAACAAAAACGAGCAAAGGACCCAAAAAAACAAGAGTAAATGAACCTCAACAATCCTCGTCGCCTTCCGCCTACCATTCCGATGATCAGCCCCTTCAACATCATCAACTCTTAAATCGTCCGTCGTCGTCGTCGCCCGAAAAAGAAAAATCCTTCACACTTCCCTCTTGTTTGATTACAGTCTTCATCATTTTTGCCACATTTAACAAAATAGGTAACAAAAATACTTTTTTTTCTTTTTCACAAAAAGTTAGGGAAAAGTGTATTATAATTAACGCAAAATAGGGTAACCCCCCCCCAAAAAAAAACAAAACAAAACAAAAAAACCGGTTAACATCAAGTTCTGTCTGTGTTTGTTTACATGTACGTCAGCTGGTATTTGTGCTTCTTAACTACCCTGGAAAAGTCACGCCGGGTTTGTATTATTCGAAAAAGTTGTCAAAAAACAAATTTATAACAAAAATGTTCAGCTCGAAAAACATACAGTGTTTACCAATGTATTGGAAAATTTAAAATGGCGCCGAACTCTCTGCTGAACACGGTAAGTTTGAGAAAATGATTTAAAACTAAAAAACTATACAAAATACTGTTACAAACTCGCTCAATATATGTTACCGTGACATAGGCTGACATATATTCGGTAGATTTTTAACAGTATTTTGTATATTTTTTAATTTTTAACTAATTTTCCCAAACATATCGTGTTCAGCAGAGAGTTCAGCGGCTCAGCAGCGCCATTTAAAATTTTCCAATACATCGGTAAACACTGTTTTTCGAGCTGAATAAACATGTTACATTAAATAAAAACACAAAAAATTATCCAGTTAGGTAGAGAAGTAACTTATCTTGCTTTGAGAACATTTGTTACATATTTGTCCTTTTGACTGCTGTACTAGCACTATCAGAATTTTTGTAGGAATTTTTGACACCCCTAACACGAAACTGCGAATACAATATAAAAATCTCGTAATTTCTCTGTTAAAAGTGGGTTATTTATTTTCTTTATGGATTATACTTCCAAAATAAACTATTACAGTTGTTTTAAAAGTAATAAAAATATTTTTATTTTTTTTTTAAACAGTAATGAATTTTCCGAACTCAATATTTTTAAATTTTTAAACTCAATATTTTAAAATTTTAAAATTTTAAAAATCTATCAAAATTTTTCTATTGATTCTATTTTTACGATATTTTCAGGGTCAATGTGAAATTTTATGTTCTTTCCAATAAACCGAATATAATATTTTAGACAAACGTTTTTTTTTTTTTATTCACGGTTCCCCCCCCCCCCCAGTGTCTATTACAAAGAAAATACTTAATTTAGTCTCGGATAAGTACATAATTATTTACTCACAAATTGAAGAGAAAAGGTCAATACATAATATATTCAAATTTAAAAAAAAACGGACATCGTGTTCTTGTAGAATTTTACCTGTAAAGTTTGAAGTTTAAAACCTTTTTTTAAACCACGTTATTTGTTTTTTCTTTTTTCTTTTTTTTTTTTTTAATGGAACCTTGGTCCTTGCTCCTTTAATTGAAAAAAAAATTAGGGCTTGAATTACATTTTTCGAGGAGTTATAAGCTTGGAAAGACAGGGGGTCGAATAATTCACGCCTCCAATTTTGTAAATGTCTAATAATAATTAATTTCGACTCGGATAAGTACATAATTATTTACTCACAAATTGAAGAGAAAAGGTCAATACATAATATATTCAAATTTAAAAAAAAACGGACATCGTGTTCTCGTCGAATTTTACCTGTAAAGTCCGAAGTATAAAACCTTTTTAAAAAAAAAACACGTTTTTTTTTTTTTTTTTTTTTTTTTTAAATGAAATCTTGGTCCTTGCTCCTTTAATTGAAAAAAAAAATTAGGGCTTGAATTGCATTTTTCGAGGAGTTATAAGCTTGGAAAGATGGGGTGGAATTATTCGCTATTTTCACAAAAAATTCTGATACTGCTACTGCTGTACACTCTTTAACCCTTATCCTTGAGTGGCCTATCAGCCTTGATAAGTGGTGACGCCTATGTAAAAAAAAAACATTTTTTTTTTTTTTTTTTGACAACTTTTTCGAATCTATGTGTATAGTAATACAAACCCGTCACGTCTAATTTCTACAAGTTTTAAAGTATGCTAACGAATTTAGCTGTTTTTCACAATAACATTTTAAAACGGACATCTTCCAGGGCATTCGTCGCCAAGCATAAATATCGGCTGACATAAATATAAACAAACACAGATGGAACTTGATTTGACCAAAACAACAAATAACTGTTACCAAACGCAAGAAAATTTTCTTTTACTTTCCACCTGAACACTCATCTTTAGGTGCTAGTGCAGAGAGTGATCCGCACTATTTTTTAAATCGTATTTCCAAGTTTAATTAAAGTTTTATGATATGTTTTTTTATTCAATTGTAAGGTTGAAGTATACAATAGGCACAAAACACCTATTAAGAATGGCTGTTTAAATAATAACGTTATTATTTACGTCCTGATCACTCTCTGCACTAGTACCCATCTGTAAAATGACTTTTATGCTTTCGGGTCTGCGCAGATTGTCTGAATATTAAGACATTTTTTTTCTTTTAAATGTTACCTTACGCAACAACAGAACACCAACCACTCTAATTTGTTTTTTTAGGGGTAATCGAGGTCGCTGACAACGAATCTGATAATCAGACTCGCCGCAAATTTACCGTTTGTATGGTATGAACCCCTGGACCTTGGGACTATTTTGTGCCATTTCACCGCCTTCGGTAGTGTTTTACTTACACGTACGTCCGCATGCGAACGTGCGTAGTGAAGTGTCTTATCACATCGCGTAGGAATCTTGGCATGCCGGAATCTTCAAGCGGTCATTTCAAATAAATTAAAAAAAAAAAAAGAAAAAAAAGTGGTTTATTTATTTATTTTGTCTTACGTAGTTTTAATACTTTTTAATTGATCTAAAAAAGTTTCCACGAGAGGTTTACAAAAACATAACCATCAAACATATTTTTATATTTTTCGTTCTTTTTTGGGGGTGGGGGTATTCAATTATAGGACTCGTGTAGTTTAACAGGTGCTTCTGCAGTTTAATTAACCATGTGCCTATTTCCATACTATGGAGGACAGGCGCGAATGCAGACCTCACAATTTTATTATACCATCCCTATTAAAGTTAAAACATACTTATCAAAGTATTCTCATGTACATCTATATCAAAAACACTTGTAAACGTTTTTTTGTTTTTCTTTAATTTTTAGATTTTTTATTTCCATACTTTGTGGACCAGGCGCGTATGCAGACCCCACAATTTTAATGAATCATCATTCTGCCAGATCAAACATACCCAAATATACATCTTCTATCATTATATGTGATCAGTTTTCTATAAAAGTCAATGATATAGGCGCCTATTCGTGACCAGACACACACAGACGTTCAGCTTTATATTATAGATATATAACTCAATGTATGTGTTTGTGTGTTCCTTATAAAAAGAAAGGTTAGAGAAATTACATAAAATTTGAAATAAAAGTATTATGTAAAATTTATCAGTGAAGACAATGGAAGTTCTCCCATGAAGGTGACTGAGAGTATAACTCTTAAAATTTCAAATGTATTCTATGTTTATGAAATGTAAATTATATTTATAATATGTATAAAATTCTCTGAGGAAGGACAATGGGAGTCATCCCAAATCTCTAGATTATCATCTGTGCTGATTCTCTATATGCCTTCACCCCTATAAGTGATCCCTCTTAAAAGTTCAAATTATGTATATCTGATTTCAATGAAATTTAAAATATATATATAAGACATTTAGAGATTTTTCCAACATTTCAGCTTCTTCCAATTTTATTAAGGGGTGAAATACGAGAACGGACCAGACTCATTCAATTCTAAACAATGTCGGATCTTGTTTTGTTTTTTTTTCTACATTTATTATTTATTTTTTTTTTCTATTTTGTTTTTTATTTTTCTTAAAGACTTTTATTTCAGAAAATTTTCTTTCCTCTTTGCACTACCTTAATATTGAAACTTAAAATTTTTTTCTTTATCAGGAATCCATGTTCAAGTTCGGAAGACAACATCACTTGTGTTTCCCCTCATTTTGGTGTCATTTTTAGGATCATTGATTGGTGGTCTTGTTGTTTACAAGTCTTCCTACTCTTCTGCCTCTTGGGAAACGGTAACCCTATTGCCCTCCGCTGCTGAGAAATGTTCCTTGGGAGTCGTTTACCTGTCCATTTTATTCCTGCTTTTTCTTTTGCCCCATATCGTTTCCCTCGAACAAGCTGCTCTCTGCAAACTGACCCTCCTCCTTTTCTGCAGCCTCATCTTCTACCAAGCGTTCGGCTCGACAGTCACCATACTACACTGTCTTCTATTGACTAGCATCATGTTACCTTGCAACAACCGACCATTATCCTTTATTTCAAAACATGTTCAACCCAGCAACGTCTTTTATTGTATGATTTCGCAAGAATCTCTCTTAAGCAATGCTGTTTCTTTGGTAAGTTTCAATATTTTGAAAAATTGGTACTCTTGCATAATTTCTCGTGAATTCCTGTCAAGCATGGATCGGGCAAGACCGGCAATCATCGATGTCAGCCGAGCGTCATAACAGACACAGACTAATGAAAAAAACAAAACAAACTGAAAAAAAAAAAATGCAAATAATAACAAAATAACAACAAAAAACCTACCTTGAAAAATGAAAATGTTTATTTTATTTTAGTATATATATATATATATATATATATATATATATATGTTTTTTTTTTGCAAAATATTTATCAACAGAAAGTTTTTTTTTTAATTTTTTTCAAGAAAAGATTTTTTTTAACCGTATAATTGCTAGGTGTAAGTACAAGTTTTTTTTTTTATTTTTTTTTGTAACCGTATTTTTCTTTTTTTTATTTGCAAGACTTGTTCAGGCAAGTTTTTTTTTTTTTGGGGAGGGGGTCCACAGAAATTAAAAAAAAATTTTTTTTTTTCTTTTTTAAATTGAGATTTATTTATTTTTTTTTTTGGTTTTTAATTGCCGGCAGAACTTTCTTGAGAGGAGGATATTTCCTTAGGAATCTTTTACTTTGGTCGACTGTTGAGCAACCATCGCTGGCAAAGAGGGAGGAGATGGGCCCCATGGGGTAGAGGAAATATTTTTTAGGGTTGCCATTTCGAACGGCCATAAATAAATGATTTCTTTTTCTAACATGCATGGATTTATTTCCTTGCCTGTCATTTTTTTCTGATTGGCAAGTTTGAAAATATTTGTTTTTCATTGGCTAATCAAACTTCTAGAATTTGAATTACAAAAAAAAAAGAAAGTCCCCCACCTTCTCTCCCTTAATATCACCTTAAAAATTACTAAAAACATAACAGAAAAAAAATTAAATAAATAAAATAAGTCGAGTAAGCGTTTAAAGATTTAAACAATGCTCGGCTGACACCGATGATTACCAGTCTAGCCTGATCCATGTTTGACGGGAATTCACGAGAATTCGGGTCAAATTATGCAAGAGTACTGAAAAATTTAATTAATTTTTGTTTCTTTGTCTTTATTTTTTTTATTTTATTGTAATCAAAAAATTATGTTAAAATTTTTCATTTTTATTTAGTTTATTAATTTATTTTAGTTTAATTAAAAAAATAAAATTAAAAAAAAAATTATCTAAATTTTTTAATTTAAACAATTTAAATTGCTTATTTTATTTAAAAATAATTATTTTTTAAGTTTTATTTTGTATTCATATATAAGGGTTGGAAAAGCATGCAAAGTCCAGGTAGGCTCAGGTCAACATTATCTTAGTAAGATCAGCTTTTATTTTAGTGTCATAAGAAAATTAAAGGTGAATATGTAAAATTGATCGAGTAGTTTTATTTTTAAATAAGAAAATCCTTTTTAAGTAATTAATGGGAATTCATAGGCATTACAACATAAATCTAATAAATGTGAATTATTGTTGTTACCTCTTTCTTTTTATTTTATTTTTTTGATTTTTTAATTTTTTTTTCAAAATGGTTGCAAGATAGTTACTCCTAAAACGCTCATTAAATTTTATTTTGTATTTACAAATAAAACTACTTGATCAGTTTACATAATTTTTTTGATATGATATTTTTGTTTTCTCACTGGACAGCGTACATCATCTGATTTTTACAATACAGATTTTTATTTTTGTTATTTATTATATAAAACGCAAAATGGGCATGAGCGTTTGTGTACGTCTGCGAAATGCTTTTTTCGTCGGCCTTCTCGCATCGGTTACATTCCAGTAGAAGTTTCCTTATACTTCCTATATTGTAACATCTCCGATTTGAAAACGAACACCGTCTCTATCTTTATTTTGATGGAGTTTTAAAAAATTCCCTCTTTTCGAGTGCGTGTCTTTTTCGTATAAATAAAGCGAAACTATTTGAACACGACAAACGCCTCCTGGCTTTCCGTTTTGGTACGTTTTGAAGTCAGTTAGCTTTGATCAATGTGGGAGAAACTCTTCATATCAGACAATTGCTATTCATTTGGACATTGCCAGATTTCCCTCTTTTTGGGGGGAGCTGATTTTTTACCCCACCATAAAAAACGATGTGTCTAATTTGCTTTCGTGGGGAAGCAAATAAATACAAAACGCCTCCTGGCCTTCCGGCAGAGTAGTATTTGTTCTGAAGTTGGTCCTTGGTCAAGGTAGGGGAAACCCTTCATACTGAGACAATTACTATTCATTTGGATACTGCTAGAGTGCCCCCTTTTTTGGGGAAACTGCTTTTCTCCCCACATTAAAAATGACCTTCATGGGAGGTTTAAAAACAACACTATTTCTGCAAGTCATCTTTTTGATTGACATCGCTAAATTTGAATGCTTTACACTTCCGGTTGTGTCATGGTGTAACGGTAAGATGTCAGGTTTTCTTTCACTTTCTTTTCTGACTTCGCATCGTGGGTTCGAGTCTACCTGCCTACCACCACTTTTTTTTTGCTCAACACACCTACAAACACTTGGGCAATACTGGCCACTCCCACTAGTCTATATATATAAAAGGCAAAAGCGGCGCACGTGTTTTTGTATGTCCAGCAAAGACTTTTTTCGCCGGGCTTTTCGGGAGGGGGTACTATTTTTTTAGAACTTTTTATACACCTTATATTGTAATATATACGATTTGCAAACGTATGTTGCTCTAGATTTATTTACATTGACTTTTACAAAATTCTTGCTATTTTATCTCGTTTGTTTAGCTTTTTTGTATGAAAACGAAACTAATCTGGAGCGAAGGCATGTTTCCCGGCTTTCGTGCCGGGAACATTCAGAAAGCAATGAAGTTTGATCAATGCGATGGGGGGGGGCTTATATCAGACAATTGCTATGTATTTGGACACTTCCCTTTTTATGGGGAGCTGGCCCCCCCCCCCCCCCCTCTAACATCTTGGGGAAATAAAAGCAAAAAAACTGCCTCGCAGCAAAAGTTAAGTGCGGGATTTCATTCCCTCTGACATGATGTTTTACCTCATTAAATTCACGTACCTGTCACTTAAGTTTTCGTTAAATTCAAACATGTTTCAGTTACTCTCCCGTCTTGGCCGAGCAGTAATATGTCAGGTTGTTTTCACACTTTCTTTTCCATCTTCCCCTCAAGGCTTTAGGTTTGAGCCTACCTACCTACCAAAACTTTTTTTCCCTTTTACACACCTTCAAACACTCGGGCATGCCAGGCACTCCTACTAGTTCAATAAAAGGGGAATTCTGCACAAGAACCGTCTTTCAATTGCATCACTTACAAAATCTCAAATTATTATAATACTAGCGGTGTGTAGGTGTGTGTGTGTGTGTAGGGAGGGGGGTAAACTAAAGAATAAGCGAAGTAATAATCCTGTTTAAATAAAAAACGTTGCCCGGATGTTTGGAGGTGTAAAATAAAAAAAAAAGTTTTGTTAGGGAGGTAGGCTCGAACCTGAAACCTCAAGGCTAAGGCAGAAAAAGAGTCTGACATGTTACCAAGACGTCAAAGAGACAGAAGTGAAAACAGATGAAATTAAACATTTAAAAAAACAGCAAGTTAAACTAATGTCAACGTTTTCTAGGTCAAACATGACGTCATCGTTGTAGTAGTAATAGCAGCAAAGAAAATGAAGGAACAATTTTTTTTTTTTTTTTGCTAAAAAGAGGGTCCAGTTGAGGGTGAAGGAATGAATGTTTTTAGCCAATTTTTCGATATTTGTTATCTGAAGGTTCAAGCTTCAAAATGATACCTATCTGGTGAAAATCCGTCGCATCTGTCAAGTTTTTGCGAGACATACAAACACACACATTTTGCCTTTTGTATATATAGACTAGCAGGGGTGCCCGGCATTGCCTAGATGTTTGGAGGTATGTGTGTGTGTGTGTTGAGGGGAGGGGGTAAAGCAGAACAAAATGAAAACTTAACCCTGTTTAAATATAAAAAAAACAATGTTAAACTTCTTAAAAAAAAATAAAACAAAAAAGTGATTTTAAAAATGGAAAAAAAAATCTTTTGTAGGTGTTAAAGAAAAAAAAAGGTGGGGGGGATGGCAGGTAGGCTCGAGCCCGAAGCCTTGAGGCCAATAAGCTGACGACATACACGTGCACTACGGTGACGGAAACAATGTAAGACGTTAAATTTAGCAATTAAAAAGTGAATGAGTTCAAATTGAGGTCAAACATCACGCTATTCTGCAGTTAACTATTTTGGCAAGACAGTTTTTTTTTTTTTTTTTGGTTTTATTTTTTTCTCTCCCCAACTTGTTGGAGGGAGCCCAAAATAGCAATTGTCTGATATAACGATTTTCACCGACATTGATCAAAGCACAAGTGCCGCGGAGGGTTTTTTTTTTTTTTTTTTTTCAGTTTCGCTTTTTTATACTGAAAAGCCAATGACACGCGTGGGCCAATAAATATGCCGAAAATTGGGCATAAAATGTGCCCAAATTAAAGATACACGGCAAGTCGTTTCTTAAATCTTAGATATTATCATCTCGGTAGCATATAAAAAGTTATAAGAATGAGCAAGCAAGCCGAGAACTACCCCAAAATAAGCCTTTGCTGAACATACACAAAAAATGCACACACACATTTTCGCTTTTATATTATAGACTAGCGGGGGTACCAGGCGTTGCCCGAGTGTATAGAGGTGTGTGTGTTGGGGGGGGGGAGTAAATCAAAACAAAAGAATAAGCGAAGTAATAACCCTGTTTTAATATTATAAAAAAACAACAAACGAACGTGATGCAAACGAACGATATTAAAATTTCTTAAAATCGGAAAAACAAAAACTAAAAAAGAAAACAAATATTTAAAAGGATAAAATTGTAGGCCTGCACCCTTTGCTAAATAAATAAAAATACCTTTTCAGTTGATTATATGTGAGCAGCCATTAAGAAATTGGCAGTAATAAGAAATTAAAACAATATGTTAGATTTGAAAATTGGGGTTCATATTTGCATATAAATTTAATTTAAACTGATTACCCACCTCTGTGCTAGACATCATTTTTAAGAACTGGTTTTGAAATAATAAGTGATGGGCTGAAAGTGCATGATCATTTTATGTTAAATTTCTATGCAAAAGTATGAAATATATATTTTTGGTTCTTTTCCAGAATCCCTCGATATTAAATAACAAAAGTACATAAAAATCGGAATAATGTATATATATCAGTGATGAAACAAAAATATCATGTTCCAAAAACCATGTAAATTGATCAAGTAGTTTTATTTTTAAACAAGAAAATCAAATTTTATGAGCTACTGAAGAATGTTAGTCTTTTTTAATATAAATCTCACCTGTCTGTTTACATGTATGTATGTTTGTATGTCTTGCAAAAACTTTCAACAGAGGCAACGGATTTTCACAAGATCTGTATCATTTTGAAGCTCGACCCTTCGGATGACAAATATCGAAAAATTGGCAAAAAACATTAATTCCTTCGCCCTCAACTAGGCACTTTTCTACAGAGAGAGGTCGCTTTTTTAGCCGATATTTTTCGAAAGTCATCGCCTCTTTTCGATAGTCTAGCCTTAATTTAAACCTATGTCACTTCCGGTTTAGCGATGGGTGCAACAGCTAACTCGTCACATTTTTTTTTTCACTTTCTTTCCCTCCTTTGCGGTACAGGTTCAAGCCAGCCTACCTGCTACCACTTTTTTTTTTTGCTCAACCAACACCCTTACACACACCTCCACTTTCTTATCACAGGTTCAAGTCTACCTGCTTACTACAAATTTTTTTTTTTTTTTTTTTGCTCAACACACACCTACAAACACCCGGGCAATGCCAGGCACCCAGGCTAGTATCTATATAAATAAAACAGATTTCTGTGTGTGTATCTGTATGAAAATATTTAACTGATAAACTCTTAATCTACTGGTCACATAACACAAATTAATAGGAAATAGTAATCGTACACCAATGGTTTATAATGAGTAAAATGTTTGTTTGGATGGATGAATAATGCGCAGAAGCAGATATCAGCAAGTTGAAATGCAAAATGTTCCTTTAAACATGCCGACATATTTATGTTATTTTGTGCATGTGTAAATTGATTCCTAGCTTGAAGTAGTTAAATTATAAATCTTTCTTGGCTATCTGTTGATAGCTCAAACGGTAGGGAACATGATTGGAGCCTTGTCTTATCAATATAAAAAAATAACAGAGGGAGATAACTCAATTTAATTCAGACTTGTGAGATTTGTTATAATGCTTATGAATTCCTATTAATCACATAAGAATGATTTACTTCATAAAAATAATCACTTAAAAAAACAATGTAGAATCTCATTTTTGTTCTTAGTAGAATTATCACAGAGTGCAGGTCTCCAATAATATTGATAAATTCGTTTTTAAATTTGTTTTGTTTTCCTTTTCAGATTGTTTACCATTTGATATCTGGTCAAACTAATTTTGAATCGTCATCTCAGTTGGTGGCTTGGCATTCCAGCGTCATTTATGTTTTTGCCGTCGGGATTGAAGGAACTGTATTGACTTATGTTCTCAGCTGCTTACTCTTCACGCTCACCAAACATTGTTCACTTTATGTTGTCTGCATCGTCGAAGCTGTTGCGCTAGTTGGAATGAGCCTTTTTGCTTATTTCAGTGTTCACCTTTTTCATTTGCCTCCCATCTTGGAGTGAGTATGCGTTATTTAATTTTTGTTTGTTCCATCTATGACTATCTATTAATCAACAGTTAAAGTCCTGTGCCCTTTTGGCTAGATTCCTATTTGATCCCCCGACAAAAAGGGCGGACCTGTAAATTTACCACTTGTCTGTTCGTCTATCCGCACTTTTCTCAATAACTATGCTTTGGAATTTTTTGAAATTGGCAAAACATTAAACATGATATGAGTAAAAAAATAACAATGAATTTTCTGGGAAAACTCTAGTTGTTCCCCTAGGGGTGCCTTTCATGTTAAAATAGCTAAAATTGACATTTTTGTGCTTATTAAAAAAAAAATTGATGCCTTGGATTTTTATAAAACTTTCTGAAAAGTTGTAACTAACTGATTTCTATATAATTTTGTTTGTCTATACTTTGCAATAACTCTTGGGTGTGCCCCAGGGGCTCTTTTGGAGCTGATAAAAACACTCCATTTTTGGGACTATTTTACCATATTTGTCCAAAATTTTTTGTGTATGTCTATTTAGAAGTTTTGCATGGTGCTGAACTCAAATTTAAATGCTGAACTTAGTCATTTTTTTTTTTTTTATGCCTCGTTTACTCTGCACTCACGAGGGACCATACATGCTTCACTTGTTCTGTTTACTTTCACTTTGGTCTCATTCCCATTTAGGGATTGATTTACTTTTTTTTGGTTTTGAACATACTAGAAAACAATAGATTGTTTATTTTTTAGGTTGGGTGGATCTTACGGTTTCTTTTTTTTTCACTTTGTGGCGTATGTCTACTCGGATCATGTCTACAGGGGAGTAGGTGGGGAGTTGAGTGAGATGTCTGTTCACATTACATGAAAACTTCTGCATGTTAGGACTGTCAGGGAAGCAAGAAACAAAGAGGGAATTCCAAAGTATAGCAGTTCGATGGAAGAAACTAATAGAGAAGGCATCTAGGGACCTCTACAGTGATGAAGGAGGGGGGTTGCTACTAGACATGTTTTCCGGAAGTATGAGGAAGGGGGTACAAGTACAATGAGTTCATCAGAATATTCTGTTAAAATGCATCACAAATATTAGATTATTATTTCACAAACAGGCAGAGAGATGCAACATTGTGGTAATGAGACAGAGGTTAAAGGTTGGCTGATAGTGTGGAACCTATTAGATTTGAGGGTTTTTTTTTTTTTTGTTTTTTTTTGACCTTGGTTAAGAGGAAGAGACTAGTGGTGGATGCACTAACCCACATGTAGCAACAATACTCCGTGCATATGCGAATAGTGGTTCAGGTGTGAGTAATTTTCTAGCACATTAGAGCAAACCCACCTTCTTTGCAGCAGCCTTAGCAATATCCTCAATGTATTTGTTTCAGTTCATGTTAACTAATTTCGTTTAATACTTATCACAAAATACTGAAAAACTAACAAAATTACATATTTTCATTTATTTAACTTTTAATATATCTTTAAGTATGGATCAAAATGTTATTCAACTATTTTCAAATATGGTTGACTTAATTTTCTTCCAAAAGTTCTGACAATCAAACATTTGTCAATAGATCTTTAATCCTGCTTCTCAATTGTGCCATCAAGTGGCCTGTAATATAGGACATATATGTAGAATATTTTTTTTTTTTATAGTTCTGAATTTGAGAACAAAAGCAGGACATTTTGTTTTAAATTCTTAAATTCACATTTTAGAATAGTTTTCTCACTTCTTACAAATGCATGAAATAATAATTAACAATGTTTACAGTGCATCTGGTATCATGGTTAGTGTTCTCTAATAGGCTACAAGACTAGGGTTCCATCCTCGGTAAAATCATACTAAAAATCCAAAATTTTGATGACCCTTTCCTTATACAATGAACATTATGAAGTGAAGATCAAGAATAAGTGGAGTAATCCAGCAGAAAGTTGTGGTGACCTCCTTTACATTTCAGTATATTAGCTAATGAAAGAGATTTCAGTTCACCCTCAAATACCGTCAACTATTTTCTTTTTAAAGGATACTAGCCTGGGTGCCCGGTGTTGCCTGGGTGTTTGGAGGTGTTGAGCAAAAAAAATTTAAAAAAGTGTTAGTAGGTAGGCAGGCTCAAACCTGTACCGCGAAGGAGAAAAAGAATGAAAAAAAAGAAAACGTGATGTCTTCGCTGTTGCGTCCATCACCAAACTGGAAGTCATAGGTTTAAATTAAGGCTAGTCAATCTAAGAGGGATGATTTTTGAAAATATTGTTGAAAAAAAGCACCCCCCCATATAAAAGTGCCCAGTTGAAGGTGTTTTTAGCCAATTTTTCGATATTTGTCATCCAAAGGGTCAAGCTTCAAAACCATACTGATTTTGTGAAACTCTATCGCCTCTGTCGAAAGTTTTAGGCAGGCATACAAACATACATACATACATTTATACAGGCAGGTGAAGTTTCTATAATAGATTACTTTTTGTTTTTTAGGCGGGGGGGGGGGCATGGCTTCCAGCAAACGATTTTTGTCTCTTAAATCACAGTCTGTATGCAAGAAAAACAAATGTTCTCGTTTGCGCAAGTCTTTAAAATCATTACTCCTTTATTTTCCCAGGTTGACCTTGTGCGGCATTTGTCTCCGGCAGTATGTTGATGCAATCCTCCTTTCTGGTTCGTTTATGATGTCCACAGCCCAAAATGGTAGCACCAAGATGACATCCTTACTGAAACTGTTGGCTTGCATCTGTGAAAGTGCCATTCTCGCCCTGGCGCTCCTCTCCATTCCCGGAAAAATTCCAACCCTCTTCTTTTCATCTTCTCCCACCTGGAATTTTGCTTTCATTCTCCTCACATTGTTTATTGGAATCAATTGTACATCTTTAGGTAATGTCACTATCTTTGTTTTCATCACATCATGAAATTCTTTAAATTACACAAAAAAAAAAAAAAAAAAATATTAACGCTGAACAAAGTCCTTAATATTGTAATTTGAAATGTTGGTGTAGATCTAGACTTTACCCTATATTTAAAAATAAAGAAAAATCTGGGTAATTGTTTAGTTTAATCCAGACATTAAAAAATGAAAATATTGAAAAGAAATGATATTGTACTTACTCATTATGGAATAAAGTTTTCATAAAAAAAAAAAAAAAATCAATGAATTTGATCGAATAGTTTTTTTTTTACGGATGAAAATCAAATTGTAATGAGATCGATTGTATTGCATCCATCTTGCCTATTTTTCAGATGATGAGGAAGGTGCCTTTAAATAAAAAAGTGATTAACAAAGGACAAAAGAAAAAAAGGATTAAAAAAGAACAAAGAAACTTTGTAAAATAAGTGAAAATAACTAAATTATTTATCTAGGTATTTTTTCTGCCCATGTTTCAAAAATAATCTCATCAAATTTTGACAAACTTTAAGCAGTGATAATCTTATCTTCCTTAGCACCCCCCCCTCTGTGAAATAAGCGAGATGGCCGTGACACAATCGATCTCATTAAAGTTCGATTTTCCTTTTGTAAAAAAACAAAACAAAAATATTTGATCAAATTAAGTGAAATTTTTTATGAGAACTTAATTCTATAACAGATATGTACACTATATGTATGTATATATATTTCAATATTTTCATTTTTTTAATGTCTTGATTAAACTAATCGAGTACCAAAATCTGTATACATACATATAGTGAAATGAAAATATCATATTTTAGAAGTTATGTAACTTGATTAAGTAGTTTTATTTTTATAAATAACTAGCATGGGTACCCGGCATTGCCTGGGTTGATATGAAGTTCCGTTTGGAACACACTTGCTATACTAATCATTTTCATCATGGGCAACGTGGATACCCCCACAACAATTCCAAAAATAAAAGAACTGGTTAAAACATCGCTCCCCCCCCTTCCCCTAAAAAAAAAAAGTATGTGATACCGTCTCCACCAAATATTTCGGCAGAAGGGCTACAAAGAGAAGAAACTATTCCCGGATATTGAGCACTGGAAAGTTGTGGTGACCTCCTTTACATTTCAGTATATTAGCTAATGAAAGAGATTTTAGTTCACCCTCAAATACCGTCAACTATTTTCTTTTTAAAGGATACTAGCCTCCAAAAAAAATAATTAAAAATAAATCATTGCAGCTTTTGTTTCAACAAAAATAGCAACTATTTTCTTTTTAAAGGATACTAGCCTCCAAAAAAAATAATTAAAAATAAATCATTGCAGCTTTTGTTTCAACAAAAATAGCAGCGAATGCCTGTGTGATGGCAAAAAATAAACAAAAAGATTAGCCTAGTAGGCAGAACCCCTAAAAAAAAGAAATGTAGATCTACCAAAAATTAATTCCAAAAACATTTAAATTAAATTTTTCGTCATTGTAATGCCCCCCCCCCCCTATGTAATTTGTTATATTTTGGGGTTTTTTTTGTTTATGAAATTGTTAGGTGAAAGTACAGCATGGTCTCATAAAAATTAATTAAATTTATCGTTATTTTATGTTTTAAATGTAATTTCACCCCCACCCCCACCAAAAAAAAAACATTGTATTTGTCGTGTTCTGTCCCCCCCCCTCGATCGCCAAACTTGAAAAGATGCTAGAGGTGACATGTCTCATTGAACGCTTGGTGGCCGAAATGTTGCTCATTTTACGTTAAATTAATATGGAAAAGTGACCCATCACTCTAAAATGTTAATTTTCTTTCTTTTCAAATTTTCTTTCTTTTCAAATTTTCTTTCTTTTCAAATTTTCTTTTTTTTCAAATTTTCTTTCTTTTCAAAATTTCTTTCATATTATTTATAAAGGCTACTTAACGTATTAGGCCAAAAAAAAGTAGATCTTTATTTTTTTTAGTTGGGTCACATCGTAAAAAATTTACTGATTTCTGTATAGCCGTTTATAGAATAATAAAAACAAACACATGAAATCTTTTTTTCAGTTTTTCGTGTTTTTTTTTTTTTTTTTTTTTTTTTTTTTTTTTTTTAATATTTAAAAAAAACACTAGAAATTTATTGAGATCACCAAATTATTTTATTAGGTGATAGTTTTTATTTATGTTCCGAAGGGGCAAATAACTCTAAAACAAAGATTTTTTAAAAAATTGATGTTGGAATAATTCCAAATAAATTTTATTAAATGTGTTATTAATATAATTATTGTTTAAAATTTATTAAATAACGATTTTAAATAGAACACTTATAACAATTCTCTCGCTAGAAACATTAACTAAGATACCGCTATTTAATAAAATCGATATGCAAATGAGATGATCTCTTTATTGTATCTAGTTTGTAAGAATGATACTATATATAGAAATAAATGAAAGAGTAAAGTAGGGAACCTTTTGTATATATTAATCAAATTGTGAACAAACAGACAGGAATACAAATTTATAATATATATAGATAAGTGATTAATGGGAATTTATAGGCATTGCAACGATAACCTTACAAGTTTGAATTGTTGAATTTTTTTTTTTTTTTTCAAAATAAGGGACAAGACTTTGTTTCATTTGATTTTCTTATTTTAAAATAAAACTACTTGATCAATTTGTGATTTTTGGAATATATTTTCATTTCATCACGAGTATGTATATCATACAGATTTTTCTTGTTTATCTGGAATTTCAGGTTACAATATTAACAAGATTGCTCAGTTTTATCTGTTTTTTCTATAATTATTTTTCTTTTTTTTGTTTTTAATACAAAGGAAATTCTAGAGTTGATTTTGTGATAAAACCAGTAAAAATACATTGGTTCAATTCTACTTAAAGCACCTCAAAACCTTATAAACAGCCAAAAGGACAAATATTGGTTTGACACTGGTTTCTTTTTACTTCTAATTAAATTATAAACTAAACAATTACAGATTTTTTGTTTTCTACAATTTAGAAATTTTAAAATTAGAATTATGCACCCAAATCCTAGTATTTATTAGATAAGCAAATTTTTTTAACACACACATGCATTAAAAACAGTTTTAAAGTTAATGAATTCTTATTCTTTTGACGAGTCAGGGCTGGAAGATTAAAAAATTCACATAAAAATTATATTGAATGGTTCTGCGCTAAAAAACAGGTGCTGTCAAAAATTGAACAGTTGAACATGCTGAAAGAAATAAACAGTAAGATGGACAACACGTTAGAATCTGGAATATAAACATTTTATTTATTTATAGTTAAAGCAATACAAATTGTTTTGGACTACTAAAATAATTTCCAACTCTATTGATAATGTTTAACAATTTATTTTTTATTATTGCTCATGTTTTCAAAGCGGATTTATTTTTAAGCAATAATTTGAATTAATATTTTAAGCCGTATTTATAAAAGTCCAAATAGCCCAGGTGATAAAACATTAGAGTGAAGATTTGTGTTTTGGTATGGATTTCCGGTCTTGGCATCTGCTTTATTTGTTGGGAATTCATTATTTAGTATTAATTCCATTTCTAAAAGTAATTACAATCTTTGATATTTCAAAGTAAGACAAATTCTGCAATGTATTTAATACGTTTATAAAAGTTATGACTGCCAGACAAAATCCCTATTTATATAAGAAATTTCTAATTAAAAAGGTAATTCTTTTTAATTAAAAATTAATTTTTTTAAAGCAAAAAACATTTAAATAAGTGATTTACGAAACTGTTTGTTTCGTAAATTTTATAGATTTTAAAAAAGGAGTATTTAATTGTATTAAGTACTTATTTATAAGCAAATATAAAAAAAAAACTTGGCTCCCCATGAGGGCAGTTAGAGACAAGGTCAGTTTTTAATATAGGGAAAATCCAGCTCCTTAGAAACAGGCATTCTGGATTAAGGAAAAGTTTGAATTGCTTTAGTTCTTCAATAACTAAGAATAAAGATGAAGTGTAATATCAAAGCAAATACTACACTTTGCTTCTAGCCAAAAAGATCATGGACCATTTTGATCTCTTTAGGAGGCAAGTAAATAAAGACACCATTGCTGCAATGTTTTTTTTAATCTTTGTTTTCTTAGTTTTATTTACAAAACATTTTATAATAAACAGTGTGTTGCTGAAATTTTATTTCATTTTGCTTGGAAATATTTAATACTAGCAGATGTATCCGGCGTGTCCCAGTATTAAATGTAATGTTAAATTCCTTTAAAAAAAAAAAAAAATGAAGTAAAAAAAAAAAAAAAAAAAAAAAAAAAAAAAAAAAACAGAAAGAAACACATTCACATGCGAATACTATGTTTTTTCTAAACAGTTCTTGTAAGAAAAAAAAAATACTCAAGCTGAGATTGAAATCAAAACCCAAACGCAATGAGTCAAGTACAATAACCATTAGGTCAGCTTGCCACAATCTTTAAAAAGTGTTTTGAAACCTACTTATTCTTAACATAAGGAAGCTGTCATGTGAACGATTCTTGCATGCACAGTTGTGAAACAGTTAACAGATAAAATCCGACGCCCCCCCCCCCCAAGTACCAATTTTCCAATTTTGACCCCTTAGTAGCCCTTTTTTCCACATGTGTGAATACTCTATATACCAAATTTCAAGTCTGCAGATCAAAAATTTGTTGATTATAGAGGTTGAGAAGTGTTCACACACACATTCTCACTTTTATAGATATATATACTAGCAGTTCAGCCTGGCTTTACTCTGGCTCTATGTACTGTTCCTTACTTTATGTGCATATGTATATATATATATATATATATATTAAAAAGTTTGACTCATGTTCAGGTAACCTACATCTAAAATTTCAAGTGTTTAGACCCAAAATTGGCAGGAGTTTGGTAGAGTCTGCAAAAGTCAGCTCTTTTAACTTTGACCTCTTGGCAGCCAAATTTTTTTCCCAAAAACTGATTAAAAAGCTTACTGCATGTCTAAATACCCTTCATGTAAAATTTCAAATGTTTACACCAAAAATTGGCTGAGTAATTTGGTAGAGACCAGAGATCAAATTTTTTAGAACTTTGACACCTTAACATTTCTTTTGGGCTGAAATCAGATTAAAAAGTTTGATCCATGTCCAAGTAATTTACATCTAAAATTTCAAGTCTTTAGACTCAAGATTTGCGGAGGAGTTTGGTAGAGTTTTCAAAGGTCAAATTGTTGAACTTTGATCCCTTGAAACCAAATTTCTGGCCGAAAACAGATTAAAAAGATTTTCCCAAATCTCAATACCTCCTATATCAAATCTAGAGTCTGTAGACTGAAAATTGACAGGCTAGTTTGGTAGAGAAATGTGTACACACACACCCACACACACACAATTTCACTTTTATAGATAAGTAGATAACTAACTACCTCACAAAATACATCTTTCACTAAATTAAAAATTGATTTTGTTTTCTAACTACTTTTGGGACAGAAAAGTAAATAGACATCATCTGTGTAATGTTATTTTACATAAATAAAATTGTATTTTTGAAAATTGTATTTTATTAAGCTTGTAAATAAATCTGCACAACATCCATTTATTTCAATGTTTTTTTTTGTTTAAATTTGTTTATGCATTTTATTTAAGTTAGTTACATTTTTGTTTTTTAATAGAAAGTTAACTCTTTCTTTTTATAAATCTGTACAAACCAGCATGTCCTTTTGGTCACTCATGATTTTGAGATGCCTCAAGTATAATCGATCCAATACCTTTTAATGTCATGGAAATAACAAACAAATTATTCAACAATTTTTTTTCTCGAGAGAAAAATTTAACACTCAATAATATTAAATTATTTAAAAATAATCTATGTATTTTTTTTCATTTTTAACGCTTTTAAAATCGTTAAAGTTTGACCTCAGTTTTAAGACCTTCCAAATTATGTGGCTTTAGAAGTTTTTTGAAAAACGATTTCCCATTAACCTAATTGTATCAAATTTTAATTTATTGCTCTTTTTCTTATAGTGGCTTTTTCTTTCCTTTTTAGGTTTAATCTGCATTTGTTGGTGGTCCAGCCAGCATCATTCTCATCAACCGGGCCTCTTGGATCATTTCATCGTCTATTGCAGTGCCCTACGTGGCCTTTATGCCTTCAGCCTTGCATTGTTGCTTGGCGAAACTGATCTTCCACAAAAACATATCATGGTCACTTCATTATTTGCTTTCATCTTCTTTGCAGTTTTTGTGCAGGTAAATATCCATAGACACCTATTCTGTTACGTGTTTGTATAAGTAAATATTTATGCCTCCATCTTCTTGTTTAAATGCAAATAGACACTCCACCTTTAATTTGATATTCACTTTTGTTCCCACTCCCCAACATTTCCATAGACAAATTTGTTTTGGCAATCATAGATCTCTTAGTTCTGATGTATTTGCGAAAGGCATCAAATGTGCTGATTTTTTTTTTTTTTTTTTTGCAGGGAGGCTTTCCTCCTACATCATACGTGCCTGCTATTTCAAAATGGTCATCCTTTTGGTATCTACTAGGTTTAATTTTGCATTATGGTTCTTGTCCAGAATTCCCTCCATAATAAAAAAGGGAATAAAGGAAATTTTTTTTATGATGTACATACCCCTAACAAAACTAAAATATTCCCCCCCCCCCCAAAAAAAAAAACACATAAATTGATAAAGTGGTTTTATTTTTAAATAATAAAATCAAATTTTATGAACATTCAAGGAATGTCGGGTTTGACTGCCATTTTAAAAAATAATCTAAAAAAAAAATAAGAGAAATAATTCAATAATTCATACTGGATTTATATTGTAATGCGTATGAATTCCCATTAATTGCTTAAAAATTTTCTTTATGAAAATTAAAACTACTTGATCAATTTACGTGATTTTTGGAATATAATATTTTCATCTTGTCACTGGTATATACATCATACATATTTTTAAAAATTTTGTTTTTTGATATAGGAGAGTTCTGGACAAGAACCTGCATTCAGGTCTATATATGTCTATATCCATTTTTTTTTCTTAATGAAAAAATAACCATTTCACCTGTAATTTGGATATTCACTTTTAAACCCCAACATTTTTATTGACTAATTTATTATAGGATGAAATATATTTTGTTAACATATGATATCCCTGAAGAAATCGTTTCAGCCATAATAATCCTGTATAAGAATTCTAAAGCCATGATGTGCTCATTGGATGGCGACATCGACTTCTTTGAAATAAAAGATGGTGTACTACAGGGTGACACTCTAGCTTCATTCTTATTTGTGATCTGTATCGATTACATACGGAAACAATCTGTTGATCAATATGAGAAATATGGCCTAACATTGTCTCCAGCATGAAGCAGACGATATCTAGCAAAGAAGATTTACCGATGTCGATTATACTGATGATCTTGCTTTGTTAGCTGATGACAATGCTAAGGCACAAAAGTTGCTACATATCCTGGAAGAGTCATCTGTTATAGTTGGACTGCATACAAATGCAACTAAAATAAAATATGTCCTTCCACCAAACTGACTCAATTGAAATATTAGACAGAACACCTCAAACAAGTAGATAACTTCGAATATCTTGGCAGCCACATCACATCCACTGCAAAAAGATGTTTCCGTCAAAATAACCAAGACTTGGAATGCACTTAATCGGCTGAAAGTTATATGGAAATCTGCCCTCTTGGAGCAGATTAAGAAAAACTTTTTTTTTTTTCTAGAGCAATAGTAGAGATGGTGCTGCTTCATGGTTCACCAGCATGGATTCTCAGTAAAAAAAAATCTTGAAAGGAAGTTAGATGGAACTTACACTAGAATGAGGCAGTGTTAAACTGGAAAACACACCCAACCATTAGCCTTCTGTATGATTGCTTGCCCATGATCTCTTTAATAATAAGAGAAAGAACACTGAGGTCATCAGTGATGTGGTACTGTGGGATCCTAAACATGCAACTGCTGAACTAGGAAGACCTACATAAATTTTTTACACAAGGCAGTGGCTTACAACTTTAATATCTTCCTAAAGCCATAGAAGATAGAGGGAAAGAGTCAATTTGGTCAACTCATCTGATACGATGAATTTGTGCAATCATAAATCTGTCAATTAATTTCACACTGACTATATAATTTGAACTTTATAGTGTTTCTGGTCTGTTCTTTCATATGCATCTAAGACGTGGACAATAGATTCCAATTTTATAGCTCATGTGAAATAATTAGTAAAAAACAGACTGGTCTATAAAAAGATTGAGTCATTGATGTAGAGGAAGTTATCCAAAGTAAAAGAGTAAATTGATTCGGTCATATGCAAGGGATCTTTTAATAAAAATTGAACAAAATTAGTTTTAACTGAGATAATGGGAGGGGGATAAGTATATAGACCCAAAAGGAATTGGAATTAGTTGGTGATTGAAGACAATTGCAATTAATGAATAAAAACATGGTTAATAGAAAATTATGGTGACAATTAACAAAGAAATCTAATCTTTTCAAAGGATAAAATTTGTAAATGGAAAGAGATTGTATGTCCTCAGTAAATATTGCTTTTGTTTTTGTTGATTATATGTAAAATTTTATTCAATGAATTCTTTAAAAATACAAATCTTTAGTATGCGTTTATTCCATTTCCTGTAAATGCCAAGTTTGATTAGATTCACAAAGGTTAAAGGTTATGTCAGGATAAACCTTGTGAATAGGACAGCCATGATGAGAATAGTAGTCCGAATAATCCTAATTATCAATTTTCATCCCAAAACTTCAGAAACAAAAATTTTATTTTGGGAATTCAGTGGACATATTTTTAATCAAGTGGTGGAGGCTTTTTCATTATTTTGCTATCTGTTTCTATTTATTGATAGAACAAATACAAGTCTTTTGCTCGTATATTTTTCTTTTTTAATGTTAACAGAATTTGACCTTAAAAGTTCTGCAAAATTCGTTGAAAGAAGAACAACTTGCCAACAAGCAAGAATTGATCTCATCAGAAAAATTCAAAGAAAATGTAAGTAAAACTTCAGATCCTTTTCTCTTCTAATAAAGATAACTTGTCGGATGTTAGACCTAAATAGCTATGTATCTGACAAATGAATGTTTGGTTCTCTTCCTTTTCATTTCTGAAATGTGTTCTTCATACTAAAAACATGTAATCTGTTTCAGTTTCTTTCTAAAAAGTATTTTTCTTACAAGGAAGATTATTATAATAGACAATTTTATAGTGACCCAAACGACTTAAAATGTAAGGGAGATAATTCCTATTTTAACTTGAAAATATGGATTGATTGTATTTATTTGCTTCCTCACTGAGCAAATTAGGCACAAGGCTGTTTTTTAATGTGGAGAGGGGGAGGGGAAAGGGAACCAGCTCTCGAGAGAGGAGGGAAGTGATGCCTCTTAGTATATAGGGTTGCCTCTACATAGACCAGAAACTGATTGCCACAAGTTGAAGAAAGAACGGTCTTTGATTGCAACATCTGCTGGAACAGATATTACACTTTGATCTTTGATGCCCGGGCCACGGAGGCTCAGGCTGAATGAATTAATGTCATTCAAAAAATCTTTTTTTTTTTTTCTTTTTTTTTTTTTTAAATTAAAAATTTTTAAGATTTTTTTTTTTTTTTCCTATCTTTGTGACGTTAGCATATTTTTTCATATTATTTGGATTATTCGCACTACTGTTCTCATGTTGAGTATTATTTTCACAATGTTTTGGCCAATGTAACCTCTGACCTTCTTCAGGTGTATTTTGTTGAATTCAGAAATCTTTTTGTCAAATCTAGAATCTGCACAGAATTGAACTCTTTATTTAATCAGTGGGGTTAGCATGCTCTTGTTCCAAAGATCAACTGAAATGTGAAAATAACACTCAAGATGATGACGGTAATTTGAAGAATGCAAATAATACAAATTATACATCCTCCGCTCAGAAATTCAGAAACATAATTTTGTTTGAGGATTTTAGCTAAAATTGCATTAATGAATCCTAAACTATGCCATGTTGGTAAAGCTAATTCTCTATAATTCTGGAAGCTCGTCTCTTCCATCTTGATCATTATTTGCGCTCTTTGAGATAAATATTGGTCTTCATAGTCTAACTTCAATTGTTTTCAGTTAATCTGTTGTCAGTTGCGTTTACTAGGTATGACATTCAATCACATCTTATAGCAAGGCCCCCAATTTTGGTACTTTAGAGAGTAGTCATTCCTTATTTATCGCTACCCTCTTGGTGTATTCTGATAGTAATACATGCCATCTACGAGTTAAACAAAACCTCTTTTGAGCATAAAATGAAATTAAACCCAGGACATTTACATTACAGATAACCTTTAAAAAATACTAGCGTTCTTGTCCATAATTTCTCGTATATTAATAAACAAAAGCAAAGAAAAAAATCTCAATGTACTTACCCATGATGAAACAAAAATATCATATTCAAAAAATTACATAAATTGATCAAGTAATTTTATTTTTAAGAAAATCAAATTTTATGAGTAACCGAAGAATGGCTATCTTGTCCACCACTTTGATAACAATTTGAAAAAAATAAGGAACATAACTCAACAATAATTAAAACTTGCGAGATTTATGTTGTAATGCTTACAAATTCCCATTAATCACTTAAAGATGATTTTGTTTATTAAAATAGAACTATGAGATTAAATGTATGTAATCTTTGGAAAATATTTTTGTTTTGTCATGAGTATGCATATCAAAGATTTTTCTGTTTTTTAATATAGAAAGAATTCTGGACAAGAACTGATATTAGATTACTCATGATCTGTTAGTGATTCATTAGGTCAACACGATTACAGCTATTTGTTTTTCGTTTGATTTTTAATTATTTCTTTGTATAATTTAAAAAAATGTCCCCCTGTCCCTTCAAAAAGAATCATATTACATTATTGAATTCCAGATAATGCCAGATTAGTACGTGTACGAAAATAAAAATTGTAAGGATTTAAAAAACAAATAAATAAAAAATTTAGTTGAATTTTGCTTTAAATTCTTTTGTGTTTAGTTTTTTATTCTCTTATCAATTTCAGCTGCTGGATCAAATATTTACCGGATTCAAAGATGTGACTGATTTATTTGGATACACCATTCTCAGGGAAGGGTAAGTCTGGCAACTTTTTCCTTTCATGTTAACTACAGGTTCTCTTGAAAAATTGTCCAGTGGAATATTATCTATCTACTAATACTAGTCTGTGTTTTGTTAAAATTGACAGAAAAAAGATTCTTGTCCAGAATTCCTTTAAAAAAAAAAAAAAATTAAGAAAGAAAAATGTGTTTGATGTACGTATCTGTGACGAAATAAAAATATCTTATTAAAAATATGTAAATTGATCAAGTAGTTTTATTTTTATTAAGAAAATCATTTCTTAGGCAATTAATCACAATTTGACATTACAACAGTTCGCAAGTTTGAATTATTGAGTTAACTCCTTTGTTTTTCTAGATTTTTAAAAATGGCAGCTGCTAATCTGTTATTCATAAAATTTGATTTATTTAAAAATAAAGCTACTTGATCAATTTGTGATTTTTAGAATATATTTTTGTTTCATCATGGATATGTACATTAGAGTAGGTCAATTTTTAACTTTTTTTTTTTTTTTTTTTTTAATCTAAAATGTTGCAGCAAAGAAAGTTGCACAAATATATTGGGAGTATAAATATAAAAAAAACTAGGTCTCCAACATCAGCCATTAGATGAGCATTTGATTTTTAAAATCGTCTACCTTGATATACGACGAAATCCTTGTCTTAAGATTTATATGTGAAATTATTTAGTATTTTGCAGTTTCAGTCAAGGAGTGTATTTATTTAAATGAATTATAGAATAACTGATATGCTAAATATTAAAAAATTTATAAATTCCCCTCCTGCCCCCCTCCTAAAATTTCTGAAACGCTGCATTAAAATGAGTTATAATTGTAAAAAGGATGGGATTTTCTGTTATCAATGAAAAAAAGAAGTTTTAATTCTGTTTGGAAAAACAGTTTTAACATAAAATACTGCACATATTACTATTAGTGAATTCTCTGTTTCTGCAAAAATACTTAACAATAGCAAAGTAAAAAATTATTTTTGCTCCATCATGTCAAAATTCTCCCTATATAAACCCTTTGAAGCAAAAAATGGCCTCATTTCTCAGCATAAAACTTTAGCAAGTATGCCTGTCTTGCTTCAAGATCATAGACTGATTGGCAGGCTTCAAATGTTAATTTTATAGCCCTTTCCACACTTTGTGAATGTGCAGACAAATCCAGTAACTCTTGCTTTCTTCCACTTGTCAATAATTCCCGAAGTTCATCATCAGAAAATCCTTCAGTAAATGCTGGCTCCGAAAGTCCAGTTTGGCAAAGGTCTATCAAATGTGTCTGATGTTAAGCCTCAAAATTTATTCTCAAACGCTTTTTTCGCTGGTTCTCCATTCCTGAAAAATAAAAGGGAAATCAATTTATTTAATTGACTTGAACGAATGAACAGAAGTTTTATTTTTCTTATAATTTTCTAAAAATACTAATTGATAATGAACGTATAAATCGATGTTTACAATTTGATCAGTTTTGGATGAATGTTTACTTACGTAATGGATAAAATTTTATTTACATCTTTTGCTCTCACTTCCAGTTCATCTGATTTTAACATTGAAAACAAAATATTCTCTGGCAAAAGCATTAAATTGAATATTTTTAATGCAATTCCTTAAATTTTTGGAGGCTGCTTTTTTATCTGCTGGGTCATAGATAATTGCTGGTTATGGAATTTATTATCTATTTTAATTTCAAACCAGCTAACTGCATATACTTTTGCAATAAATCTAACCAGGGTTGCTTTTTATTGGTTAGTTCTGAGGGATAAATTTTTCTGGTCCATAAACACATTAATCTAATGGCTAAAGTAAGCCATCTTGCCCGATTTAAAGGCCCGATCCTCCATGCTGCATATTTAGGATCTACTTTACCCCTTGAAATCCCAACAGCATACTTTCAAAGTAGTCTTTGGTCCCCAGTGAGATCAGTTTTCAGTTAGACTAGAGTACATACTGTCTGGAGGATTACTTTTTATCAAAAAGTCAACTTGATGCAAATGATGGTAATTGTTGCCACACAATTTTCCGAGTGGACCAGTGAATGACGTTGGGCTTTGTTCAGTTCCATCAATAGAATTAAGTAACGCCTTAAAAATATTCTGGAGTAGGGAGAAACTAATGGTATGTATTTTCCTATTTAGTTTATTCTCTAAAGATGTAACCAACCCTGATTTACACCCAGTATTTGTGCTTTTGTTATCAAAAAGTACAGTTTTAGTGTATCTGCACTGTTATACTATTGTAAAACATTGATAACTTCATTTGCTAGAACAGCACCAATTGCTCCAACAGTAGGTATCACTATTCTTTCTGTAATTTAAATTTGCTAAGACATAAAATGCAAAAAAAATTTTATTTTTATATTTGTAATAAGCTCTGGTTAAAACATGTGTAGAATGTAAACAAACCATATATGGTGTCTGTGTAAATGAAAAAATTACCGGGGGGGGGGAGAAGGCCCGATTTCATAGTTGTTGAATTTATTTTAAATGAAATATTTTGCAGTGTTTCCTTTTTTATCGATGCTCATTTAGTTTTCTTAAAACAATAGCGATATAAGAAGCAAGCAAGTTTTTGATTATATTTCTTTATATTTTTTTCTTCAAAAAGCAGCATTAATATGACAGTTATTTTTTATTTAATACTAGCATAAAGTCAGCATATTGAATTTTTTCAATATTTAAATTCGTTTGCTAATAAAAAACAAAAAAACAATAAAGTTTTGGAAAAATATATTTTGGGTTATTATTATTTAGGTTATAAAACAGTTTTCTCTGCATAGACATAGTGATAATTCCAAAATCGTACTACCCTAAGATACATCATACAGATTTTCTGTATTTTTTTTTTTTTAATATAGAGGGAATTTAGGACAAGAATGAAAAAAAAAAAAAGCAAAATTATGTTTTGCCAGTGTTTGCATGAATATTAATACAAAATGATAGAGTTCTGTAATATAAGTTTCATAAATTATCATTTCTGATGACATAAACAAAACCCCCCACTATTGATTTTTTTTCTTTTTTAGTGGTGGATTTTTCTGAATTTATTTTGGGTGGTGGGAGTTGTCTAACTTGCTATTTGCTTTCCCTCACCTTTTGAAATGTTTTTGTCCAAGTGCTAGAAAAAAGCATGTTTTTTTTTTTTTTTTTAAGAACTGGAAAGTCACACATTTTAGAAAACTTTTTTTATAACTTTAAATGAGAAAATTTGAAAACCTGAAAATGTTGTGAAATGATTTTACATTTTTATTTACTTTTTAACAGCAAAAAAAAAGTAAATAAAAATGTTTTATCATTTCACATCAAATTCATAAAAAAAAATGTTTTCTAAAATGTGACTTTCCAGTTCTTAAATTTTGTGCTTAAACCAAGCGATTGCACACACAGATCTTAAACAGCACTGATATAAGACATATTTTTTCTTTGGAGGCTTCGACCTCTTATCACAACATTATGAAGGGGAAGAAAAAAAAAGAAAAAAACTTAATCGGACTGACATCTCCTTGATAAAGCCAGGTTATTGGCAAAAATTCGGACTTTAACAATAGCAACAAAAAAAAAAAAAAGTAACTATCATTTAACATTTTCAGGTTTTCAAATTTTTTCATTTGTTTTTTTTTTTTTTTTTTTTTTTACTAATTTTGGTGTGCTTGGGCAGTTTTATATTTACTTACATACAAGTACATACGCATTCGTTTTTATTAAAGTAGAAAATATAAAATTTTGTTACCTGGATTTTATAAGTTGAATTACACTAGCATTCAAGCTGAAAAATCAAACTTTGATTCTGATTAGCAAAATTTAATTTATTATTGTTATTTGAATATATGTTTTTTATTTTTTAATTTATTTATTAATTTTTTTTTTAAGACTAGTAGGGCTTGCGTTATGATTATTGTTTAGAGAAAATATAAAATATTAATTGAAAAGAAAATCAGAAAAAAATCCATTTCACTGTAAATAATTAAGGTGATTAAAATAAGATTTCTGTATATTTTTTATGAAGATAAAAACTTATAAAAATATTTTTGTATATAAATAAGTAAATAAAATTAAGTTTGAAGTGGGGGTTAGGCTCCCTACACTATATGGGTTAATAGTAAACCCCCCTTCCTCTCGGCTTTGTTAGTATTTTAAAATACTTTTTAAATAAGTATTGTTTATATGTTAAGAAAATAGATTACTCTAAGTTTTGGGAAACTGGGTTCCTTCAAATTAAAATAGGGGCTAACCACCTCCCCAATAAAAAAGACATTATCAATGGTCCCTCCATGTGACAACATTAACAAAATGTTTTCCCTTTTTTATTCTGTCATCGATTAAGGAGTTCTTCTAGACTGAGGTAATATTTGACAAAAAAAAAAAGCAACCTTATAGCTAACTTTAAAATTACATCACTAGGAAGAACTTGATTTAATGAAGATAATATTTGATAAATTTTAACTGAAGAAGTTATTAAACAAAGAAAATTCAGAATGGTGCAAAAAAATGCATAATTTTTTTTGAATATCTGAAACTTGCTTATATAGACGCATAAAACTGATATCGGTATTTGTGATTCAGTCAATGCTAGCAGCCATATTCTCATTGATTTTTATTCCATTAACTTGGAATTTTTACAGAATGAATAAGCAACAAACAGTGGTGGAAAGAATGAAGTGCCATATGGAGTAATCATTATTTAGATTTAAACCCTAATAGTGTTTAGACAATAGTAAGAAATAACAAAAAAATGAAGAAAAATCCCCAGTGGATGTAAGGGACATAAGACTAGATATTAGTGAAAATATCTGCTAATGTCTTTGTGAAATACTTAGTTGACAGGAACAACAAAATCAGAGAAAATGTAAGAAATTTCGAAAGGAAACAAAATGTACACATATTTTCTGAACACACTAATTACTTAGCCTAGGTAGTTGATGGGACAGGTTAGCATAGAAAGCTTTTGGTTGAAAACCCATAATAGTGAAAGTAACATAAGAAAAATCGACTTAGTTTTATTATATAGAAGACTATTTTAGTATTTTATATTTTGCTTTGTTATCATGAAAGCAAAATGAGGTTCACATTTAACTTGGATACTGAACCTAACAAAAAAATAGACAGAAATATTTGTGATTCTTATCCAGAATTCTCCCTATATTTAAAAAATAAAAATAAAAATCCGTATGAGGTATCCATGACAAAATGAAAATATCATATTCCTAAAATTATGTAAATTAAACAAGTAGTTTTATTTTTATAAAGAAAATCATTTTTAAGCGATTAATGGAAATTTGTAGGCATTACAACATAAATCTAGTATGAATTATGGAGTTACCTCCCTTGTTTTGTGAGATTTTTTCAAAATGGTGAGTGAGATGGTCACTCTTTGGATGCTCACAAAATTTGATTTTTGTTAAAAATAAAACTACTTGATTAATTTATCTGATTTTTGGAATGTGATATTTTTGTCTCACCATGAGTAGGTATATCATAAACATTTTCTTTATTTTTGGTTTCTAATAAAAGGGGAATTCTGGACAAGAAACAAAATCATTAATTTTAGCAGGTTAATTACATCATGCCTGATCATGGTAATGCTCTGCTGATGAATAACTTCTGCCACTGCTAACTAGCAGAGCGTTACTGCTATCAACCAAGTGAAGCTTATCAGATGTGTGCATTCTACTGACGTATGAGCATGAAACTTAGCCATGCGTTGCATGGAGAGAAATGATATGAGAATGATATGGTTGATGTGTATTTTGAAAGGCTTGAAGATAGGCTTACATCTGATAACTTCATAGGAAGATTGAATCTGGGCCATATGGGGAAATGTATGCAGAGGAGGTGACTTTGTTGGTTTGGCCATATTGAAAGAATGTATGAGTGTTTGGGTTAGTAGATGTAAAACAGTTGAGGTAGTAGGGTCAGTTGACAGAGAAAACAAAGGATGTGATAAGAATGAATTTGAGAGAAAGAGACATAAATGAAGACCTGGCCAGAGATAGGTTAGTTAGAAAATCAACTTCTAAAAGTGGTTCAACACCTGCTAACATATGAAACAGATGGTAAAATGAATGTGATTGATTTTGTGCCTATCCTTTACACTCTCCCCTTTTCCTTTGTTTCTTTTTTATTCTACCATCCCTTTCTCTTTTACTCTTTCTCTTCCCAGCTTTTGTCCCTCTGTTGTTACTTCGACGCTAATGAAAGCCATGCTCTGCCATCAGCAAAATCATAACTTTTATGTATAAGTATTGTAATTTTATGCATATTATGTACAAGTTGCCTTTAATAAGACTTCAGACTCTTTTCATATAAGCACTTTTATTGATAGTACACATCTGACACTCTAGTCCCCTTTGAAGTAATCTCCTCCGGCTGCAATGCACTTATTGTACCATTCCAACAACTTCTGGAAGGCTCTATGAAGTCCTCTTATGTGAATGTGTTTGTAACCCTCATCACAGCCTCTTTCATCTTCTCAATTTTCTCATAATGACAGCCTCTAAGGTTTTCTTTGAGCTTAGGACATAACCAAAAGTCACATGGAGCAATGTCTGGATTATAGGGAGAGTGAGGAACTGTCTTGATGCCCATCTTGGTCAAATAGTTTGACAAGGATGGAGTTGTGGACTGGTGCATTTGTGTAAATCTTCTGCATCTTCACTTTCTTGCGAACAATTGCATGTACAGTTCCCACACTGACATCAAACTGTACACTTATTGTCTCTATAGACACACGATGGTCCTTATCCATGAAATTCTTTACTCGGCTAATCAACTTTGGTGTTCTAACTTCCTTACTCCTCCCACACCTCATTATCCCCTCACATACTCCCGGCCTTGTTTGAATCTTATGCCTTTCATAAACTGATACTTGATTTATTATGCAAGATGGTCCAAAAGCAGTCTGAAGTATTCCATAAATTTCTGTGGCATTTTTTCCAAGTTTAAAACAGAATTTTATTGCTTATCTTTCTTTTTAAAGTGTCCTCATGTCCAGATTGCAATTTTGAAATTCACCAGCCGTGCCAATTGGGCTTTAGTAGGATGTATTCCAATTCCTGCTGTAGCTGTTCATTTGAATCTGAAATCATAAAAATTAGTCAGTCATTTCATAAGATGTATAGCAATAGCATAATGAACTTTCAAGATCTACGGCAATTTTAAATGTTGCGACAAAAAAGTCTGGAAACTTATTTAAGGCACCTTGTATATCCATATCTCTTGCTAGTTATATAAAGCATGATAGTTTGCACGTGTTCTTTAATTTATTATAAATGGTGGATTAAGCATACAAACCATTGTAACCTTTCCAATCCAGGTAAGTGACTTGAATGTTCGTTAGTAAAATGAAATATCTCTTTTGAATATTTACATTTCTTTATTGAACATAAATGGCAAAAAAAAAAAAAAATGATTTTATAAAAGTTTGGCTAAAAATGTTTAAAAAAAAAAAGGTAGCCTTTTTAAAAAAAAAATTTTTTTAATGGACTTTAAATTTTTCATTTTACCAATGCTTTTACTATAGTAAAATGATTTCAGTATTTTATACCAACACATCTCACTACAGTAATCGAACATTAAAAAGAAGTTTCTTTTAAAAACTGAAAGAAATCAATGATATTTGGCAATGCTGTAAGATCTTGACAATAGGGGAAAAATGTCTGTATCACCCTGAGGATGGCTCATGGAGCAGAAAATTTGGATTTGAAAAAAAAAAAATTCTGCATCATGTTACTTGCTTTCTTAACAGATTTTCAAATTTCTCAATATGCTGATGCTTCTGCTGCAGCCAAATTGATCAAAATATAAAAAAATTTTAAACTGAAAGGAAAATTATTTTTTATGCCTGTTTTGATTTTTCAGAAAGAACAAAAATGTGTTGCCATCAAATTTACATATGCTTTGGATAACAAAATGATACCTCTTCACTTCTATGTAATAACTAGATGTATCTGGCATTAAACGTAACATTAAATTCCTTAAAAAAATGAAGTAAAAAAAAAAACTGAAACCCGTTAGAAGCCCTTTTTTCTGCATGTCTGAATACATATATATTTACACCAAATTTCAAGTCTCTAGATCCAAAATTCGTTGAGTGTATAGGTTGAGAAGTGTCATCACACATATTTTCACTTTTATAGACGTATATAATATAATACTTCTATATAAGGAACAGTTCCTCTGTGTAGCAGCATTGCATAATTTGAACATTTTAAAATCCAAATTCATGCTGATTTAAAAAAAAAAAATTTTTTTTAAATAAATGAAACTAAGTTTTGACGTTTATATGCCCTCTTCAGAAATAAATGGTTGTTTTCTCTTTTTATGTGGCATATTGTCAAGTTTTTTTGTTTTTTTTTTAAAACCATTGAGTTAATCTCCTTTTTGCATTTAACAGCAACAAGATTTATTTGAACAGATACAATCATTCTGACGGCAAAAGGGTTAAATGATGTCTGACCTCCTCCTCCCTTTATACACATTCAGCCTCAGTTCATGTTAGATTTTTTTTATTTCATTTTTTTTTTTATTTCTTAAACTCTTCTAGCGATGACTCAAAATTATTAAAGAATAAAAAAAATGATAAATTGTTCTGCTTTAATGGCGCTAAATGTCTGAAGATAAGATAAAGAGAAAGCACTTAACGTTTCTGTTGGAAGCTTTGATATTGTGATTGCACTTAGTGCCAACTATCAGTCTGGTTACACAGATAAAGTATGTATGTATATATATATATAATCTACATGCAAGCTTCTAACATTTAGACTACTTACATAGTGTGAGATATGTCTGACCCCCCCCCCCAAGTCATTTCTTTATTTGAAGTAAAAAATTTTTTATAGACCAGATACCCTTTCCAACGCCAAACTATTGGCGACGAGGACCAATTTAAAGACATCATCTCTACATGATTGTTTACTAAGTCTGGTCTTGCAATATATATGCAGGGTGGAACGATAAATTTGTCACCCTAGAGAAAATGACACTACAGTTTTATTTTAAAACTTTTATTGAAAAAAATCAATTCAGGTAACTTGATTATGTAGTAGAGGTGATATCTATTCAATGTATCCGCCTTCAGCCGCAATCACCACCTTAATATGGGTCTGGAACTGGGAGCATGCCTTTTCTACAAGCGCTGGTGGGAGCTCGGCAAATACTCTGCGATCAGGCTGGCTTTGGTGGTCATGTTGGTGATGTTCTTGACATATGACCAAATGAAGTAGTCCAGCAGGTTCGTGGCAGGGGAGGAGGGGGGGCAGTGAAAGCAGGGTACAAAGTCGTAGCACTCCTCCTGAAGCCAAGCCTAGGTCTTTTTGGGCTTGTGGGCTGGCGCCGAGTCCTGCTGCCACACCCAGGGTCTGCCAGTGGCCACTAGATTGCACCTTAGGATCATCACACTGTTCAGCACACTTTGGTGTTGATTTTCAAGCCAACTTTGAAGATGTGAGGTGGCATGATGTAGCCCTCACTTGAAACCACTCCAAAGACCATAACTGTGGCTGGAAACTGTTTTCAACACCCCTGATCATCCGTGGCAATCCGGCAATGCATTTTGAGAGTGCTGGCAATGGTCCTGTTGTCATAACTTAGATTGGAAGAGAGCATGAGGTTTACAGCGGTGCGTCTTCAATCTTGCTCATTGAACATTGTATCACTTTCAGACATGATAGAAGGCTCCTATCACTCTCGGGATTTGTACACAACTGACTAACTAACAGATGGTCTGCAAAAAAAATGAAAACCGATTTTTATCAAATGGAAATGGAATTATGTTGTCTTTTCTAGGACGACAATTTTATTGTTCCACACTGTGTGTGTGTATCTCTCTCTCTCTCTCTCTATATATATATATATATATATATATATATATATATATATATATATATATAGAGAGAGAGAGAGAGCACTGCTGAGAGTGGTGATCAATGTTTCTATATTCATTGTTATAGATAACGCTTGTCTAAGTGGCCTGATGGATAGAGCTACTGACTATTGACTAAATGGTGGTTGGGTCGATCCAGAACTTTGGATGGATGCTGGTCTAATCATACAGAAGAGTGTGATACAGCAAAATAGTGGATTATTTATAAGAAAATAAAAAAAATTTCATGATTTTTGAAATATAATATTTTCATTTCATCATGGGTACGTACCTCATACAGATTTTTCTTTGTTTTAGTCTATTAATATAAGAGGAATTCTAGATAAGACAAGGGGGGAGATATCGTAAAGAGAAAGATTAATTTTGGATTTTTGTTCTTTCATTAAAATGAAGGTAAATGGCTTTGCAAACTCCCTTTTTTCTGATTCAAATAATTTTCATCTTAAGTTCAGTGGGTAAACTAACTGTTCACAATTCTAATATATAATGTGCGTATATTGAGGCAGCAAGTCATTGTAGAATCTGGTTAAATTCAAGTCTTTTGTCTTGATTTTTCTGTTAATTTTCTCAATTTAATGAGCATTTCTTCTTTCTTGGGTGGTAAATTGTGTAATATGAAACCGAGTGATTTTGTGTCTACCATTTTTTTCCTCTAGCACTTCCAATCCATGATTGTCATCAGGAGTCATTTTTTTTTTTTAAATTTTTTGTTGCTTATATATAAATAATTTATATAATTTATTTGTTTGATTTTATTTATTTAATTAGTTTAAATAAGTTGTTTGTCAGGTAGGTAAGGGTAAGGAGTGGTTGAGCTTATTTTATTGATATGTTATTTGTTAAATATTTTTAATGTTAGTACCTATATTAAATACTATTTTGTTAATGTTGGGCTGTATTTTTTTTTTTTATGGTAGTCACCACTTATCAAGGCCCGGAAGCCACTCAGGGATAAGGGTTATTGCGTGTACAGTAATCAATGGGATAATATCATAGTAATCGTTAGTAATGAAGGTTTGATAAAGTGTCTTACTTAAGGGGGCGGTTTATCAGGAATTTGTTTATGTTGGGCTTGAAGACATCCAAGTTGTAGTCAGGTGGGAAGCAGATAGACGGAACAGAGTTTCACAGGCGTGCACTTCTAAGAAAGAAGCTTTGTTCATGGAATCTACGTTTTGATTTAGGCACAGATAAAAAATGGGGAAAATTATTGACAGTGGTTTCAGCTAGACGGGTGTTTATCGTGAAAGACTGGCAAGGGGGGACCAGAGATTGGAGTTCAGATGGAGCACTTGCCATGGAAATAACGATAAAACAAAGACAGGTTTGCAACGTCTCTTCTGTGGGAGAGAGGTTGCAAAGAAGAGAAAAGGGTACCCCCCACTAAGTCACAAAGTCTATTTTGTACCTGTCAAGGCAGGATAGGCTGTTTTTTAGCAGCTCCTACCCAGATGTGGCAGCAGTACTCCATCCTTGGACATACTTGGCTTTTATATAGATAGAGAATTGCATCAGCAGTGAGATATCTTCTGGAGTGGTAGAAGGATCCTACCATTTTTCCAGCGACCTTGGCAACAGATTTGATGTATGTGTTCCATTTCAGGTCAGGAGTAAAAGTCAATCCCAGCAGTTTATCAAAACATGGAGCCTCCCCTAGACAAGAGCCATCCATTTCAATTGATACCAGATGGGGATCAGAGCGTTGATGGTATAAAGATAAGAGCTTGGTTTTAGATGCATTAAAAATAACCAGCCACCCCACTGCACTATGTGCTCAAGATCAGAAGAGAGAGAATCAGAACTTTGTCATTTATGGCCTTTAATGTGTTGCCATAGATTATCGTGTCATCAGCATAGATGTCAACAAATGATTTAAGTATGTGTTTTGGGAGATCATTGATGTAGATCAGGAAGAGAGTTGGGCCCAGGATGGACCCCTGAGGGACTCCAGCATTAATACTGTGGGCCTCTGATTTCTGCCCATCAACCACTACTCTTATGAGCCTATCAGAGAGAAATGATTTAATGATTGAGAAAACATTTCCAGTTATACCTTAGCTGGAAATCTTGTGAAGTAGTCCTTTATGTCATACCTTATCAAAGACCTTTGATATGTCAAGAGCAATTGCCCTAGAAATGAAGCCTTTGTCGAGAGATTTGCTAATCTTATGAGATATAACCGTTAGCACATCTGCTGTAGATCTAGCAGAACGGAAACCATATTGCATGTCACTAAGGAGGTTATTTCTGCTGCGGTGGTTGACTACTTCCTTATTTAATATGGATTCCAGCAAGTTACTCATGACACACAGGAGACTTATTGGTCTGTACTGAGAGGGAGATGACTTATCACCTGAATTTTTAAATACAGGGCATACTGATGAGGTTTTCCAGTATTTTGGAAAGCACTTCTCCTTAAGGCACCGGTTAAACAGTTTTGGAAGTATGGGGGCAAGTTCTGGTTGAAGCTTTTTCAACACTATAATTGGAATGCCGTCAGGGCCAGTTGCTTTACTGGAATCAAGCTTGGCGACCTCACCCACAGATATTTGTATGTTGCATAGCGTGTTGTCTGTTATAGGAGGAAATATGAGGAGTTGATGGCCTTCGTCGCATTGGGTAGAATTAGCTGCGAAGTTCTTGGCAAATAGTTTGGCCTTGCTTGATGCTGACAAGATTACCTCAGGTCCAGTGATGATGGTTGGGATAGAACGCATGCTTCTATTCAGAATCCTGTTTGCTATTTGCCAAAACTGGTGGGAACCAAGCTGCTGCTCAGCTACTTTGGATTTAATGGACTGAGCATATAGCTCTCTTGCATTTTTTATTACTCTTTTACAGTGGTTGCTGGCAGTCTTGAAAGCAGCTTTAGTCTTAGTACATCTATTATGTTGGTAGCTATGGACAGCCTTTGAGACTTTACAGTTGATTGAAAATTTCTTGGGGTGACTAAAAGTCGTAAATCACTCGCCCGCCAGTCGATAAAATTTCTTTAAATAAAGAAACAGGAAAAACTCATTTATTTTACGACCCTCAAATATACGGTGACTTAGAATGACCTGTGTCCCATCATTTGTGAATTCTTTCATCTCTAGCTGTGGAATATGAAAAAAGAGTGGTCACGCTAAAGGTCAACAAGAGGTAAAATTTACACATTTGGCGTGTAGTCAAAATGTCGCCTTCATTTAGCTCTCTGATTTTGAAATTCATTTGGAAAAAAAATTCTTCGACGCTACAACTACATACACTTCATACTTACAAAAGTAAATCTGAACATTTGAAAGAGGAAAAAATGCATCGTTCTATCAAGTATGCACCGAAAATTAAATTATACAACAAGTAATCATATTGTTCTCAATTATATAAATTCAAATACTTGCATGCTCTTTTTTGTGCAACTTTCAAAAAATCATCGATACCCAATTTGAAAAATAATATTCTAAATTTTAGAATGTTGTTCCCCAGGTGAATTCTTTGATTTAATAGAAACAAGAGACCAATTTCTGTTCTATATCAAAGTTTTTTTTTTCCATAAATTACAAAGAAAAATTGACCGTTTAAATTTAAAAAAAAGATATTAAACCATGCCGATTTTCTAAGAAATCTAGTTCATTCCAGCTAAATGGTATTTTTTTTGAATATCGGAGATTTCGGGCCACGGAGATCTCGTACCAGGAGATTTCAGTCCACAATTGTGAATACCCGGAGATTTCATAACACTTTTTTTTTTCAACACCCACGGTTTAGGCTAGATATTTTAATTATTGTATGAAATCTCATGACATAATTTGGGTATCGGAAGAATAGTTTGTTGATATTTTTATTAAGAATAAAGAAGAAAAATATAATTGAATTGTTGTAAAATTATTTACTATTATTGACTGAAACAAAGACATGAAGTCGGACAAGTAAAAATATTTTGGAGCGAGTAAATTTTCCCTCACACTTGATCCGCGGTCGAGTGATTTTTTTTTTTTTTTTTCAAATCTCAAAGGCTGGCTATGGAAAAATGATTTCTGTGCGCAATGGCAGCAGCACATTCTGAGGAGAACCATGGCTGACTGTTAGGTTTTTGTTGGAATTTTTTTGGATGGTATGAACCTGTCTATGCCTACAATTAACCATTCGGTCAGATCTGATACTATAGAGGACACATCCTTTTTAAACATGGAATCCAGAGGTAGATCAGATATAAATGTGCGAAAGCTATCCCAGTCAGCCGTAAAGTATCGATATACAGTATGGTGGAGAGGTACATCTAAAGACTTATTACATTTCATTTTTATCTTAACTGATACAACCGAGTTGTCGAAAGATCCCAGAGGCGATAGAACGGAACATGAACATAGATCAGGGGCAGTTGTGAGAAAAAGGTCTAGAAGGCTTGCATACTGACTTGTAATGTTGGGCACACGGGTGGGATCGTGAACAATCTGGGTGAGGTCATAGGCAATGGCGAAATCATGACAGAACCTCTTGTTTGAGTGGGTCAGCCATTCCACATTGTATTTTTTTGATTAGTATTGGTTCTAATAATTTTAATTTCTATGCGATATTTTGGTACTTAATTTTATTGTTAGTGGTTAATATTGTTCTTATTTCGGTTGACTTTAGTTTTTTTATTATGAGAAGCAATATGGTGAATGGCACTGTTTTATGACGAGAAATATGTGAAACGTCTGGAAAGGTCTGTCATATTACCAACATATGTACTATATGAATTCATAGATTGGCTAAGAAAACATTCTTTGAATTATCAGGAGAATTCTTATATTTCATCTGTTTGACTCGGTGTGGGATTAATAGTATTATTGTTTTTAAATATTATGTTAGAAGTTTTAAATTTAGTGTCATATATTTTTAGTTTGATCAATGGGTTTAGTGTATTGTTTTACTAGGTTCATCATTATTTTTCGTTGAGTTTATAATTAGTATAAAATTGTGTTTTGTAATATAGCTGACAATTATTTTTGTTAATGTTTATGCATAGAGTTTATGTAAAGTTTTTTGTTGATCGACTATATTATTAGGAAAATTGTTTATTTGAGTTTGTTTTATGTTGGTTAATTCTTTGTAAAATATTTTTTTGGATGAGGAAATATTGTATGCATGTTGGATATGGTTTTTATTAGTACTATTTCGTATTTTCCTAAGCATTCGGTTAGTTAATGTATTTTTTATATGTTGAGGTTGTATATTGTGCAGGGTTGTTGGAGTCTATTATTATGTCTAGGAAGAGGATTTTATTATGACTATTTAGTTCTTGTGTGAAAGTAATAATGGAAAAGGTTTCAAGATTTAGCTGGAGTTTTTTTAATGTCTTTGTATGATTCAGAAGTGATGGAAATATTGACATTGGGCAGATTTATTGGGTTTGTTATATGGATCGGAAAAGATTTCATTTTCTAGGTTAGTCATGTAGTATTCTGCGAAGGTGAGTTTGAGGGGTGAGGGGGACTTGAGTAATGCATGTTAGTAAAAGTTTTTCTTGAATTTGTGCTTTTAATTGCTAGAGGGAGCATTGTATTGTGTTTGTAGACTTGATTTAGGATTATTTTATGATGTCTTTGATCGGGACGGTAGTAAATAAAGTTTTGACATCTAGGGAGGAGGTCATACGATTATTGGGGGAGTTTGATTTTAGTAAGTGTATGAAGTCTATAGTGGTTTATGTTGTGTTTATTTAGTATATAAGGTGGGATAACATTGTTTTTGATATGTAGGTGTAGGGATTTGTGAGATTATGGGTCTTAAGGAGTATTCGTTTTATGGGTTTTTATTTTTCCGTATGTGTATAGCTGGGTTTCTAGTCAGCTATAATTTTAGTGTTTTGTTCCCATTTCAGCATTATTTGCTGTGATTAATGGTTAATTTATTTTTCAATTATTCTGTTGTTTTTTTTGTAAGTAGTTCAAATTTTGTTTTATTGCAGAAAATGTTATTTATTTTTGTATTGTAATCCTTTTTATTTAATGTTGTGTAAATGTTGGATTTGTTAGCCATTCGTGTAGGGATGTTATTGTATAGTGTTTTTTAAGCTGCTGCTTTTAGTTCTAGAGTTAAGAGTGGGTATATGGTTATGTCGATTTTTAAATTCTTCAGTCTTTGAGATATTTGAGGTTGGGGTGTGTAGGGATCTTATCTCGAGTTGAGTTTTGAATCTGTTGATAGTGTTATGGTACGCTTCGTACGATCACTCCTATGTTATGGCGATGCCTTCCGAGCAGGAATTCCATTTAGGGTATATCCCGGAATCACAGAATGTGCAACCACTATGGCACGTTAAATTCATGATCAATAATCATCATGAAATAACTCAGCATGTCATATGGTTGGCAAAAGCAAAAAATTTAAAATGACAGGACATAACACCAATATTTTATTGCACCAATGATCTCAAAAGGATATGCAGACAACATTGGAGGAGGTCGAATGAAAGTAGAAAAATTAGCAAAAGAAGTAATGTTTTTCTTTTTTTTTTTTTATATATATCATGCGAAATGATTGAGTCCAAGTACAAAAACATATTTTAGCATAAATCCCCCCCCCCCCACCAAAAAAAAAAGAATTTAACTGTGCAACTCAATAGAGATGGAATGAGTTGGGGAAATGTAAAATACTTAGCTGAGGAAACCAGTATTACAAATAAAATGTCCAAGAGAGATATTATTTTTCCATTGAAGGTTTGCAATGATTCAATGTATAATATAACCATCCAATATAATCCATTTCTCATTGTATATTTTTCCCTTTCCTGCTGGGTGTAATCCTTCAATGTTCCAAGGAATAATCTCATTATCCCTTTTTATTAAATCACTTCTCTTAGCATAGTGAAAAAGTCCTTTGTATTCGATATCCTTTGGTCAACTTCTCCTTTTGTATTACATGTGCATCCTACAAGTGCACATAATGTCTCAACTCAAACTTTGATATCTTTCTTCAGAGGTCCATCCTGTATTTTGTTTTATTTTACTTCAGTCGAAGTTCTCAGAAATCAAGGGGCCCACGACCTGTATGGGATAGTCCATGAGCAGCTTGATTCCCTCTTAACATAATGTCATAGAGATATATCTGTATCTCTGCTTATCTCAAAGCATCATCCTCTTTTAAGTGGTCTGCCCATTTATTTTGCTACGTTGAGAATTCCACAAACTGCTATGCTCATTTTCGCGTTCATATATCTGGTCTTGTTGGATATGTTTTTGCTTGCATTCAAGCATTGTTTTCCTTTTGGTGATCTGCCCTTTTCTGCTATGTTGGAAAAAATTTTTTCTGTTAGTCATTTTCATTGAATTGACTTGGGCGCATTGTGATATCTAATTAGCCACCGTGGGTTGTTTTTAAGGCGTTGTGGGTTAGACAATTAGTTTTTCATGCCTTAACAGGAGGCCCGTAGAATCTCCAACTATTTCTCCAAGCCTTTTCACCGTGTGATTTGGGTTTCCTGCGAAAGTTGACCTTTCTTAACTTCTTTTGTCCTGCATGCTTTGTCCTTGAAATGGTGGTTGGTATTGGGGAAGAAAAGCCTGTGTGAAGTGATGGGATTGGGTGGAGCTTTTCGTCTGTTTCACATCCGGTTTCATTCTGGTGTGTGTTGTATTGGCATTATATGTGTGGGTGTTGTCTGTTTACTGAATATATATATATATATATATATATATATATATATATATACCTAAAGAAAAAAAAGGCGGTGGTTGGGTAGTCCTTTTTGTGTTATAACCCCATCATGAGTTCCTGTCACAGTAGAGAATTTCGATTTCACATTGTTTAATATGTTCATCATATTTTCTGGAGAGATGTCAGTTAGGTCCAAGATTAAAGAATTGTTTTTCATGTTCTGTGAGGAGGGTGGATACATAATTATATAATTGTATATGTTGTTAGCCAACATTCCAAAACTAGAAGATATATTTACTTCTCACTCATATTTTATCCGTATTTTTTATGAAGTACGTCTTACACGTGTTTCGTTAAACAACAGAAGCTCACTAAACAACTCATCAGAAAATAGCGTGAAAGCTCTTTTTTTTTCTTCTTTGGAATGGAAAAGGATGTAGTAAGAAAATAAATGTTGATGAAAGGAGATGGAGAAATTTAAAGTTTGCAAAAACACAAGAACCAAAAACACTTAATTATTGCAGGCACCTAACCCAAAGAAAAACCATTAAATTTAATGAATTCAATCTATGTCCATGGAATAGGTCTTATGTTGCCATCTTTTATTATGAAAAAATTCTATAACTATATTTCCAAAATTTTGTGTTTAGATTCAAATTAGAATTAAATAATAAAACAAAACTTTAAGATATCATTTCTAAAATATTCATAAGAAAACAGCCTAAATTTTAATTAAATTTCCTAGTATATTGAAAGTGTTAAATTTATGAAATAAAAAATCACCTTCAAGACAAATAAACTTTCATTGAAAATATGTAATCAATTACTTAAACAATTATTCAAACCTTCGAGATTCCACCTTAAATGTTTTTTAATATTTTAAATATCATTATTTACTAGCACAAGCCAATAGAAATTATTAATCTAATTTTTAAAGATTTTTGATTAAAAAAATTGTCCAATTAAAATAACACATTCTGGTAGAATAACTTCAATTATAAAATATATGGGAGTTATCTACCTTGCATTCTTTAAATTTGTTTTTAATTAGTTAAGTACATAACAGCAATTTTAAAATACATATTATTTTTACATGTCTTTTCGAAACCATACCACCAAACTTAACTATTCATTGATAAAATTAATCCACTTTGAAAATCAATACAATTCCTGGACTTATTGATAACTAAAATTTTATTCATATCAGTTTTTCTCCTAATGAAAAATATTGCATTTATTAATATATTTGATACATTAATTGGAAGATTAGTTAGTCAGAATTTATAAATTTATTAATATTATTTGTTATTTATTTTATTTACCTATCTTTCTATCTATCCACACATATATATATATACATGCACACATACACGTGTGTGTGTATGTATATATATATATATATATATATATATATATATACTAGTAGACCGCCTAGTTGTTCCTGGTCATAAAACACTCTTAAATATATTTTAATTTATGTACATTTCACATTTATTATTATTATAGCACCAATTCTCTATTAATTATTATAATGTACCCAATATATAGTAGTGATTTCAAAAGTAAAAAAGAAAAACTATATTACTTGGGTGCCATTAGCTAGAATCAAAACCAAAACATAGAAAGTTCCAGCCTTAGTCATTGCTATTTGAGCTAGTCTCAGATGTGTAAGAATGCATTAAAATTTAGCCTTCTTTAACCTATAAATGTATATTTGCATGTCTGTAGAAGAGCCCTTTAAGTCGACTTAGGCCTGCCAAGTTCCAATTTTTTTTTCAATTTTGACTGGCTAAAGACCAAATTGAATTTGTTCTGCAGGTCCAAACCCCCTATCTATCTAGCTAGCTATTTATATCGAGTTAAAAGTCTGTAGACCAAAAATTGACAGGAGTTTGGTAGACAATTCCTCAGACAGAAGGTCACTTTTATACATATATACACATATATGTAGGTATGTATGTGGATTTTACTACTTAATTCTTCACTTAAAATACGCACAAAAATGTTTGTTTATTAATTGTATAAGCAAACAATTGTTTTGGCCCATACTGGGGATATATATGGTTCATTATTTTTATTTCAATATGGACCATTATCAGTGCTAACAAAAAAATTAAGTCACCTCCACCCGAGGATAACTTTCTTGCAGACAGTTTGTACATTTATGTACATTCATAATTAACTAGTGGGGGTACCCGGCGTTGCCCGGGTGCTTGTAGGTGTGTGTGTTGAGGGAGGGGTATAGAAGAACAAAAAGGAAACTTAACCCTGTGTAAATATGAAAAACAAACAATACAAAAACAGCGATTTTAAAAAATGGAAAAAGAAAATAAGGGAGGGGATTTGGTGACAGGTTGGCTCGAACCCGGCGCCTTGAGGCCCATAAGTTAAGCCTGAATACCTGCGCTACAGCGACAGTCAATGTAAGAATGAGTAAAAAGTTAATGTCAAACATCACACTATTTCCCAGTTTTTAATGAGATCAAATAGTTTTACTGCGGGATAGTTGACGGTGACGTTTACATCCAGTTCAAATCTGGTTTCGCTGTTTTTATACTGAAAAGTGAAACCAACACGCTGCGATCCAAATATGTGGAATATTTATCTTTTCAAAGTTGGGAAAATTAAATGGACAGGCGACCCCTGTCGTTAAATCGTAGATATTATCATTTAAACATGATATAAAGTTTTAAGAAGTGAGTCGACCGATCGCTTCTCGGAAAAATGCCTTTCTCGGACATACACAAGAAGCAAACATACATACACACATTTTCGCTTTTATATATATAGATTAGGTTTGTTTCGTTATTCTTTTTTATGCATCATAATGACCTCTCCTCATGAGATTCTCAAGCTGTATAACCCTATTTCATCTGTACAAATAACTCACAAATTTAAAATACAATTATTCAAAATAAATATATATATAAATATTTATATTTTTGATTCTGTTTTCATATTAGTTCAACCTGAAACAATTGTTTGCTTAGATAGTGTTATGTGGAGATAGGTAACCAACCCGGAACATTCTACATAAGGATTTTCCGAGGGTGGAAAGAAAGCCCCCCCCCAAAAAAAATCGTGGCCACAAAGTGGGTAATCATTTTACATTAAATTATGATAGAAAAGTGATCCCCCACTTTTTAGAACTAACATTTCTTCATATCTTGGAAACTACCTGTTTGCAGTAATTTTAAACGTTATTTTCGTTTTCAGCGACCCCGAAAACCTCTAAGAGTGGTAATTTTAAAGGAATTTTCAAGGGTGGAGTAATTCTTCATCTTTACCAAAAAAAAAAAAAAAAATAGCATCCCGGAATTTTGATAAAATTTTCCATTAAGGCCTGTCTCATGTTCATATATAACAAAATACTTTTTTGGGTGGCCGTTGAGTTCCATGGCGACCAGCAGACTTATCTGCTCATGTAAATTAAAAATGTTTGTGAGAAATTATCAATAAACGGTTTAGTTACTTTTTTTTTTTTTTTATACTTTATGAAAAGAGTTAAGTACGTGAGAAATTATTAAAAAATGTTTAGTAACTTTTTCCTTTTATTATTCTTAAGGAGTAAAACTTTTTTTATTCATGAAAAGAGTTAACCCAACGTAAATAAATAAATGTTTGTACACGTAACAAATTCTCAATAAATGGTTTAGTTGTAAAAGTTCCGAAGGCAACGTAAATAAATAAATAACAAAAATATTACGTGTGCATGCATTAGTCTTGACATAGGGAGGGACTAAGGGAACGACCATTAAATAAGTCGCCATGGAACTCAACGCCCAAGGAGTACCAAAAATAGTTTTCATGATATAAAGAAATTTAATTTCCGAAAAGTGGGTGATCACTTTTCCATGTAAATTTAGATTAAAATGAGCACCCACTTTGTGGCCACCTGAGGAAGGGGGGGGGCATTTATTTTCGTGTTTATTGGCTTAAAGGTTTTTTGACAAGGCAGTTTGGTACGCGAGTGCATATTTAACAGCCTTCGTTTATGCTCGCGTGTAGCTTAAACAAAGGCTACGTCTGTGAAATGGAAAATAGTTCCAGAGTTCAGCGGTTATTACCATGCAAAAGAAATCAAACAAAACTTTTTAGCCAAGAAACACACAGAAAATTAAAAAAATAAAAAATAGCATCCATTTTTTGCTGTTTTTATTGAAAACTATTTTCTCCCGGATTTTTGATAAAATTTTCCATTAAGGGCCGTGCGTCTCACGTTAGTATATAACAAAAATATTTTTTTTTAGATTTCGGTGTGCTAAAAACAAATCTACAAACCGTTTCCGTCACAAAAAATAGTTTTTATGATATGAAGAAATTACTTTTTCGAAAAGTAGGCGATCACTTTTCCATGTAAATTTAACTTAAAATAAGCACCCACTTTCTAGCCACCTGAAAGAGGGGGGGATTTTTTCCCATGTTTATTGGCTAAACAGTTTTCGTTTATGCTCGTGCGTAGCATAAACAAAGGCTACGGTTGTGAAATGGAAAATAGTCCCAGAGTTCAGGAGTTATTACCATGCAAAAGAAATCAAACAAAAAAAATTTTTAGCCAAGAAACACACGGAAAAATGCCCCTCTCTCGGGTGGCCAAAAAGTGGGTGCTCAGTCTAAGTTAAATTTACATTGGAAAGTGATCACCCACTTTTCGAAAAAGTAATTTTTTCATATCATGAAAACTTTCTTTTTGCGGCGGAAACGGTTTGCAGATTTGTTTTTAGTACACCGAAATTTATAATAAAATATTTCGTTATATATGAACATGAGACGGGCCTTAAAGTAAAAGAATACTGGATTTTTGGGGCAGATTTGCCGTTTAGTTGTACAAATATCCTCAAACCAGATAATCACTAAAAAGGACTCTTAAAAGTCGTCACCTGTATCGAGCAAAACTTTAAAACCACTGATTATATGCCAGCCTACGTCATGATAACATATATTTAGTGAGTTCCTAACAGTATTTTATATAGATTCTTAATTTAAACTCATTTTCCTAACATTTCCCCAAACTTAACGTGTTCGATACAGTCTGCCACCATTTGTATTTTTCAAATATACCGATAAACACTGCATGTTTTTGAACCAATTAAACATTATACATTACATAAAAACACTACAATCTTATCCAGTTAGGTAGAACATTTACTTTTCTTGCCTTTGATAACATTTATTTGTTATATATTTATTTTTTGACAACTTCTTTGTATCTGTGTTTAGTAATACAAAACCTTTTCATTTAATGTAACGTTTAGTCGGCTCGAAAAACAGTGTTTATCGTTGTATTTGAAAGATACAAATGGTGGCAGACACATTTGATTACGTTAAGTTTGAGAAAGTGAGTTCAAACTAAAAAACTATACAAAATACTGTCACAAACCCACCGATTATGTCAGCCTATGTCATGGTAACATATATTCGGTGGGTTTTTGACACTGTATTGTATAGTTTTTAGTTTTCAACTTACTTTCCCAAACTTAACGTATTCAACAGTCTGCAACCATTTCTGTTTTTCGAGCCGATTAAACATTTTGCATTACATAAAAATACTAAACAATTATCCAGTTAGGTAGAAACGTAACTTACCTTACCTTTGCTTTCATTTGTTTTTGGACAACTTTTTCGAATCTGTGTATAGTACCCCTCCCTCCTCACTCAAATATTAATTACTAACTCACATTTTTGTATACAGAAAAAAAAAAAAAAAAAATTTAGCGTTTCAACATTTTTGCTACATTTGGCTTCATCCACTGATTGTTGGTCGAGCCCAAGCCATGATTGACGGTAATCCCGAGGATCCGGATCCAATTCTGCAAGAGTACCATTTTTTTTCATTTTCGCCTTTTTTTTATTTTTTATTTTTTAAACTTTTTGGAGTGGATTGCTGTACTAAGAATATAAGAAACATGCATTTTCTCTTTTTATTAGAATTTTCCATTACACCAAATTGAACCACAGCAACGCGAGGCAGGGTACATCTAGTGTATATATATATATATATATATATATACATATATATACACTAATGGCAACAATAACTTTGCTTTTAAGAAATAGATTTTAGTTTAGAATACCAGTTGCTTCTGAAAGTGACGTTTTGATGTAAGACTTAATATTACTGCTGTGATTTCTATATTAAGAAGTGAATGAAATCACTCTACTAAAGAATATGAAATATGTATATATATAGGTTCCTTCAGTGTTGACAGACTATGGATACCCACTGTATGGGTGAGTGCACATGGAATTTTTGTTATAAGAGTTGTGCAATCTTCAACCACACCTCTCCTGAGTCAGTGTTGTTAAAAATCAGTGGCAAATGGAGGTGTAGGACGACTGAAAAAAATGCTGAGATAAGCGGAGAGCACATACAGTGCCTAGAATTTCCAAATGGTCACCCATCTGGAACTAGCCAGGTTCAACGTTGTGTAACTTCTGTGATCTGATGACAATGTGATTCATGCCATAATATGTATTTGTGCGTGTGTACATGTGTATTATATATATACATTTGCTAACATTTTCACTATAAACATTCGGAAATTCAAAGATTGTCTTTTATTTCTTCAAAAATAATTGAGCGTCTGGCATTGTTAGATGCCGACAATGAAGGAAAAAAATTAATTTATTGTATATTTTATTTATATAATTTACAATGAAGGAAAAAAATTAATTTATCGTATATTATATTTATATAATTTACAATGAAGGAAAAAAATTAATTTATCGTATATTTTATTTATATAATTTACATTTAATGAAAAAAATTCTCTTGCATTGTGATTGGGTTTCCGATTTTTTTATCTTCATTAGTGAATCTTTCAAATGTACAAATATTGAATTTGAAGGATGGCGTGTTTTTGTCAGATGTTGAGTAAAGGAGCACAATACAGAGTAAGAATAAAATTAAGAAATAACTCAAACCAACATTTTTAAGCTATTTGTAATATAATTTATACAATATATAATTTGATTTCTGATAGTTTGAGTTTTTTCTTGTATATGTATATGATGATGTAACAGCTGTGTATAAATGACTATATTTTACACACACACACATTATTTATTTATATCAGTTAGGCTCTTTGTTAGACAAAATAACTTCCCTCTTCTGCGAAAAATATTTTTTTTTATTACCAGTAGTGTTATGAAAATGTACGTAAACAAAGAAAGTATGTACACACACACACACACACACACACACACACACACAAAAATAAAAAAGGGACAAACCAAGTCACACATCCATCAGCGTTTCATCTTTATTGTAATCATTCTTCTGGATGAATGAATTGAAGAAAATACCAGTACAATTCATCCATCCAGAAGAAGTCTTACAATAAAGACGAAGCATTGATGGACATGTAATTTTGTTTGTTCCTTTTTTATCTCTCTATCTCATCAAAATAATATTTCTAATATTCACCTCATATATATATATATATATATATATATATATTTCTCCTATTTATGAAGTTGTTTGTTAGTGCAAGAGTGCCTTACTACTTGCCATATTTGAATGTGGCTGACTACTTCGATTTCTGATCTGTGTGTTCACACTTGTCACATCTAACTACACTCTTGTAGATGACGAAACCGGTATCTGTGGATGACTATAGTTTATATATATTAGTGTGTATCCGCCATCAATATTGATTTTGGAGACAATGTGTGTTAACAATGTTCGCACTAATATTCATATAAAAATATGTAAAGTTACAAAAAGGAAAGCAAACATTGCATTATCGAAATAGTGGTGGATTTTTCTCTGAATTCATTTCTGACGGTAAGAAGTGGGGGTAATATGTGACTTGCTCTTTGCTTTCTCCCGTCCCTTTGAAGTGATTTAATCCGGTAGTTTCTTGTTTTTTTTAAACCTTTATAAAGTGTTAAAATACCCCTTTTTTTTTTTTTTTTTTAAATTTATATATAGTGTTATTGCATGTACAGAATGAGCCATAAAAATTGTTAAATCCTTCAAAAATCCAGAAAATTTCTTAAAATTTGCTGGATTTAAACTTCAGTTTGTGCATAGTCATTCTCCATAGATCCTGTTAACTTTTATTTGAAATTAGCCTGGGTGCCCGGCATTGCCTAGGTGTTTGGAGGCGTATGTTGAGCAAAAAAAAAAAAAAAAAAAAAAATGGTAGTAGGCAGGCAGGCTCGAACCCGTGACGCGAAGGTAGAAAAGAAAGTGAAAGAAAATCTGACATTTTACCACTACTTCATGACGTGACCAGAAGTCTAAAGCATTCTAATTTGACGTAACAAAAACAAAAGATGACTTGCAGAAATGGTGTTGCTTTTAAATCTCCCATGAAAGCAAATTAGATACAAGGTCGTTTTTTAATGTGGGGGGGAAAACCAGTTTCTCCCAAAAAGGAGCATTCTGACAGTATCCAAATAAATAGTAATTGTCTCAGTATCAAGGGTTTCCTCTACATTGATCAAGAACCAATTACAGAACAGATACCACCCGACCCGAAGGCCAGGTGGTTGTGTTCTAATAGTTTTGCTTTGTTTATACAAAAAAAGACAAACACTGGAGATGACAGCACTGTGGGAATTTTGTTTAACTCGATAAAAAAAAAAAAAAAGATAGACGATGTCTGTTTGTGAATCTGAGATATTACGATCTGGGAAGTATAAGAAAACTCCTCGTGAGTTCTAACCGATGCAAAAAGCCATTCGCAGACATATACAAACGCTTGCACCCATTTTGCCTTTTATATGTTAGACTAGCCTGGGTGACTGGCGTTGCCCGGGTGTTTGGAGGTGTGTTGAGCAAAAAAAAAAAGTGGTAGTAGGCAGGCAGGCAGGCTTGAACCCGTATCATGAAGGAGGAAAAGAACATGAAAAAAAAATGTGATGTTTTTGCCGTTGGGTCTATCGCCAAACCGGAAGTGGCGAAGGTTTAAATTAAGGCTAGTCAATCGAAAAGAGGGCTTGACTTTTTAAAATATCAGGGAAAAAAGTGATCTCTCTCTGCAGAAAAGTGCCCAGTTGAAGGTGAAGGAATTAATGTTTTAAGCCAATTTTTCGATATTTGCCGCCCAAAGGGTCGAGCTTCAAAAGAAATACTGATCTTGTGAAAATCCGTGCTCTCTGTCATAAGTTTTAGGCAGACATACAAACATACATACATACATTTAAACAGACAGATGAGATTTATATACAGACGATAACCAAGATACGTTTTTGGCAAAAATATACTTCAAGTGGTCTCCAGTGCTGGAAGCAATCTTCCAGGTGTTAAATGAAAATGCTAATTACTCATTTCTCTTTGGCATTTTTATTGTGGTTGCTGCTTTCATTTCAACAGTCATACATATGTATTAAAGTTATTTGTAACCATGAAACCTGATTATATAACTTCTGCATGGAATATGATGATAGGACGCTATGACTTGTGAAAAAAAAAAGTCTTCTAATGTGAGCAGACGGTATGCAAGAAAGTTATCCTATAGTGGAAGTGACTTTGTTTTTTATTTTTTGTGTATATTTTAGCATTGATGAGCCCCCATGTTGAAGTAAAAATGCATATACAGTGAACCATGTGTGTGTGTATATATATATATATATATATATATATATATATAGACTTGTTTGTAATATACTGAATTTTACTGGGTTCATTATAATTCAGTAAATTTTTTATATACCAATAAATTTTAAGCCAAAAAGAGATGACTTAAAAAGTAAGCTACAAAATTATCATATTTCATAATTGAGCATTAATATACTGTATTAATAAAACCAAGACTTCATAAAAGGAATTGGTAGCAACAAAAAGTGTATTTCATTGTAAGTTACAATTGTTTCAATACCGGTTGGAAAATTTCAAGCATTCAGACTTCTTGAATAAAAAAACACTTAACAATAGAACATTATTTAAAGAAAATTCCCTTTAAGGAAATTAAGCATGCAAAAACATTTATCCTAGATGCAAGTAGCAGCCAAAACAATTGCTTGCTTATATAATTAATAAACAAACTTTTTTGATGAACATAATGAGTTTGTTTCTTTATTTGAAGAATAAAAGAAATTGAGACTATATATAGATGTAAAAATTTAAAAACATCTTAATTCATATAATTTCTGACCATTTTCAAAACGTTTTTTCTGAATAATAAATTCAAGATGTTTTCAAAAGGCATCTTCAGTGAATGTTTATTTTGTGCGCATATTGAGTGAGATTTATTAAAAATGAGCTTAATGAGTCTAGCTTGTTTCAAATTAAATGATCATGTTGTAACATGAGAATAGTGCATTTAAGATATTGTTATTTTATGTACATTTAGCCTTTTCTTAAGTTCACATTGAATTTCACCGATACATATTTGGTTGCATGGTATTTATGATGATTTAAATCAATTTGAAATTGTTCCCAATAAAGCATATACACAACATTTATAAAGTTTACAGCTGTTTCAAAGCAATGTTTATTTTAAGTCATATAATGAAACAAATTTTTTTTTTTTTTTATATATTACAGAATTTTCGTAAATCCATATATCTATAAAAGTAAAATTGTCTATTTCTGTCTGTGTGTACATTTCCCTATCAAATTACTCTGTTAATTTTCAGTCTACAGACTTGAGATTTGACCTAAGGGAAATTGAGATTTGGGAAAACCTTTTTAATTGGTTTTTGGCCAAAAATTTGGCTGTAAAGGGGTCAAAGTTCAACGATTTGGCCTTTGAAAACTCTACCAAACTCCTCTGCCAATTTTGAGTCTAAACACTTGAAATTTTAGATGTAAGTTCCTCGGACATGGATCAAACTTTTTAACTTGATTTGAACTCAAAACAATAAATGTTAAGGGATCAAAATTATGGTCAAAGTTTAAAAAATTTTATATAAAAAAAATTTGACCTCTCAGCCAATTTTTGGTCTAAACATTTGAAATTTTACTTAAAGTGTATTCAGACATAGGGAAAGCTTTTTAATCAGTTTTTGGTCGAACATTTGGCTACCAAGGAGTCAAAGTTTAAAAGATTTGACCTTTGCAGTCTCTAGCAAACTATTCAGCAAATTTCGGGTGTAAACATTAAAAATTTTACATAAAGAGTATTAAGACATGTAGCAAGCTTTTTAATCGGTTTTTGGGCGAAAATTGCCAAGAGGTCAAAGTTGAAAGAGTTGACCTTTGCAGACTCTACCAAACTCCTCTGACAATTTTGGGTCTAAACACTTGAAATTTTAGATGGAGGTTACCTGAGCCACGAGTCAAACTTGTTAATATATATATATATATATATATATATATATATATATATATATATATATATATATATATATATATATATATATGCACATAAAGTTATGAATGGTATATAGGGCCTGAGCAAAGCTTGGCTACTTTTATAAATAAATTACTCTATATAACTTATTAAGCACTATATTTATATTTTTAGGGCAAGTAAAGTGCTCTTTAGTCTTGGTAGATAATTGCTTAGAGATGGTGTCTCGATGAAAGCACTGATCCCCATCACTCCACTGTGTTGGCATCAGAAAGGGCATTCAGCCTATAAAATATCTTGCCTCAGTTAAAGAAATGACTTTCAAAAGAAAAGCCTATTTCATTTCAGGTTTGCATAATTACCTGGTCAGGGATAGGTTAGTTTGGGGGTCAAAAGGCATTCAACAAATGCCATCATGTAAAACGGACATTAAATTCTGTCCTTCTCTTGTGTCTTTACTTGTCCTCCAAAGTAGAAACTGCCATCAAATAAAAAAAAAATTAAAAAAAAAAAGGACAATGCTATTAATAATTCCTCTGGAAATTATTTTCTTTCTTAAAATTTAAGAAAATATTTTTGTCTCCATGAACTTAAAATATATTATCAACTGAAAAGGTCAACCTGGTGAGAATGTTTTCTGATAGTCAACCTTTAGCTTTTTGGTACTTAAGCAGTGAAATGTATCAAATTTTTAAATGTTAAAAGAGCATAAAAAAAAGTATGATAGTAAACTCTTATTGTATAGTAATTTCAGTATATAAATGGAAATACAATATCAAAAAAACAAAAAAAAAAAACAAACAAAAAACCTATTGTAAGTTTCATAAATAAATACTTTTTTTGTAAACTAATATGTAACAACAAATGAAAACATTTCTTGTTTTTGTAAAAAGTTTTTGAAAACATTTTTTATGTTGAAGAGTGATTTGTCTATTTGCACTGTGTGTCCTTGCCCTACAATCTGCCATGAATTTCTAAGGAAATATTTCTGGCAAATGTCTCTGAGGAGATTCTTCCCCAAACAAGACATACAATATACTATTTGAGACCGTGTCTCACATTGAAGTGTAGGTAGTTGTGCAGCGAGATGTTTGTTCACATTACATTTAAATTTCTGCATGTCAATACAGTCAGGGAAGCAGGAAATAGAAAGAATTCCAAAGTCTAGCAGTCCGAGGGAAGGAACTATTAGAGTAGGAGGCTTTCCAGTATCTGGGGACATCAACAGTGAAGGGGTGGGATTTTGTTGCTTGTTAGGTTAGTTGGGAGTATTCAGGTCAAGGATGGCACAAGTGCTATACTTTTATCCAGACTAGTAATAGATGCAACAGCCAAGTTGTAGCAATAATAATCCATACATAATTTTTTTCTCTTTTGCGTGAGTAAATTTCCATCTTTGCAGCAGCCTTGGCAATATCTTGTACTCATTTAATCATGAATACCATTGAGAAAGATGTTACCCCCTTCCCACACTGTTCCAAGCTATGAGAATAATAGCAGCTTTTGTTTAATGAAATCATATCCAGTGTAACATTCATTTTACATGTTGGCATGTGTTAGACAGCTTTAAGGAATTGATTTCCAAATGACCTATCACTGGTCAGGTCTTTATCTGTCCCTCTTTCTTTCCAGTCCATTTTTATCATTTCTTCTCACGTTTTCGCTAGCTTTTCTGTGTGAATTGGACCTTAACAGTTCTACATTTATTAGGTTGATGCAAAAACAATATCTTTTTCTCACATATGTTACTTTTATATATGACTAGCCTGGGTGCCTGGCATTGCCAGAGTGTTTGTTGAGCGGCTTGAACCCGTACTGCGAAGGAGGAAAAGAATGTGGAAAAAAAAAAAAAAAAAAAAAAAAAATGACGTGTTTGCTGTTGCGTCCATCACAGGTTTAAATTAAGGCTAGACAATTGAAAAGAGGGGATAACTTTCGCAAATATCGGCGAAAATAGTGACCCCTCTCTATAGAAAAGTGCCCAGTTAAGGGTGAAAGAATTAATGTTTTTCGCCAATTTTTCTATATTTGTTGTCCGAAGGGTTGAGCTTCAAAATGATACCGATCTCATGAAAATCTGTCGCCTCTGTCGAAAGTTTTAGGCATACATTTACACAGATTTTGCCCTTTGTATTATAGATTTCTGAATTAATTCATTGATATATATCATCACCATGTTATTTTAAAGCGCATTTTTCGCTCTAATCAAATCGTGTTATTCGTCAACGTTCTCGATCTCTGCATTCATTTTTTTTGCAGATTTTTTGACAGCATGGACAAAATTCAAATGCACACAATTTTCTTGTTCCAGTTCAAACTAGAAAAGCTGCCAAGACAGCTCATGATATCAATGGTGCATTTGGCTCAGGAACCACTAATGAACATGTGCCACAAAAAAATCCAACGTATGTGTCAGAGATTGGTCAATATGAAGGGACCAAGTCTCCTCCATCACAATGCTCACTCACATGTTGCTCAACTAACTCTGCAGAAGCTGAATGAATTGGGCTACAAGACTCTACCTCATCCACCTATATTCACCGGACCTGTGGCCCACCAATTATCATTTTTTCAAGCATCTCGACAACTTCCTGCGCGAAAAATGCTTAAAAAGCCGAGATGATGCCGAATCGGCCTTCAATGACTTCATCACTTCCAGAACTCTGGATTTCTTTGCTAATGGGATGAATAAACTCGTTTCTTGTTGGCAAAAATGTTGATTCTAATGGTTCTTATTTCAATTAATAAAATTTATTATGAAAGGAGTTATGATCTATTGAAGTTAAACTTCAAAAAACACTATTTTTGCACTAACCTAATATTAAGCCAAGAACTCTCATCGATTTTTTTCATGTGACCAAATCACTGAAGTCTCCTGTTCTGCACACTGCTATATATACTGTCCAGATTTAATCTTCCTCTGAGGTTATTAGATCTAAGCCTGTTTTTATAAACTTAGATTGTTCAGAGATCGGTGAGTTTGTAAGTCAATTTCTAAACGTTGTCCAACACATGCTGAATTTGATCTAAATTTCTCAATCTGTTCTCATCATGAGTGTGTGTGTTCAGCTTTTTGCCATTGGCTACTTGCATCCCTGATTAATGCATATTTTCTTTAATATTTATTATCAATAACTTATGAAAACAAATCAATCCATAGAGCCGAGCACAAAAAAAAATATTGATAAAATACTAAGATCTCAAAATTTATTAGAAAACAATGAGGCCTTTGAAAGAAATAAACATATCTGTTGTCATGGGGATAATACGAGCTTAATCAAACAAAATCTGGAAAACATGCATCTACATAATTTCTGGTAAAGCAAGCTGTTGCAATTCTCAAATGGTTGTTCTAAAAAGGGACTATGTCAGTGGTTCAAAAAACCCTCAGATGTAAATGCAACTAATAAAGAAATCAGGTGTTAATCACAGCAGGGATTGCTTGGACTTCTGAGAACTAGCTAAGCTAAAATAAATAAAAAATTTCTAAACTAAGCTAAAATAAAAAATTTTTTTTAACCTAACCAAGCTAAAATAAATAAAAATTTTTTTAAACTAACCACGCTAAAATAAATAAAAAATTTTTTAAACTAACAACGCTAAAATAAATAAAATTTTTTTAAACTAACCATGCTAAAATAAATAAAGAATTTTTAAACTAACTAAGCTAAAATAAAATTTTTTTTTTTAAATTAGATAAAAATGAAAGGAGGCGAAAGTCAATTTTTTTCTTTCATTTTACTTGAATTAAAGTTCTTAGAAATCAAGAGACCTCGTGTGAGAGCTAACACTTGATCTTTATAAGAAGTACATAGCTATTCAAATGTTTCATGAAAGCTCTTTTACTCCTCAAATATTGAGTTAGTAAAGAATATTAAGTTTATGCTCACTAATTGATCAATTAACTGTGCTATATCTTTCTTGTGGTTTCATGTTCTTACCAAATTCAAGGACAAAAATTCATCTAGTCTGGTGGAGTATCTAGCTTAGTGCTGTTACTGTGTGTGCCATTCCTTGTATAAGCTATTGTGGGGGAGATCTTATTTAGTTTGCAAATATTCTGTGATGTTGAATATTTAGTCAGTTTACTTGTAGGGAGCAGTATTCTCATGCCAGGTTGTCTACAGAGCGACCTTAGACACTCAAAAATAGAGTTTCATAGACATTCAAGTTTCTCCAGTTGGCATTCGTGGTTTCCCAGAAAGACTGTCCACATGCAAATATGTGGGCCACATGTTTGTAATTTTTGATGTAAACAACCAAACCAAATGTTCATTTCCTTCCTATGCTTGAATACTGTTACTTTATCTTGGCCCGCAAGTTCAAAAGGGATAGAATATAAATGCTAAAATTTAATTACAGATTATTTTTATGGAAATAATAAAATGTATCTTGAGTAGAAATACATATATATATATATTAAACATTTGGTATATATATTGGTAACAAAAAAACACCATCTAGTTACATCAATATACTGCAAATCTACATTTACGGAACTGTATACATGCTGGGATTCATTTTGCCCCCCAAAATGTAAGATCAATTTAAATTGGACCCTAATACATCATGCCATGCATATTTGTTCAAAATCCAAATTGGATAAGGAATTTAAAATAATTACTGATAATCTATCCAAGAAGGGTACACTCTTGATGTGATTAGGTCAGTTATGCAAAGAAGAATAACTGAATTTTCTGAAGCTGAAGTTCAAACAGTGACTAAATGTCCAATATATCTTAATTCACCATGGTTGGGGACAGTGAGAAATTTGCCAAACAAATCAGCTCAACGGTTTAAAAATGTTATTTTGCTACAAATGGGCATGTTGTGCTTTCTACAAAAACTTTAATGCTGTCCTCTACAGAAGATGTTCTATTATAATAATAATGTAATTTACAATTTTGAGTGTAGTTGCGGTGCCAACTATGTAGTTTGAACAACATTGAGATTGGATGGGAGAGTCCAACAGCACATATTTAGCAAAATCAGAACTGGGACATACCGAGCAACGGACATGCTTGCAAAGGGGTCTTCAATAACTGACCATCTCATTAAAAACCCATCATGTGCAGCGAACTTCAGCACAATTTAATTTTCAATGCTGAGTCGTGCTCACTCAACATTATTCAAGTTCGGTTGAGGAGGTCTTCTCTCTGTAAACAAGGAATATCTTGGGTTTGGGTGTGATTAACCTCTTTCTATTTATTTACACAATTATGTCTTGTATTTGATTTTTTTATTTAGTCAATTTAAGAAGTCGGTTATAATTTTTTTATTACAATACGTATAATATTGAACACACAAAAAATATTATTTCAAAGCAAAGCCTGAAAAAATCACAGAGTACATAAAAAGCGAGCATGAGAAGTAATATGGTTAAGCTTAAACTTGGAAAAGTAAAAGGAGTAGTTGTTAAAATTTGAAAAGAAAAAGATAAGATATCTATAACCTAAAATATTGCATTAAATTTTTTTTTTTTAAATTCAATTTAAAATTATATATAAATTCTTAATGCTGTAATATTTTAAGTTATAAACTTATATTTTTTTACTAGAATATCTTTTTTTTCCAGTTTTAATAACTAGTCCTTTTACTTTTCCAAGTTTAATCTTAACTATATTACTTTTCATGCTTGTATTTTTCTATATATAATATATATATATATATATATATATAGCACTTTTTTACAGCCATTAAATGTTTTGATCATAGTCATTTGTTTTCCTAGTTTTGCATATGAAATACAAAATATCTGGTATTTTCTCAAAACCTCTGGCCTTGATGGAGAGGAGACTAAAACTTGCTATGGTTTCAAATAATTTGAAATAAAAACAAAGGGAGATTTGATTCCAAATATTTCTCATATCTTTCCTATTTGGTTTTCATACATAGTAAATTTCACCGTATAAGGATTAATTTATACTGGAGATATTCATAATTGTACCCTATTTCCAAAAGAGGGGAGATGGGAATATTTGGAATCGAGTCTCCCCTTGCTGTTATTTCGGATCATTTGAAACCCTAGTAAGTTTTAGTCCCCCCTCCATCAAAGCCAGAGGTTTTGGGGAAATATATATGAAACAGGTCTGTATATGATAAATATTTATTCATAAAAAAATAATTATTAAATGAATATTGTGACAGTTTTCTCCTTTGTCAGATCGAACACATTTTGAGACTTTTTGTAAAATCTATTTTTCTCATTTAAATACAACTTTCACAGTGGCTGAATGATTAACAATGTTGGATTGGAATTACTTGGATTTAAGATTCAAATTGTTTGACGAGCAGTACAGCTATATAAGCCACACTGGCGATTGTTAGTGAACGTAAAACATCTTTGTGTATAATAAATATTTATTTATAAAAAAATGTTTATATATTTGTATGACAGGATTTACTCCTAAATTAATTTACTGTATCATTATGAATTTTAAAACACAGGTAATTTTAAGGGGTCATAATATATATATATATATATATATATATATATATATATATATATATAATATTCACTTTAATTCAAAGAGGGTGGAAGCCCCTTTGTGAAAATTTGGATACCTCCAACGTTTGTGAAATTTTAAAGGCATTAGACATTAATTTCAGTTTTATTTGAATATTTTAATATTTATGTGTTAAATTTTATCTACACTCTCATTAGACACCAATTAAGATTCTCTATTTCAAATTCTTAAGACCCCTTTAACTTAAGCTTTAGACATTTTCTAAAATCAAAATTGGAAGACTTTTGACAAAGTTTAATATTGTATCTTAATTTTTATCTTTGTGAACTTTGTGATGCAGAGCTTTTTTTTTGGTCCCTTGATAAAAGGAGAGTGAACCTGTAAATTCACCATTATCCATTCATCTGTTCTTCTGTCTTCACTTTTTTTAATAACTACGCCTTGGAATGCACAAACATTAAACATGATATGAGTAAAAAAGTAACAGAATGGATTTTTCAGGAAAACTGTTGTTGCTCACTTAGGGGTGCCTTTCGAGTTAAAATGACTAAAATTGGCACTTTTGTGCTTATTAAAAAAAAAAAATGATGCCTTGGATTTTTATAAAACGTTTTGAAAAGTTGTAACTAACTGATTTCTATATAGTTTTGTTTGTCTAGACTTCGTGATAGCTCTTGGGTGTGCCCCAGGGGCTCTTTTACACTCCATTTTTGGGACTATTTTACCATATTTGTCCAAAATTTCCAATGTATGTGTATTTAGCAGTTTTGCATGGTGCTGAACTCAAATTTAAATATGTTAAAGCCTTGAGGACTTTTGGGGCTAAATGGTGGGGAGGGTTGCAAATGATGGACTTAGTCATTTCTTTTTTTGCATGGAGCAGAACTCAAATTTACACATGTTAAGGCCTAAAACTGTACCGTTTGTTCATTTTCATCAGGATTTTTTGGGGACTTTTGAGGCTAAATAAGGGGTGGGGGGCAATGCTGAACTTGGTCATTTTTTTATGCCTCATTTACTGTGCATTCATGGGGGACCATGCATGCATGCTTCACTTGTTTTAATTAATGTTACTCTCCTGGGACGGGTATTTTTTGTTAGTATTCACATAAAATGTTATATGGAGATATGCTTTATGTATCGATTTTCAGTATTTATTTCAACAGTGCTCAATATGTGAGTAGAGCTAAGTAGTAATTTATGAAAATATATTTATGACAATGAAGCTACACAGAGACTTAAATATATTTTCATAACTTTCTTTACTGTTACCACCTACAAACATTACTTATATCTTAACTATGTAGATTTTTCAATTCGATTATGTAGGTTAATATTAAGTTTAATAAAATAATATATATGTATTTGATATTATTTGTTGATTTTTAAATGTGTTCAAACTTCTGTACTATTCTATACGTCTGTCACACTGAACTTTGAAACGGTATGTTCATTCATCAATTCATGAATTGAATGAACATCTATTAAGAATATATCTTCTTCCTTGGCATAGACGAGTGCTTCAGCAAGTGGAGTATTATGTTATTAAAGGCATTTATTTTTAGCACATAAATAGGGCTTTGTGTATGCTTTTTTTTTTTTTTTTTTTTTTTTTTTTTTTTTTGTGTTGAATACCTCCCTGCAATGGTTATCCCTAATTGTTCATCTTTGAGTTAAAACTGCTTGACGTTTAAATCGCACTTTTTCTGCCATTGGATCAGCTGCATGTTTTGTTCAGTTTTTGTAAACCTGAATGCATCGTCTGTCTTTTCTGCTTTGAGAAGAGGAAGACAAAGAGATGAGTGTGGAGAAGGCTGCGATAAAAGGGTATTTAAAATGTTACGCATCCAATATGCACGGTGGTTGATTGTTCCCCCCTCCCCTTTTTTCTTAGCTTTCCTTCTAAAGAAAGCTAAATATTAAATCCAGTGAGAGAAATACTGTGAATGTGAATGGTGTTAAAATGTTTTCTTGCTCTGGAACAATGCTAAAGTGTTGGACACTCTTGAGAAAGGTGTTTGACCTTTCCATGGCACTTGACTTTTGAACTCTCTCTTAAAACATTTTCTTCATCTTAACTTTTAAAAAATTTTTTACACTTGGTTGTTCAACATAGAGTTAATGTTATGCGTGGCTCGACTTTGTCATGACTTTTGACTTTGCCTACTTCTACAGTCTTTAACGTTATTTTTTAATTCTTCACAGCTTCAGAGAAATTACAATTAAAAAAAAAATCTTAACTAGTTTTCGCTATATGATATTACTTATGAGTCTTAGTTGCAACTGTGTTTCACTTAAAAAAAATCAATTCTTGTCTAGAATTTTCCGTATATTAAATACCAAAAATGCAGAAAAATCTGTCTGATGTACATAGCTATGATGAAACGAAAATATCTTATTCCAAAAGTCACATGCACTGATCAAGTACTTTTATTTTTATAAAGAAAATTTAAGCGATTAATGAGAATTCATAGGCATTACAACAAAAATCTTATAAGTTTGAATTATGTTGATCTATCTCCCTTTGTTTCTAGAAATTTTTCAAAATGTTAAGTGAAACAGTCTCTCATAAATTACTTTTGAAATTTGATTTTCTTTAAAAATAAAACTACTTGATCAATTTACACGATTTAAAGAATGATTTTTTTTTTTGTTTTGTCAGGGTAAACCATACAGATTTTTATTTTTTTTATTTTTTTAATATAGGGGGAATTCTGGTCAAAATCTAAAACATAAAATACTTTGTTAAAACAGGATTTTGAAAGTTAAATTTAAGTATTAGAGTATCATTTGGTAATTAAATCATTAATTATACTTGTAAAAATAAAAAAAAGTAATATAAAAAGAATGGCAAAATCTATCCATATAAAATGAATATTATTCAATGTGTTCAGAAAATCCTAAAGGTTGTAAAGAATAAGATTTCAAAAATGTCCAAGGAAAAAGTTTCCCAAGAATTGAGTGAAAAGGTTATTTGTATGAAGAGAAATTGAATACACATGATTGTTGCTGTGTGTGTACACGTGTAAAATAATTGAAACCAGATATGTGTATTTGTGATGAGATCATGTGTTAGCCGCTCAACAATGATTGCAAGGCCCAATGTTGTTTCCATGGTTCTCTTCTCACTCATCTTCTCTTTCATCCTTTCTTCTGGCTGTGTCGTTGTTTTTCACATTGATGGCTGCCAATGAGGGCACACATGGATTCACAAGTATCAAAAATACATATAAAATAACACAAAGTTCAACACCTTCTGCAAGTATCACTTTCACTGTGTGTGACACCATCTACCATTTACATGCTAAGGTCCACATCTATGTTGTGTTGAGGCGATGTTCATCAGTTGATATCAGCTTCTCTGGAAACTGCCTTCAATTTCAGTTGATATCAGCTTACTCACAAGCTGCCTTCAAATGTGACCAACTCATAATTGTCCTCAGCTCTATTTGTGATCAACTGTTGCAAACCGAACTGTAACTCCATTTTCATAAACTGCCACAAAACTCATTGACACTCCTAAAACTAACTGTAAAATATATTGACCGATCTCTTGTTCCTGCTATCACCACACCTTAATTAACAATCATATTTTTGCTTTCTTTTTGTGTTCACTTCTGAACAGTTTCTTCTTCATTGTTCTGCTGATAAACTTGTTTCAGCTTTTTTCGTCATATTTTTCTTTTGGCACTTCTGTATGACAGTTACATCTTAGCATCAGAGACGAGTTATCGACCCCTGTTCTTTTAAGGAGAACTGCGATATAGCGGCCATTATATGAACCTCAAATATAAACAAGTGTTTATGATAACACAAGAATATATAACAAAATAAATAACAAAAAAATATATGAAAATTGAAACCTTCATTGGATAAAAAATGTATCAAAATATAATTTTTTTTTCAATGAGTGATTCATAATTGAAAATAAAATAAATCTAATAAAAACATGAAATGTTTATAGATTGCTTTTAGAATTTTTTTTTTTTCGGTAAGGTAGCAAAATATAATTAAACAAACGTGAAAAATTTATAGAGGTTTAATATTTTTTTTTTTTTTTTTTTACAGAAAGATTGTATAAAAAATATATAATTTTAGTTTGCACTAACTTTTAGAATAGGAAGAATTATCGACTCCTGACAAGCGATATTTGTTGGCAGTTCTCATGTAACTGTCATGCATAAGTGCCTTTCTTTGTCCTCTACTTTCTAACATTTGTGGGGTGGATGTCGATAATATCACATAACCTTTATTTTGTCAAATGAGAGAATGTATTTATGAACTTATGTGCATTTGTTGGACAGTGTATGTGATTCACTGGATGTTTAGTTGTCCAAGAAAGTCTCTCATCATGTGTTCCCTCTTATCATGGGTTGTTCTTGTGTGTCTCTAGTTTCGTTTGTTACTTAATGCAAAGGAGCAAGGGCTAGAGAAGATTTCGATACAGACGTCTGTTGTCTCTATAGGAAAAGAGAAAGAAAACTGTCTATTGGCTTTTTATAGTACATGTTAGAATTTTCTGATCGGCTGAAAAAATATTAAAGATTTTGTTCAATCAAAAATCGATAAGTAATATTCTTTACTACTGCTGCCTCTTCCAACGACAAATTCCTCCCCTCAATCAATTTTCTCCTGGAAATAGAAAAGTATTTGTAATTCTCTTCTGGAATGATTTCTCAATATTGTTTAATAGATTTTAAAGTTCATATGTATGCTTGTTTGTTGAAGATATGCGTTTTTTGTGAGGTCTAATAGATTGTATTAAAATTCAGATTTGTTTTTCATAACTTGCCTGATAATATTTGAATTTTCTTTTTTTTCATAGATTGACAAAATTTTGAAGTTTGGATGTCTTCATTCTTTTGTTTGACAGAAAAGGTTTAAATGTAAAGTATTTACATTTAGTCGAGGAGTTGATATTGTGTGGCTTGAAATAAATGAAACATTAATAGAATAGAAGGGTCTCCAGGTAGCAAGTGCTATCTAAAACAGACAGTTTTGTAAATGAAAAATGGACAAAAACGAAATTTTAATACAGAACATTTTTATAAAAAATATGAGTTACTTTCAATCATGAAATGTTCATTCATGTAAATTTGTGCTTGAAGAAAGTTGGGTTAGTAATTACAAGTCAAAATGTTCAGAATGTGAATAATATGCATATGTAATATATGTATGTGAGTATTTGGCAGTGTGTATGTGTGTTGGTTTGCCTTGTTATTGTATGTAAAGCTGAATTGTAATTTGTATCTGTTCCCTTGACTATGCATGTGCAATTATACATTTATGTGTTATGTTTATTTGTAAAGTTCTGATATGCATGTTGTTTTAGCTCAGATATCAGATAGTAGTGAATAACCCTGAAAAGCTGAATGTTTTCGTTTCGATGGTAGCTGATGGCACTCATGTTATATATATTTTTTTCCAACTTTTGAAATCACTTCTATATATTCAGTACCATATAATAATCAATAGAGAATTGGTACGATAATAATAAATACGAATTTTGCATAAATTAAAATATCATTTAAGTATATTTTATGACCAGGCAACCTCCGGCAGTCTGATAGCATATATGCATGTATACACACACACACACACACATATATATATACACACAAAATTGGATTTAAGCTGTAAATTAAAATTTTTTGACAAGGAATACAAATAAAAATTAACAATTTTTCTTTATTCCATGAAGTTTCAATGAATGACTCGTATCCTCAGAGGAAACGTAGTTAGCAAAATTATATTATAGGCAGTTCCGAATTTTTTAGATGAGGGCTGATTGTTGGTATTACTTGTTTTGATTGGACTATTGTTCTCATCTTGATAGTTATTTGTGCAATGTTTCAGTCTTTGACTTTCATGTTGGTCACCATCTGGGTAAAGAAAGGAGAAAAGTTACTGGCTCTGTAGATGGTTTCGTATTCTTGGAGTTATTGTTTTTTTTGTTTTTTTTCAACATGGTTTCATATATGTAAAAAAAATTTCGTTGACAAAGGGAGGTAACTAATAAAGTTTGACAGGGGATATTATAGGCAGTCTATAAATTTTACTAGTTAGCACATAAATATAAATTGAAAACTTATTTGTATGAAAAATTGATAATATAAAAAGGCATAGATTAAAAGGATGTTCCAATGAAGTCCAGGTTCGATGAAGAAAAGTTCAAAAAGATTGGCGTAATCCAAAGAAAATGAAAAAATTGGATAGTCACGTGCATGTTATAGTCTAAAAGAAATTATAATCCAAGTGGCTGGAGAGTAAAATCCAATGTAAAGATAGCATCCCAAAATTGCAGTAATAAGAAATTCACTGAAAATAACTAGTGAAAAAGCTAATATGGGTCCCCAAGGAGAAAACCATGTCCTCATCATCTGACAGAATATAATTTTTGATCCTCCGACAAAAGGAGGGTGGACCTGTAAATTCACCCTTGTCCGTTCGTCTGTTAGGACTTTTCTTAATAACGCCTTGGATTTTTTTGAAATTTTGCACAAACATTAAACATGATTTGAGTAACAAAATGGATTTTCCAGATCAAAATTTTCTGTGTATTTCTGCTTAGCAGTTTTGCATGGTGCTGAACTCAAATTTAAATATGTTAAGGCCTTGGCGACTTTTGGAGCTAAATGGGGGATGGTAGAAATGTCATTTTTTTTTTTTTTTTTGCATGGTGCAGAACTCAAATTTACATATGTTAAGGCCTAAAACTGCACCGTTTATTCATTTTCATCAGGATTTGATGTCCTCTGGGGAATTTTGGGGCTAAATGGAGAGGGGAAAATGCTGAACTTAGTCATTTTTTTATGCCTCGTTCACTCATGGGAGACCATGCATGCTTAACTTGTTTTTATATATAAATGATCTTGTCTGTGTGTGGAAGGGTCTCAACCAAACTACTTTGTCAAGTTTTTATTTACGAACTTGAAACTTGATATATAGAGTATTCTGATCTGTGGAACAAATTTGATTTTGATTCTAGTCGGTAAAAATAGCTACTAAGTGGTCAAAATTGGAACTTGGCATGAGTAAGTCGGTTTAAAGTGCTCCTCTACATATGCACAAATATACATTTATACGTTAATAGCTATTAATTTTTTAAGCTTTGATATTCATTTGTCGTTGGTTCAGATGGTAATGAATAACACTAGAAAGCTACATGTTTGGTTTCGATTCTAGCTGATGGTTCCAGTCATTTTTTCTTTTTTACTTTTGAAATCACGACTATACATTAGATACAACAATATAATAATCAGTATAGAATTGGCTCTATAATAATAAATACGAAATCTGCATTAATTAAAATATCATAATTATGCGTATTTTACGACCGGGCAGCACCAGGAGGCGTGCTAGTTAGCTAATAAAAACGTATATATTATCGATATTTAAAAAAAAAAATGTCTTAAATGAAATCTGTTTTTAATGAGTGACAGAAGGAGGGCCTCGATTCTCGGAATGTTAGCTCCTAGTCAGTATTAAAATGTTGATAGGATTAAATATAAAATCAATTTGAAATACATTTTTTTTTGTTTGTTTAGCATATTGATTGATATTTGACATAATAACTGGCGAAACGATTATGTACCTTGTGCATATATATATATATATATATAAAAAATGGTAATTGTACGCACAAAACGAGAAACAGGCTGGCTTTACTTATATAATGTGTATGTAAAAAAAAAAATGATAGAATATATCAAACACACTATACATAGGTTGCCTTCCTCGCCGTCAGCTGTGTCTAACGATCCACTCAGCTTTTGTCTCGACAAAAGGCTCAATTTGATAACTAAAAAAGTTTCAAAATTACTTGTTTCATATTATTAAAGTTAGATTATTTTCAGTTGAATCTTGAGAGAAATAAAAGTATTCAGCGAAATTAAATGACAATCATTTTAATTTTGTAAACCATGTCGAATTAAAAAAGGTGTGTGTGTGTGGGGGGGGGGGTCTAATCTTAAACACCTTCTCACCACTACTTCCTCCCGGCTTATTGTCTTGGGGGTGGTGGAGAATTACGAATTATTATTAATATAATTAGAACGTTTTACTACTACGTATAGTTATTAATACTATTATCACAGCTACTCCTATTACTCTTACGCTTACCCATTGTAATTAGTATTAAGACTATTAATATTGCTACTCGTTACGATTAGTATTAGAACTATTACTATTGCTACGCATTGCGATTAATATTACGACTGTTACTACTACTTGTCTATGTCCTTTCAATCAAAGGATGGCTGTCTGCTACAAAACGGTTGCAGGCTTTTAGCACCCGACCGTGTTAAGATCGTTTCCAACATAAAAAAGAAAACATTTTACGCACAATTTAGCACACAGTTACAGACGATGTTAATAAAATCGAACGACAAATTAATAAAAGAAGTATTTATTTCTATTGAAATTATTTTCCTCTGGTATTTTTTCCGGTTGTTTAAAAAAATATTCCATTGTGTATATTTTTTAGTTGCAGAATTCTGCTTCGATAATAAAAATAATAAGAAAACCTAGAAGACATTTTACTGAAGATTTAAGAAGAAAATAAAGGTGATTTTCTCGTACTTAAAAAAAAAAAAAAAAAAAAAAAAAAACGAACAAAAAAAACAGAACAATAAATAATATTTTTTTTTTATCGAAGACCAAGCCGGTTATCGACTGATAGGCAAAGTAAACCAAAAGGAAAGAAACAAAGAAGTTTTTAATTATTATATATTTATTTTTACTACAGCTGATACAAATTAATGAGAATCGAATTGTTTAGTTTTGAAAGTGTTAGTGTAATTTAATATTTTCTCTCACTTTCTTTCTCTCCTCTCATCTCTCTCTCTCATATAATGTCACTACTTTTCCTTCCCTTTTTTTCATCTTACCCTCCCACTTCTTCGTCTTCTCTTTCTGTATCCCTTTGACCTCCCCGTCTCTCTTTGACCTCCCCCCGTCTCTCTTTGACCTCCACTCTCTCCTCCTCCTTTGACCTTCTTTCTCTTTTTCCTCTCTTTTCTCTTTCTCCTCTTTTCTCTTTCTCCTCTCTTTTCTCTTTCTCCTCTCTTTTCTCTTTCTCCTCTCTTTTCACCCTCTCTTTCCCCTCTCTCTCTCCCTTTTTTCCACTCTCTCCCTCCCCTCTCCGTCCTCTCCTTTCTCTCTCTCTATTATATATGGAAAATAAACATCAACATTTGTTTTTCATTCATTCGAACGAATTCGTCGGGCTAACTGCGAAATTTGTAACATAAAGTACGTTTTATACCAACCTCTACCGAGTAGAGTACTCGTATATTGAACACTCTTAAAGTAAAACCAAAAACATATGCGTATTTATATCTTATGTAATTTCACACACTTTAATCGACTACAAGAAATAGAGCAGCCCGATTATCGCGGGTTGTCGGTAGTTGTCTGATTTTCTGATGTCATTTTCCACAATCGGATGTGAACAAAAAGCAACACTCAACACGATATCCAAACAAAAGTACGGAAGATTTCCCACGCTAAAATTAACTTCGGGCAGAAATCAATAATAAATAAACAACAACAACAACAACAAAATGTTAATGTTAAAATCGACACGGTTTCTTTTCTGACAGAACATTTCTGGTGTTATTTGGTTCGGATGGACGACTCAGCCTCAACAACGAAAAGAAATGAAATCATTTTATTTTGATTTCTTTTAAACATTTCCGTTTTTTTTCACACACACACACATATATATTTTACACAACCATTATCCATAGTTTCTTAATATTATAATTTGAATTTTTAATGAAAAAGAAGTGCCTGTTTCGCCGATCGCCTTCGCCACCACCGACGTTGTGGATTATTCGATTTTGTCGAACCAGGATCCACTGGGAAGAAGAATTTTCTGAGGTTTGTATTTTGGGGAGAATTTGCAGTCATAGAAGTTTATTCTAGTAAAATGATTATTTTTCCGTTAGTAAAAACAGAAGAAAAAATTCAGTTACGGATAGATTATTTTTACGTTCGGTGTTTTTACTTGTGTTTATGAGTACAATCACTACTGGAGTGGAAAAAAAAACCCTACTTTTCTTTCGTTTAGAATGGAAGAGAAAATGACCCTTGACATTTTAATTCTAACCAGAAATTATTTCCGTTTAAGTTTTAAAAGCTAAAAACAAAAACAATCGTATTTCCTACGGCCACACGAATAATGCGGCAACTATTTTCTATCATGATGTTTTGTATAAGAGAAATGACCAAAGTGCTCAATTACTGCGTAAGAACGTATTTTATTAGAAATACACGTTAGTTCAACTTGCTATCGATACCTACGGTTTCATGGAAACACTGGGATCTCTCATTGGGCGAACGAATTCCGAGTGTAGTCGTTCGGTTTGAAAAATGATTCGAAAGTGATTTTGAAGTCCTAATTGCTGACCTTTCTACGATAGCATAGACACAACTGTCGAATTTTAATGTGCGCCTATGAGAAGGGAGTCCAATTCCTCAAAACGAGCATTCTGAATTGAAACAATAATAAAAATAAATCTTGCCTCAGTCTAGAAAGATTTCTCCTTCACTGACGGTGACCCAGGACAAAGGATAAGGTGCAATATCAGAACAGATACTAGACTTTGTTTCATTGGCAAAAGACGATCTTCATATAGTCTTAAAATAATCTCTGGTTGAATTAGTTTGGATTTATTTGAGACCAAAGAAATACAGTATTTTTTTTTGGACTGCGTCACTATTCTATCAGAGTCGATGCGAGTCTACATTTAAAAAAATTTAATAAATAGGTTTGACGTACAGATTTTGTGAATTTCAATGTATATGTTCAAATTTAACTTTTCTTGGCAGTATATTGTTGTTTTTGTTTTGTTCCTTTCGACCTTCCGTATTATGACGTGACCGCGGGCGCGACGCTCCTCCATTATCGACAAGTGCTCGTTTTCAACGCCGAGAATTCTTCTAAAACAATGATATTCCTAAAGTATTTAATTTTTCCACGATGTTTTGCTGAAAAATACAATTAAAGCTGGAATTTCGTGTTTTTATTTTACCCAGTAATGTTTATTTTCAATTAATAAGCGCTAATTTCTACCGAAAAAAAATCTTGAAAAATAATGGACATATATTATTTCCCTTTTTGTCCACCTAACATTTTGCTCGCTCCTTTTTCTTTTCTCTGGTTTTACTGTTTTCAAGATTAAAAAAATGAAATCTGAATTAATAAAAAAAAAAAATTATTTTATTTATCAAAAGGAAAGAGAAAAGACGAAGGTGACTGTTTTTCTTTGGATTAGAAGCCAAAAAAATCTAAATATTTGGCTTTGCTCTGTTCTTCTGTCTAGACAAATTGTTTTTTTTTTTTTTTTTTTTTTTTTTACGCGTCTATATACTTATATAATTGTTACATTATTTATTTATTAGTTGATTATTTATTAAAGTTCAAAAGACAATAACGTAAAACAAAATAAAATTTAAAGATACTATATATACAAAAACAAAACAAAATTACGAAATGAAATCAGAGTACAAGTCAGCCATTTAACTGTCAAATTTCTTATAAAAAAAAAAAAAATAAAATAAAATAAAACAAAAAATTCCGGGCAAATATTTCTTTAAAGCGAAACAAAAACAAGGATAAAGACTCCCGAGCAACGCTGGGTACGTAAAAGTTTTAATAATGAAAAACTAAATGCTGAAAACCATGTACGTCGTAACCGTCGGCGTTCAAAGATGATTTTGAAGCATTCATTTAGTCAATTTGAGAGTACCTTTATGTCTAGAATTAATATCGAGTATTTTTTTTCTTCGCTCCTTAAGAACAACAACAACAACAACGTTTCAATGTAATACTAAGCGAATGAACGTTTGTCGCTTATTTACTGAATTTGAATTATTTGGAAAAAAAGAAAACAAAAAACTTTTAGTTGTTCAAATTAGCTATAATTTGCAATTAACTCACCAAGTGACCCATCTCTTAAGTTACTGTTTATTACTCTCATCCTCTTTCATTGTATAATATGTTGTGTGACCACCCACTCTTCTTTTATACTCCGTCTCTTTGCTACCCATCCCACGTCCAATATAATAAAGAAAAGATGGGAATAGTCCATTATAAACCAAAAGGGAAAAACTAGTAGAGAGAAAGTGATTGAGTTTGAATATTCTCTTTTTATTTATTACATATTAAACTGGCTTTGCAAACTCATTTTTTTCTGATTTAATGTAACCATAGCTCAACGGGTGACCCAACTGGCCAAATTTAGAGAGAGAGAGAGAGAGAGAGAGAGAGAGAGAGAGAGAGAGAGACTATTTTTTTATTATTGCAAATTTCTTTTTTCCTAAAATAAAAATCATAAGACCACATAAACATTTAGGTTGTGTACATTTTGAAGACGTCATTCGTACGATTATTCGATTTGGAGTTTTTATGATTTAAAATTTAATATCGATTATTTTATTATAACCCAGTATTTTGTCAGAAAAGTAGGTATCTTAACTACCAAATAAATGGAAGATTTACAAATTTACAACTTGTCATTATATATATATATATATATATATATATATATATATATATATATATATATATATATATATATATATATAGTGTGTGTATGTTCTTGTAGAAAGAAAGAAAAATACATCTTTATGAATATTTTTGTCAGCATTTTCAATTGCAATGTAATTAAAAAAACTTAATTGAATTAATGTTTTGAAAAGAGAATTTTGGATGCTAAAAAAAAACGCACACAATCCACATATATGACAACAACGAACGTAATTGTCATTAATATTTAAAACAAAACAACGACCACGATCCCCACCTCCCCAAAATATTTTAATGTAATAAATTTAAATTAAAATTTACGAATCAATAATAAAATGAATTAATATCAAGGTTTTCATTTCGATTTGAGGTGACCTTCAACCCAAATAGAAATATGTAGTAGTAGTAAATTAATTTTTATATAAATAAAATTTGCGAGATTCGAAAAAAATTTTTTTTTCATATTTATTTATGCAAATGACATACAAGTGTTTTTTTTTTTTTTGTTGTTCTTTTAATGACGAAATAATAAACAGTAGGTTTTAATATTTTAATAAAATATTATTTTATTCATAATATATCTATTAGTAAAACTACCAGATAAAATCTCGTGTTTGTATTAGTCGGACTACTATTCTCATCTTGGATGACATTCTTGCAACGTTTTGGCCGATGTAAACTTCGACCTTCATTTCCGTCTTGTTGAATTTGGGAATCATTAGTTTTAAATTAGATTCCCGAGTTCTACAAGCTCGTGGAGAAGATCGGAGGTTACATCGGCTGAAACATCCGAGATTAGAATAGTCATCCGATTAATAAAAATAATACACATTGAATTATTTGGGGAAAATTTTAGCCCCATACACTATTCTCTTCTTCCTTAAGAAAAGAAAAAAAAAATGCGATTGTACTTTTTCAGGTGATTACATTTTCCTAGTTATGTTGAAGTTATCGACTTTAAGATTGCTGCCACTAAAACATTATCTTCAATATTTATTTTATTGAACACTGAATCAATACAACATTACAATGATTTATATTACAATATCCATCAAACTTAGGCATGAAGCCTTGCTGACTTTGGGGGTGGGATCGAGGGTCTTTCTAATTGTCTACGAAACTTATTTGAAATTAAAACATTATTTTAATCAAATTATAGGTTTACAACAACATGGTTCAATTAATAGTTTATTGACTAAACAATAACTTAATAATGTAATCTACGGTATTGTTTAACCATTGAATTAATAATTGAACAAAATTTTCAGAACTTTACAACCACAAATGAACATTGTGCTTGATAACAGTTGGAGTATATATTCTTCCTTCCACCTGCTGATTTCTTCCCTGTTAACCATATGACATGATTGACATAAATTGTATTTACTACTGAAAATACAAACCATGAAAATGAAAATATTTGAATTTTACTTTATAAAATGAAACTGCAACAAATAGATTTAGAGATTCATGGTGCTTTTTCCCAAGCATTACTTAAATTTGATAGATTAAAAATGAACCTAAGCCATATATATATTTTTTATTTTATTAAAAGTTTTGGCAATAGACACCTTCAGCAGAAAAAATAGCTATTTAATATTTTATACTCATTTTTTCCCCCAGTTGTTATCTTTTTTTTTTTTTTTTTTTTTTTTAAATGATATAAAGAAGTGTCGTTAAGAACGGATTGTATGCTCGTTCTTTTTGAAGCATTGTTAAAATTTAAAATATTAAAAATAAATGCTGAATAACTATTGGTCAATCTGTAAAGTAAAAAAGGGAGGGTATTCATGCAGTTTAGTTAATAGCTGCTTTCAGGACTGCCGGCAACCACTGTAAAAGAGTAATAAAGAATGAAAGAGTTGTATGCTCAGTCCGTTAAGTCCAAAGTAGCTGAGCAGCGACTAGGGTCCCATCAGTTTTGGCAAATAGCAAACAGGGTCCTGAATAGAAGTGTGTGCACTATCCCAACCATCATTAGTGGACCTGAGGTAATCGTGTCAGCATCAGACAAAGCCAAACTATTTGCTAAGAACTTTACAGCTAATTCTACCCTTTGCGACCAAGGCCATCAACCTTCCTTATTTCCTCCTGTATCAGAAAACACATTATGTGACATACAAATATCTGTGCATGATGTTGCCAAGCTAATTGAAAACCTTGATTCCAGTAAAGCAATTGGCTCTGATGGCATTCCAATTATAGTGCTGAAAAAGCTTCAACCAGAACTAACTCCCATACTTACAAAGCTCTTTGAGCGTTTTCATAAGAAGAATTGCTTCCCAACACCCTGGAAAACCCCATCAGTATGCCCTGTATTTAAGAATTCAGGTGATCAGTCATCTCTCTCTCAGTACAGTATAACTCTCCTATGTGTCATGAGTAAGTTGCTGAGATCTCTGTTAAATAGAGAATTAGTCAACCACCTCAGCAAAAATAACCTTCTTAGTAACATGCAATATGATTTCCGTTCTGCCAGATCTACAGCAGATGTGCTAACGGTTATATCTCATAGGATTAGCAAATCTCTCGACAGAGACTTCCTTTCTAGGGCAATTGCTCTTGACATATCAAAGGCCTTTGATAGGGTATGGCATAAAGATATACTTCACAAGATCTGGTATTGCTGGAAATGTCTTCTCAATTATTAAATCATTTCTCTCTGATAGGTTCATAAGAGTAGTGGTTAATGGGCAGAAATCAGAAGCTCAGAGTATTAAGGCTGGAGTTCCTCAGGGGTCCATCCTGGGCCCAACTCTCTTCCTGATTTACATTAATGATCTTTCAAATCACATCCTAAGATCATGTGTAGATATGCTGATGATACTACCATCTATGGCAACACATCAAAGGCCGTAAATGATCAAGTTCTCTCTGATTCTCTCTTCTCTGATCTTGAGCACGTGTTGCAATGGGGAAATGCATCTAAAACCAAGCTTCTATCTTTACATCAATTAAAATGAATGGCTCTCGTCTGGGGAGGCTCCATGTTTTGACAAGCTTCCGGGCTTGACCTTTGCTTCTGGTCTGAAATGGAACACGTACATCAAATCCATTGCCAAGGTCACTGGAAAAATGGTAGGATCCTTCTACCGCTCCAGTAGATATCTTATTGCTAATGCAATTTTCTACCTATATAAGAGCCAGGTATGTCCAAGGATGAAGTACTGTTACCACATTTGGTCAGTAGCTGCTAGAAAAACCTTATCCTGCCTTTTCATAATACCATGGTGGTTCGGTGGCTATATTTACGACCATCTCACTTGGTAACTTACGGACTGATTAGCATACTAATTAGCATAATTAAATTTCATTTTAACAGCTTTAAATGGAAACCTCCATTAAAAACAGCTAAAAAAAATAGGAGATAAGGCTTTATTATCATGCAAAATATTATTATGGATATTATCATTTGTCATCACTACACCGTGAAAACTCCGAGATGGCGACCGGGAAATCGAAGATGCCCATTCAAAGAAATTATTAACAAAATATGGCTTGTAGCATATCAAATGAAAGGAAATTTTGTACAAATTACAATTATGTTTTCAAGTACATTAAACTAATTAGAATAATTTCATTTTAACGGCCTCAATTGACAATTATTGGGTGAGTTTCTATCACTATTTTGTTTAATTTTTTTATCACGAATTCAAAGATTTCAAGAGATATTGCGGCCATTTCTTATTCTCATGTAATGCTCGACACTACTTGTTTTTCAAACAGAATAAACATTTACAACACTTACAATTTATTATCTTGCCTTTGGTAACATTTAAACCAATCCAATAAATGTTATCGTAGGCAAGTTATTCTTTTAACTAGATAAGTGGTTTGTGTTTTTACTCATTTAAAATTGTTTTTTACTTTAATAAAAAACAAAAACATGGTGTAGAATGAAGCCGTTTGAGTTAAACAAAAACAATTTTTAAAGAAATAAAAGTTACAGCGCTATTATTGTAATACTATTTTTAGGTTAAATTCTAGTTTTACAATATCCTTTTTTATTACATTGTTAGATGAAAGTACATAATAGTTACAAAAACCCTATTTTCCCCATGTTAATAGGTTTAAAAAAAATAAGGTTAGTACAATATAATTATGGTTAGGTGAAAGTACAGAATATTTACAAAACACCTTATCCTCATGCTAAGAATGCGTTTCTTTTTTGTGGGACTCTGTTTTAGAGTTGCAGACCCTCCGCCCCTAAAACTTTACCAAAATTCAGGAAATCAACCAATTCTAATGAAATTTTCAGTATTTATTAACAGTTACAGAATATAATTTTTATACATATTATGGTATTTTTATACATATTATGGTATTTTGAAGTCTTATTTGTTGTATTAAACATTCCTATCTTGTTTAAACATGTTCTTCATTTATTTTTATACAAACAAACTTTCGGTACTTATGCACTTATGTTACCATGCTGAAATAATGTTATTATTTAGAAATCCATTCTTAAGATAGGAGGCGAGAGTGTTTTGTAATTATTCTGCATTTTCACTTAATTTAATTAAAGCGAAAAGATATCGTAAAACTTGAATTTAACTTGAAAATACTATTAAAAAAGATATAAGTGCATAAGCACTAAACTTTTTTTCTATTCAATTTTTTGTTTGAATTGAATATCTTTTGAAAAAAAAAATTTTCTGACGCTAAAATAGAATATTACCAAAAATATACTTTTTCTTTTCATAAAACTGATGTTTTCTAAATTTTTGTTGCAAGTCACAATGTAAACATTTTGCTATGAATTTACATGACATCGCATGTCGTTCGTGATGAATGGCACTAAGAAAACAATTAAATATCGGCACTCGCTATCACTTCTATTGATGCACACGTGAAAAATTCTTAACCAATTCTTTTCAAATTTTATAACAAAAGAAATAATTATATTGGCTATTACATACCATTTGAACAAAGTTTCTATTTTGATTTATTTTTGTACTAGAAAGCCTCAAGTTCAAGATGTTCTAACTTTTGACTGGAAAGTCGAATATGTTTTGTTTAAATTCCGTGATAAAGAAAAACAATTCTTTTCTCTTAGTTTAAAAATATTAAACGTCATTGATTAGTAGGACTTCAGTGTCGAGTATTTATATGAACAAACCTAAAACGCATGTCTGAAAAGTCATCTACTGCTTGCAGACATGCCATGGTGTTTTGTTATTAAATGGAATTAAATTGCAATTTATTTGGAATATACAAATCACAACAAAAATATTAAAATACTATTTAAAAAAAAAATTTATTTTGAATCCAGTCATATAAGTTTTATATTGATTGATGTACGAGAAATCTAATTACTGATTTAAAAACCATGATTTTCAGATTACGTAACAGAATATACTTTGTCCAGCACTAAACGATACATCGTGTGGTATTACTAGTTGTTGGCATTGGTTTCTCAGATTATTTTTGGTCCCCTGACAAAAGGATTCACCCTTGTCCGTTTGTCCGTCCGCACTTTTCTCAGTAATTACGCCTTGGAATGTTTTGAAATTTTGCACAAACATTAAACATGATACAAGTAAAAAAAGTAACAGAACGGATTTTCTGGGAAAACTCTGGTTGCCATCGTAGGGGTACTTTTGTGTTAAAATGGCTAAAATTGACACTTTTGCGCTTATCAAAAAAGATTGATGTCTTGGATTTTTATAAAACTTTCTAAAAACTTGTAACTAACTGATTTCTATATAATTTTGTTTGTCTATACTTCGCAATAACTCTTGGGTGTGCTTTAGGGGCTCTTTTCGGACTAATAAAAACACTCTATATTTGGGTCTATTTTACCATATTTGTTAAATTTTCTGTGTATGTCTACTTAGCAGTTTTGCATGGTGCTGAACTCCAATTTAAATATATTAAAGCCTTGGGGACTTTTGGGGTTAAATGGGGTGGGGTTGCAAATGATGGACTTGGTCATTTCTTTTTTTGCATGGTGCAGAACTCAAATTTACATATGTTGAGGCTTAAAAGTACACCATTTGTTCATTTTCACCAGGATTTGCTGCCCCCTGAGGACTTTTGAGGCTAAATAGGAAGGGGGGGCTAATGCTGAACTTGGTCATTTTTTTATGCCTCGTTCACTGTGCACTCATGGGGGACCATGCATGCTTCACTTGTTAGAATCCTGTACTTATAGGAGGGATCACCTGAATGTTTGCAGCATCTGTGCATAAAAGTGATACTATGAAATTGACTGGATTTTAACTTGGCACATCCACATCATCAATTTGCAGAGTGATCCACATTATCACTGTCACCTCCTAGTGGTCAACCAGTAAAGATTAAATTTTAGTTGAAGGCAAATGAAGAAATATTGTAACCAAGTTTCTCTTCTCCTTTTCAGAAGAAATAAGTTTATTGCGAATCGTCTGAGGCACTCCTTCTGGGAAATACTGATAAGGCTGCCTTACAAGGCTGTGTCACATCTTCCCACTATGGGAAGAAGATAAATAAGTACATTTGTGGAGGAGTGCTGTGGCAATTTTTGCCTATGGTCCTTGCCACTGAAAGACACTCCCACAAAAACAGGATCTTGTGTCCCATATAGTGCCTTTTATGAGCTGTGTAGATACCATGTTCAGATGTGAGTAATTAGAATTAAATCTTAATCAATAAGACAATGGAACTATCTACACACCCAGTATTGAAAATCAGTATGAGTATCAGCTTGATTAGTCATAGTTTTCATATTTAACTTTAGTAGAAACCGGAATTTATGTGATTATATTTGCATATTTCTCTTATATATATATATATATATATATATATATATATATTAATCTATAAATCATTGAAAAACAGTAGTGTTTGAATGATATGGTTGTGGAAGTTTGTCATTTAGAACTGCTTTAAAGCTTCACCGCTCACTTATTTTTCGACCAAATTTCAAATGATTATTACAGTTTATAAATGACTTTCTCAGCTGTATTGTGAAAAAAAATTTCAATTTTTATTCTGTAAAACAAAAGTTAGGATGAATTTACTGGTGTTCAATATCGTAAAAAAAATGTAAGGAAGTGAGCAACCTTTTTTATGACTGGTTTCCAAAGCAATCACGTCGCTTCAGCGACTACTGTTGCTACCAATTCACTGCTCCTGCAAAAAGAGAAGTAACAAGTGAAACAGAAAGAATGAAAGGGAGATAATTGGGGATGGATTTTATTGAAAGCAGACGAGTGCCATACATTGTTATTACATATGTGTATGTTATGTTTATGGGGGCAAAAACATATTACTGAAATTAAACGAAGAACGAGTGAATTTATTGGAAGCCTGGAAAAATCATGGATTACAATAGAAAAATGCAAGCATGAAAAGTAATATGGTTAAGCTTACTGGAAAAGGACAAGATATTCTTGTAAAAATATAAATTTATAACTTAAAATATTGCAGCATTAAGAATTTCTTTTTAAAATTAAATTTATAACATTATATAATCAATTCTTAATGCTGAAATATTTTAAATTATAAATTTATTGTTTTTTTACTAGAATATCTTGTCCTTTTCTTTTCCAGTTTTAACAACTAGTCCTTTACTTTTCCATATTTAAGCTTAACCATATTACTTTTCATGCTCACATTTTTCTATTGTAATATATATATATATATATATATATATATATATATATATATATTAATCTCCACAGACACATGTTTTATTGTCTCTACAACCCAGGACCTCCAGTGACTGATGTTCAGTGCTCTACTAACTCAGTTAAAAACCTAGTGATAATAGGAGAAATTGTATCACATGCTAAATCTTATTTATATTTTTATTTACAATATACAAAATTGAAAAATATTTTTTTTTATGGAAGAGCATTGCCTCAATATTAAATGGAAATTATTTCCTTCATCACAGTGCTCAACTTGTAGGAGAGAGTGTATATATATATATATATACACACACACACATCTCCACAAATGTGTTTTGTTATTTCTATGATTTGTCAGTGTGGCTAGACCTAGTGAAATTCGATTGTTGTCTACCACTCTACTGACTGATATATATACATAACATATGCACACACACACACATTTGTGATATTCACTTTGTGTTGCTTAAGTGGAGATATATTGCTGGTCGAAAATAATCTGAAAAATAGTCACGTTTTTAATTTTGGGCTTGAAAGAAAAGTTTGAAAACATGTAGAATAGGAAGTCAAGTATAAAAAAAATATTTGTGCATGTCATGTTTTATGTATGTTTTAGTATCTCAAAATCTCTTTCCAAAAGACGTTATTACAATGAAATTTAAGATGTAATAAAGTAAATTATGTTCAGAAAGATTTCATCTAATGATAATATAATAGCAATTCTTAATCTACAGTCATGTCGCTTTGTACACAGTCCTCAGCTTACATTTGATGCAAGCGTGTTCGGCATCCGTAATCATTCCAGTACCAAGTTTCTGAAGAAGCACAATTATGTTTAGCTTTTGCATTTCAATTGCTCATCATGTGTTCTATATTAGCTGAAGTCAGTCTTTTCAACTGGACTGCATGGAGAGGTGTGAGACATTACCAGGTGTTGCCCACCCCAGAGTCTTTTCAACTGGACTGCATGGAGAGGTGTGAGACATTACCTGGTGTTGCCCACCCCAGAGTCTGCGACATTTGCAGCATCCTAAACAATAAAACTGAATGAAGAACTACACTTGTATTAACAAAAGGCTAATGGATCTACAAATTAAGTTGTATCATCTTTGAGAAAAAGTTTAATTAAGCAATGAAACATGCTTGGTGTTATATAGTGTAATATTTGATTCTATAAGATGGTAATATTTACTATTTTTATTTTTTGAATTCCTCTCTCATTCATATTCAACAAATATTTTATCTTTAAATTACTTTTTTACTTTGTCTTTTAATTCATTATTGTCATCAGTTTTATGTCTGTTTTACATCCTTGCATGTGTTGAACGATTTTTAGAAATTGGCTTCCAAACTACTCTCCGGTTTCTATCCCACTTTTAGCACCCAGGCTAGTTGTGAATAAGAGACCAAAAAAATTTTGTATTAATTCATTCAAATAAATGGTAACATTTTACTAAGTTTGAAACAAATTTCTTTTCAATAAAACAAGTAAAAAATTTGTATTAATTCATTTAAATAAATGGTAACATTTTGAAACAAATTTATCTTTTAAATAAGACAAATAAAAAAGGGACAAAATCCATTTGCCTGATTGATGGCTTGTAAGAACAAGGTGGGGGGGCTTTTTTTTTCTTTTTTTTTTTCCACCAATTTAAAAAACAAAACAAAACAAAAAAAAAACTTAGAATGTAGATAGCAACCTGTTGAATTAAAATCAAGTTAGTCCCTGTAACGAAAAGTCAAAAAAGGCACATTTCAACATAACTGTGAAACGTTTATGATCTGTATCAAAACAATTGTTGAATTGAAAAAACAGTAAAAATTTTGTGAATGAAAGTGAGCAATCATCTCTTTTCCTTTTGCCTCATCAATATATCCTTCTTTATAACTAGCTTTTTATATCAATTACCTCCCTTGAAAATTAATAAATTTACTCTTTTAAAAAAGTTTTGGTAATCCATCCCACTTTTCTTTCATTAAATCATTTCAATTACTGCTAATACTGACAAAATTTTGCATTTATATAGGAAAAAATAGGACAATAAAATTACTAATGAATAGCATCAAACATTTTATTATAAACTGTTTCAAAATAGTTATGCAAATTGGGTATACAAATAACGTTTGTATCACTGTTATATATATATACAGTATTTCATTGACTTAAATAACAGTGAATTGTTTTGATGGCTATTGTGATAATGAAATATAAACTTGTAATTAAATATGTATGAATTACTTAAAATATAAGATTTCTGAGGCTGGAATTCTGAATTGGTCATTGATTTCACAAATTATTTTAAAATTCAATAAAATATTGTTAAAAAAGAAGTATATATATAATCAAAAATTTGTGTATGATTTTTGAAGTGGTTAATTTGGAATTTCTCATTTTGCAAGTTTGTTTTTTTAGCAAAATTTCGCTTTTTTTTTTTTTTTTTTTTTTAATGCAGGAAAAGTAAATTTCTGCTTAAATCGTGACAGCTCCCACGTTTTATTTGAAATTCGTTTTTTTTTTCTTTTTTTTTTTTTTTTTTAATTCTGTCACATTGCTAGAGCCTTAATTAACCTCCTTAATTTTCATTGCTATTTGGTTGGATTTTATTTCTTTTACTCTTTTTATTTCTTTCTTTATCTTTTTATTTTTTTCCTATTTTTTTCTTATTCCTCTCTCTCTCTCTCTCTCTCTCTCTCTCTGCCTTACCCCTCTTTTCTTGTTATGGCCGCCTTTCTTTCTGAAAGCAGAAACTTAAAACGATTCATGATAGGGAAGTTACATGACTTTTGTTTTATTAATGAATGATATCCTGCCTTCATCCTTACACATGCGCACTTGGTGTCTTAAATTTTTTACTTTTTCATTTGAAGCAAAACTGATTGGAGTTGTGTAGGAAAGAAGTTATTTTTTTATGGTGCCCTTTCTGCATGCACAGGTGGATAGGGTGGTGGCTTGGCATGCCCCCCCCCACCCCGTCCCCGGTTGAGAAATTAATCTGGATTATTTTTTCTTTTTTACCATTACCTATTTGCATCCCTATTTAATACATAGCGTTACTTTTTAAGCACTTTTTTTAAAAGCAAATATCAACATTGTAAGAAGGACAGTGTTGAACACGGATATTTACAGAGGATTTAGCCGTCTGCGGTCAATGCAGCCTAAATGACTAAACCAGATTGAATTGGCCGTTGGTGTTGAAAACCATTTGTCTTTAAATGAAGGAAGAAAAGATAGGGTAGGGGTGATAATTTCCTGTTTGGCAGCCGACCAGATCTTTGTTGCAATTTGAAATATAAGCTCAGTTGTGACCAGACAAGAATTTCTTTTGCTAAATGATTTTAATATCTCTGAGAGATTGTTACTTTGTTGATTTTAGTAATTTATATTTATTTTTTTAAAGTTTAAATACACATATTGAACAAAAATTTACCTTGAAGTTGTAATTAAAAAAAAATGATATAAATTTAATATGTTGTTTTTTTTTTTTAAATAGCGTTTTTTCAAATTAATATATACAATAATCAGTTGAATTGCCAAGAAAAAGAAACTTGTTAACATTAATTTTTAAAAGATTAAAATGATTAAAATTCCATTATTTCAAAATGTTTTGTTACAACATAGATTTTTAATTGTTTAAATTTTTTTTAAATATTAAATTTTTACATAAACACGGCTCTTGTCAGCTATTTTATCGCCAGATTAAAACAGATTTGAAAATATTATTGCACAAATATTAAGCATTTTATAGGCACCCCCTCATATTTTGTTCGTCTCTTTTTACCGAACAAAATATGGAAGCCCGTAGGTAACAAAAAGAACATTCAGTAAAACCGTATTTCATATTTAATATACAAATGTTTATAATATTATTAATCATTAAACTGTGTAAATCTTAAAACTTAAAGATAAATCATTAATTGCAGTTTGAAGAAGGTAAACAAAGGTTTTTAAAAATCATTAAGTTGCTTCTGCTTTTCCATAGTTCGATCCTAAATTAGCCTCTTTCTGCTTACTTTACCTTCTCTCTTCCCCTGTTGTCTACAGGTTGAATGATTTTATTACTTAAGCTGTTATTCCTTTCTATTTATTCCAATTTCTTTTTCCTTTCATCATTACATCCAACTCTTAATAGAGACAGTAATGGAAATCAAAATGATAGAAACTGTAAAATAAGAGCAGGGGAAAATCAAACAAGATACAATGAAAGAGGAAGAAATTTACGAGATGGGTCAACATAACTTCATTCCAAAACTGAGGAATTTTTAGCATATTTTGCGAGATTGTAATGTATAATAAAAAGCCTTAAAGAAACAAATGTTGATTAACTCAGCTTTAATATATATATATATATATATATATATATATATATATATATTAGTTTTTCTTTAAAAGAAAAACTTTGTTTTAATTAACCATAAAAAATTGTTTTACAAAATACCACAAATGGATACATTTTTTTCAGTGAGGGATGTTGGTGGTGGGAGTGTTCAAAATCATATTAGACATTGTTTGTGTATCTAAAGTTTTGATATTAGATATGGAACTTTAGATATACAATATCTACCATTTTTGAGGGGAGAGTGAAAATTTTTAGCAATTTAATTGCAAATGTCTAGACCTTTCTTATTTATTTTTTTAGCGGGAGGGGTGTAATCTGAATAAGCTTACTATCGGTTGTTTAACAGTTTTGTATTCAATAACAAAAAACACAAATTGACATTTTGCTTAAAATAGCTTTCAATACTTAGGTTTGAAGGACAATGGTTTTTTTAAAATTTTTTTTCTCTACAAATACTGGATAGAGTTTAGAAATTGATTTTCAACCTATCTTTGGCCGGGTCTTCATTTATGTATCTTTCTCTTAAATACATCCTCATCATTTTACTCATGTTTTCTCTGGTTTTTCTTTGTCAATTGACCCTTGTACTTATACATCTACTCACTGCTTTTCATTTTTTTTATTTTTTTTACAACTAATAATGTTTATTTAGAGAAGTGTGTTTCAGATCTTATACTATTCGATTTAAAAGAAAAATCAATCCAAAAGATAACTTTGTTTGAAGAACTCGTTTCCAGATGATCCATTCTAATATGGTAGTAGTAAAATACGTAAAATAGTTATTTCCGCATATAATCTCTAAATGATGTGTTTGATATGAGCACCACTTCTGTTCAGGTATGCATCTGACTGCAAAGTTATTTATTACGCACTCACATTTCTTGGAGGACTGCCATTACAGAATTAGTAATTGCTTCCTTTCACTCCTGCAAACTGTTTAGGTGAACCGTGAACACATTGACCTTGGTACATTCTACAGGAAAGAATCCCGCATCCATAAACTTTCTATTCTTTTTGCGATTACATGATTATAAAATATTCCATTAAGCATTTCTATTGTTTGATTAGCTATATGGAGGTGTAGCCCAATCTTGGATAAATCACAAGGTTTGGAATGCAATACCTTTGTAAACAGGCATCATGCTGCATGTTTAGTAGTGATGCATTTTGCAGACAGCAGGCATAAAATGGGCAAATATTTAGCTAAGAGAAAAAAACAAACAATTGAAATAATGTCTTGTGTGCAATCATATACTCCCTCACTCAGTAACAATTGGCGACCTCAATATTGTTTCCGTGGTCTTCTTCGTGCTTATGGACATGTTTTTGTTGCTTACATTTGTGACTGCCAAGGAAGGGGGGGGGAGCACAGTGGTCGACAAGTATATAAAAAAAAAAAAAGCAATGCAAGAGAAAATATAGAAAACCTGAACTCTGACACATTTTGTAGATGGCAGTTAGTGTGTGACACCATCATGGAAAAACAACTATCTAAGCACTAACACTCACGTCTTAGGCATCTGCTGAGGCCATGTTTATCAGTGGGTTGATCAATTCATTTCCTCATCTGCTCCAAGCCACAACCTGCCCTCGAGTGTCACTAACTCAAAACTGTCCATAACTGTTGCAAACTCAAGACTGTCCATAAAATAACTAATATATCAACCAACCTCTCTGTTCAATCTTTTGTCCTTGTCACTGCCACATCTTGATTAACAATCCTATTTCAGCTACATTTGTGCGCCTTAGTGAACAACTTCATCCTTATTGTCTTTCCACCATTCCTACTTTCTATAGCTTTGTTCTGCTTATCAACTTATTTACCTTTTTTTTTGTTATAGTTTATTTTATTTTTTTTTCATTACTTCTTAACACTATTTTTCGGGGGGGGGGGGGGGCGATAGTATCACACTTAGATATAAGACTCCACTCTGTGATTGTCAATCTCTTAAGACCTTGATAGAGGCCTCTAGTAAGCAGGTTTTTATGACCAGTGATAAACTCGGATTTGGAGAAAGTATGTTTGTTTAGTAGAGCTTTTGAGGTTACCTTGGTTATACCATTGAAGCACAGAAGCTGCTACTAGTCAGTTTGTAAGAATGGGGTAAGTTCAGGGAACTTTGTGCATTACTTACCAGTAGAGAGTTATTGCCGCTTAAACAAATGAAGAGTCTATCAGGCATGTGTATGCAGTATGATAATGTATGGAAATGTAACCTGGCCAGTTAGATTTAGGGACATGTATTGCATTGTGAAAAAAGATATGAAAATGATACGATGGATATGTAATGTGTGTCTTGAAGACAAGCTAAGATCTGATGACCTCAGAGTTAGATGAAATCTGAACAGTATAGAAAGATGCATGCAGAGATGGAAATTTTGATGGTATATGGTGATGTTGAAAGAATGGTTGAGAGTTCTTAAGTTATTAGATGTAAGAAGAATAAAAGTAGTCATTTCAAGGGAAAGCCATGAAAAACATGGAAGTGATAAGGATGAGTTTGAAAAATTCATGAATGAACACCTGGACAGGTAGATTTGGAAGTTCCAACTTTTATTTTTCTTATATTAGAGATCCTCTAAGATATTTTGCCTCTAGCTTCTCTAAATTCTTTTATTTTTTTTTTGTAAAGGACACCATAATCTGATTTTCAATCACTTATTCTTTCTTTCACACTTACGACATCACACCCACTTGAAGATTAGTTTGCTTGTTTCTGTCCCTGACAAATGGAAAACAGTGGAAGGTCTATAATTAACAAGGCATTTTACCTGGTTTTTTTTTTCATTTTTTTTTTTTTTTTTTTTGTAAGGGGAGGGATATTTTACTTGTTTTAGTTTCCATTATCTTCATATATATATATCTTTGTAAATAAAATTCACAAAAACACTGGGGGTATTTTTAATAGTTAAATCCCTAGAGCAATTTTGGTATTTTGGTTCATTTGCTGAGAATTGAACCCTCCTTGATTTGCTGACTGATGTAACTGGAAAATTTTTCTCTGGAAAAATTCTTTTTTATTTATAAGAAAGGAAAACTATTTTTAGGATCATTTTTTTCGATTTTCGATACTTATCGGATAAATTTCTGTACAAAACATATCAAAGAACACTAACAGACATATTAATTACCTTTCTGTGAAATTTACAAAAGATAGACTCAACTGTTTCGGAACTTATGAGGAAGGAACTCACACACACAAAGTGACTTTTATACAATAGTAGAGATATTTTAGAATTTTATAATGACTAGAGGTTATTTTGGAGGCCTGTTTCTGAAAACCGTCCAATATGTAAAATAGAAGTTAAACTGAATATAATTATGGTCTCAAAATTTTTATATTTTAAAATGACAATGCAGCAATGACATGCCAACAATAAAAAACAGGAAGTTCTTTTGTTTTTGAAACATTTTGCATGTAGATATAAATTCTGCGAATAATGAATTCTTGAGAAATCTTTTCTTAAATACCAGATGTTCTCTCCGTTATCTAACAACTGTACCATAATTTGCAGGCCAGTGAGTACTAAAAGTGCATTAAAAAATTTGTATACTTTGACTTAGTCTGATATAAGAATAATCGGAAGAAGTTAGATAGTATGAGAGGGAAAAGGGCAGGGAGGGGGGGAATAAGGTAGCAAACCTTTTTTACTTTAGGGTGACAAAGTAAGGGAAATAAATAAAAAGACAACTTATTTTTGGGAGAAAGCATCTAGGTTTAAAGAGATTTAATTAAATTTAATATGAAGAAAAAATATTTTCATTTTTTTTTTTTTTTTTTAAATAGTGCCACTTTCTTATATGGTAATTAAATACTTATTTTCAACATTATAGTATTTTTTTTAGAATTTTACACAAGATAATATTATTATTGCATCAAAAATGCTAACCTTTTCACATCCATCCAGCATTAAGAAAAAGAAGAGAATAAACAGAAATAAGAATGTAAATTTTTATCTAGTTTGGACTTTCTTTCATTTATTGAGATTTGTTTGTGTGTGGAGGGGGAGAGATGTTTAACCAAAACTGTTGAACAAGTGTAAAAGAGTTTTCTGAATTCTGAAAAGTTTTGTCACATTAATTAGTTCATATAACATTTTTAATGGAACTAATATATCGCGATTCATAATAAAACCTATTTGCTGCACTTTTGTTTAATTTGCGTTAAACTTTATAATCCAATGTTCCTGTTCGTAGGAATCACTGACGCAACAGCAGATATATAAACTAGCTATATCTATCCAGTGTTACCCAGGATGCAGCAAAGTTATATTAGTTTTTAAATCTGATTTGTTTTACATTTTAAAACTTATACAGAAATGATATGAAAGAAGAGTGAGTAACAACCCTAGTCAAAGTCAGTGTCCCTATGCTGGCTTAAACAGAGCTGAAAGGGAGAAGATAATGAAATACAAATGTCTTATGTATAACATAGACTGAAATCTTAGGATTTATTTCGGTAATCGTAGGCACTATCGAGCTCACAAAAAAGAATTTGACAAACTATCTGGTGAATATACCTTGTGATCCAAGTGAAATAATGATCCAAACAATTGCGCTTAAAGGAACGGTTAGAATCCTTAAAAGATCTCTTAGTTGAAGTCTCTGAATAATGAGTGAATGTCTGGCATTCAGTAGGATCTCCATCCCTATCAAAAACAAAAAATTAAGAAAATGGAAAAAAAGAAAAAAAATGAACTTAGTTGTAAGGTAGATTATTATTATATTCTTCAATTAGAGTTATCCCCTTTATTGAATTTTATTTTTAGGTGATTATTTAAAAATGAGCTTTTTAATGTTAATAAGTAAATACTTTTTATTATTCATCATTCGCATTATTTTTATGATACACACGCAATGCCGGATGGCTCTGTTAGGTTTCAATGTTTTATGAGGACAAAATGCAAGTATGGGACTGTCTGGCGAGATGTATTACTACACGAATAGTCATTTTTGAGGTGTCCTTCCACCAGCACATTGGTATTGCACCTTACCCCTCACTCCCAGTAATTTGAGAAGAATAGAAAAGTGGGGGGGGGGGGTATGTTTATAATTTTATTCAGTTTGATATCTGAATGTTTTGTGTGTTGCTATGACCACTTCTGATTGCATTTCTCTTGCCTTCATAAGTCTCATGCCCTTGGGCGGTTTTTGTGTTGGTGTGGTTTGTTATATTTTGCTGATTGTATGGGAATCTTTAATTGCTTGTGAATTATTTTCCATCAGAAATGTTGGATTGCAGAAACCTTAAAGATGATGTAACACTGGCAAACTGCCACTGTTCCACAAATGGTCTCGATATCAGCATTGCTCAAGATTTGTGGATCGTTGACTATTGTTGTGGGGATGGCATGTCTTTTAGTTTGGAAGAAAGTAAATCGACATTTTATTTGTTTGAACAGGCAAAATGTCTTAGTTTCTCAGTTCATTGTTGGTAGACTGTTTCTGATGGTGGACATCTTCTAAATATTTATCCTCCTCTCTGTGTAGTCAGTCAGTTATAAAAAAATTGCTTGTTTACCGATGTAAATGAAACTTTTGATATCAATTCATTGTTTGTCAATTTATATAATAGGTGAGCTGACTTTGCGAAGTTCATGATATTAAATAATTGAAACATTAATCTATTATATAAAGGGCAGTTTTCTGTGTATGTTTGTATATCCGGCTAAAAGTCAAGAACTACAAAACAAATATCAACAAAGTTGGTATTTGTTTTGATTGACAGTGACCTAGATGATATCTAAAATTTATTAATTTATCTTTGACTCTAGACTGGTACAGATTTTGTCAGGGGTGGGATCGGTTTTCCATCCAGATTATATACTCACATAACTGATTTTTTTAATCATGGAATTAATTTACTTATGTCGACTCTTGTTTGAGAAATCTATAAAAACGAGTTATTTTTAAAGTCATTAATTTGAAGTGATAATAAAAATAATTGAATAAACATTATCAATAGCATTGCAAGTTATTTAAATAATCTAAAACAAACTAGCAAACAGATCAAAGAGTGCATGTTTTTCTAATTAGTAAAAATCAAAAAACAAAAATTTATAGTAAAAACTCTCAGTGCTTTTGTAAAGACTCAAATTTTAGCCTAAAACAAGTGAAAACTGCAGAGCTTTCTCAACAGCTCTCCTAATTTAAAAAGGAAAATTAAATTAAAGATCTTTTCATCGAATAAAAAAAAAAATTCTCTATCCTCAATAGTCAATATAACTATATTTATGTAACTTGATATACACAAGATACAATGTCATTATATTACATGCAAATTGCACAAATTTACAGAATAAAGCTATGTTAATGCCATTTTTTTTTTCTTTTCTGGAGTCAAACATTTTTGATATTTTGCAAACTATCCAGTTTTCACAATTGAGTAGATCAACTGTCTCCAAATTTGATACTGTATAGTCTTGTCCAATTATTTGCTTTCATGTGCTCCATGGCCAACCAACCTTCCTGCGATTCAAGACATCTATGCTTTTGCAACGGTTTATCCAAGAAGATGAATGTTCAGTTTAACTGATTTGTCCTTAGGATAACATCTACACTGGGAAAATGTAGTGTTTTCAGCAAATCCTCTAATGTTGAATTTGGTCAGATTTCACATTGCAGAACCATTTAAACATGAACCTTGTCCTCAAGCTTCCTTTTGGCCTTGATAAATGGTGAACAGCTAGTTCATTAAAAAAAGTATTTATCCATTCTTATCACTAGATATTTTTTTCACTTTACTCTGCCAATTACTGGCCCTGCTACCTTAACTCTTATATATTTACTTACCCATGAAATCTCATCCATTCTTCCAATGTGACCAGTCCAAGTTTTTTTCTCCACACATTTCTCTATAATACTCCCATTACAAAGCCATCATATCATCCTCTTATCCCTTTTCTCTATACAACACCTAACTCTCACTGGCCAAGTTTCACTTCTCTACATCACACTGCGTATGCATACCTAAAAAACTTTTTCGCTAGGTTTCTCTTTCAATGTTGACTATATCGAATATCCGCTTCAATATCCAGTAAAACCACTTGGGCCTATGAAATGGTCTGCAAAATCTAAAGGAAATTTCAGTTCAAAACTAGTAATTAATTGTTTTATCGCTAATATTTTAAGAGCCTTAGATAAAAAAAAAAAATCGGCTTATGTTTGAGATTATCTCATAGGATGCTTTTGTCTGTGTTGAGGGAACAGACATGATTATATGCAAAAAGTGAAATATATAATGTCGTTTCTTGCCATATGAATATTTTTTTTTTTAATATTTCTCCTGATTCTGGAAATGCAGAATTCAAAGCCTAAATCTGTTTACTAGTTAGTTTTTTTCTAATAGAGTAATATTTTTATTTTTTATTTTTAGTAAATGTTGTTCCTATTCACTAATCTCCACACAAAATTTTTAAATTGGATAAAATCTAGCTTCCCAAAAATTGCATTCTGGAATGAAACAAATAAAAATTGCCTCCGTCTAGAAGAACTTCTTTACTGACTGAGGACTAAAAAGACTAAGTGCACCATCAGAACAGATACTACACTTTGTTCCTAGCCAAAATACCATGTTGTTGGATCAGATTAAGAACAGCAGTAGTGTAGACAATTTTCAGTTATAAACTAATTTTAAATACATCATCATATATATGTGATGGAGTACTGTTGCCACATCTGGGTAGGATGAGCTGCTAAAAGCAGCTCATCCTGCCTTGAAAGAGCACAAAATAGACTTCATATCTTTGTGGGGGATGCCCTTTTCTCTTTCCTGCAACCTCTTTCCCACAGAAGAGATGTTGTGAATCATTATTTTCATGGCAAGTGCTGGTCTGAACTCCAATTTATGCCCCCCACCCCCTTGTCAAACTTTCATGAAAAACACTCATCTAGCTGAAACCACTATTAGTAATTTCCCCCACTTTTTATCTGTACCTAAACCGAAATGTGGATTCAATAAACAAAGATTAACCCTTATACTCAAGTGGCCTAATTCATGTATCCACATAAAATTTTATGGGGAAATATAATTTGTATTCAGTATTTACTTCCACAGTGCTCGATAGATGAGTAGTGAGGTAGTAAGTTATGAAAATACAACCCCCTCCCCAAATAACCTTGAGCCCTTCCAGATAAACCATCCACAACCTTGTAGATGCTTTTGTAGCAAGTTCTTTTTTCAGGGCACTGTATGTACCTTCTGGGAAGGTACATACAGTGCCTAGCTTTCCCAAATGGTTACCCATCTGGTGCCAGCCAGGCTCAATGTTGCTTAACTTTGGTGATCTGGCAAGAACCGGTGTGTCATCGTGATTGTATCATACATATGGCAGTAAAGCTACACATTTTTTGCATTTCTACCTCGTATAAGGATTCATCAGGCTAATGATGAGTCCTTATAAAAATGAAAACACTAAATTCTGTGAGGCTTGATTGCCTTAACTTTATTTTTTGCTTTTGTAAAATGATTATTGCTGCTTCAAAATAATTTCTTTGAAACAAAATAGTAATATTATCTATTCATAACCATAAAAAAAAAAACAATATACACATTTGATAAAAAATAACGATAAAAAATTATATTTTGCTAATGTTTGCTCTAGATATATTACTAAGATATATAAACTTATAGAATTACGTTAGCAATGTACGTATAAATTATCATTTCTGATGAAAAAAAAATTAACTTCTGACTTGCTATTTGCTTTCTTGCTTCTCTTCACCACTTGAAATGATTTTGCCTGAGCTAGAAAATGCACATTTTACTTGTTAACTTTTATGTGTCAGGATAGAAGTACGTATATATATATATATATATTAGTGTTGCAATGATTAATCGGAATCTGGACATTTGGGAATGTAGGAATCGGTATTGGAATCAGAAAAATTTGTGCTTTTTTCTGATGCCAAAATGATTCTTTTCTTTTTTTATTTGATTTTATTGCAGTGTAGACTAGTGGCGTACGAGTAGCAATCATAAAATAATAAGTATTTATTAATTTTAAACTACCAGTAAAACAAAAATTGATAGATCATCTCCCACAAATGTATTTTACAATTAGGAAAATATCTGTACATTTATCATTATGATAATCAGGGGTAGGAGGAATAACAACTCTATCGTTAAATGTTTAAAACGTATCAGAATTGATAATTGTATCGGAATAGAGAAAAATATTGAAATCACCCCATCACTAATATATATATATATATATATATATATATATATATATATATATATATATATAATATGATATGATTCACTTTTATATCTTGTCAAACTTGGAAATCTATACAGAATTTTGAACAGAACCCTGTATTTAATCCATGGGAGTAGTATGCTCGTTTTGTCAGTCATTCTGGGTAGAAGTCCTAATTCACAATTATATTTTGACTGTCTCCTGCACTAAGGATTGAACCTTCAACCTCCTTTACAACTGAGTTTTCCACTTATGCCACAGATTCTTGCAAACAAATCTAGTATAAATTTTAGGAGCCTTAAACCCGCTAAAAATTATAGACAGAAGAAAGGTGGAGAATAAGACGACCCAAGACCCAGCACATATGCTGGGTGATGATCAAGTACTAAGCAGACTTGATATAGAATTTAACAGTACTGTATTCGTTAGTTTTATATATATATATATATATATATATATATATATATATAAAACTATGTACCATATGCAGTTATAAATAGCTATATATAAATAGTAAGATTGTACTCCTAGAAATAAAATATATTTAAAGCTCCCAAAATTTATCTATAATTCTAGCTGGGAATGGGGCATCCTACGCCAGACATTCACCTGCTATCTCATACATTCTGACCAAGAGATCTTTTCTGACAGGATTTGATTTGCTGTTTTGCTCTACTTTTCAAACTTTGAGTAGTGGTAGCAAAACCGTATTGCTTTCTTTTGAACAACAGGCCATGACTGGGCTTTTAAGCCTTTTAGTTCTTTATTATTTGTTACTAAAAATGGAGATAGGGGTCCAGCATCTCTTTTATCAAGGCCTGATAGATCAGTCTGGTTGGCCTTTATCATGGCTGGAGTGCAACTTCCAGAGATAGGAAGATTTACACTATTGTTTGCCTCTTCCTGCCTAGTGTATGAACAGGTTGAGGGTTCCTTTTCATTCTGGGACCCCAGCCCCCAGTATTTCTTTTGTTTATTAGTCATATTTTATGAGAACCTAATTGTCTACGGCTTATTTTTTTAATTAAAAGGGTGCTCTCATTTGCAACCCAGGGGGACATGCTGGATGGATAGTCAGTTTATTTCTCATGGAAAGTATCCTCATGTTACGCTCTCTGACAAACCTTTGTACAGAAAGACTGAAGACAGCTGAAGATGGTGTCTAGTATGCACTAAAGTTCTCTCCCAAACAGTTGCCATATTTTTTTATGAAGTTTTAAATGAAATAAATAGTGCTAATGGCTATGGCCTAGCGGTTACAGGCATATCTTGTGTGTGTGCCTATTTATGAATGTGTGTGTGTCCTAGTTTATGCCTGTTCATAGATTTTGAACTGAGAGAGCTATTATTCATTTCATTATATACTGATTATAAGTTAAAATAGGAAGACATAAGTTTTAAGCTTTAAAGGTGAATCATTTGAGAACAGAAACTGGAGAAATTTGAAATTATGTAATTTAATACTTCTTTAAATATGGTGGCTGTTGCTGGCATATTTTCTGGTATTCATGGCGATGTAAATGATACAAAAATTTGACTTTTTATGTTTTGGGCACAAGAATTTGGTTTTACTTTTAGTTAAATGGCAAACTAAATCGTTCTAGTTTTATTTTTATTGGTGGGAAGGGAGGTTATGTGTATTTTATTTGTAGAAACAACTGAATAAAATTTTAAGTTTATAGTTTTAACCTTTTTTATTTTTTTTTATTTTTAATTTCCATCATTGTAAACATTAGTAGTTCATTAATGCAAATTTATTTTTCAAAAAAAAAAAAATTAATGTACATAATTCACAAAGAATCCAAACTTAATTAGGATGCAGTTCTTATATATATATACTAACAGGGAGACCTGACGTTGTCTGGGATAGAATGAGGATTAACAATGTTCCACCATTCCATATTTTTATTGCCATTGAAACAAAAACTGTCCTCTCGACCGGTTCTACGCATGCGTCAGATGACGTCAGGACCTGATTTAGTTTAAATAGTTGAAGAACTGACTAAATTTCATATACATCATGTTAGCTCAGTTGGTTAGAGCGTTGGTTCATTATCTAAACGTCTTGGGTTCGAATCGTGGTGTGAGATGTCTTCCGCTAAGCAGGGTTTTTTAACGTTCGTTTTTCTGGCTTTTTTTACTTCGCTTATTCTTAGGTTTTCATTAACACCCCCACCACCGCCTGACCACACACACCGAAAAACACCCGGGCAACACCGGGTACCCCTCGCTAGTATATATATATATATATATATATATATATATTGCAGTGATAGGATGATTTCAATATTTTCCCCTGATTCTGTTTTAAATTATAGATTTTGATACAATTACAAATTCCGATTCTTTAAAATCTCTACTTATATATAAAGATCACTTTGTCTGTGTGTGAGTTTGTTCCCTATGGACTCCAAAATGTCTGCGCCAATTTTTTTGGGGAAATTTCACACAAATGTACTTTGTTTCTAGGAGTGTTCTTAGATAGGTTTTGTATTGGAATGTCTAGATAAGTGTCAATAAAAAAATCTGATTAAAAAAGAACAATCTGATTTAAAACAAAGTTAACACCTGTATATAGGCTAACATCACAAGTGCATTTAAGAAGTTTTATCACAAGCAGAAGGGCCTGGCATATGAAATCAAAGTAGGTTCTTTGATATGACAGGGGCACATTAGAAATTAATGTTTTTGTTTAAAGCACAACTTTACTTCTGCATTTTAAACTTTAATTCAAGCCATTATCTAAAAAAATAATTGTATAAAATCAACAGTAGGTTCTTTACAGTGCATTGTAGACTACAATGTATTGTGGACTGTCATTGCAGGGAGGCATGTGAAATTCCCTCCCTGTGCATCATGGTGTGCTACCAACTCAATTTAATTGGAAAATGAGCGATTTCACCAATTTTGATAACAAAAGTATTAGAAGTGTGGAACATTCATTGATCCTCTACCAATCCCAGGTAATGTCAGGTCTCCCTGTTAGTTCATAAATATTTAGCTATAGTTTTCTTTTTGTTTTTACCAGATTTAAAAAAAGCAACACATTTTTGCAAAGATAAAAATACACTTTGAGGATGATCTATGGATTTTAGTTTTGCAAAATCAATAAATATTTATCATAGCATTATAGTATCAACATAGGTAAACAACGAAAGAAATGTTTTTACCATTGGAAATATAATTCAAATTTTTTCTGTTCCAATACCAATTCTGATACCCAAGAAGTTTTTATTTTTTTATTCTGATTAATCATTCCAACACACACACACACATAAATGAGCTTGTTTTGCAACTTGCTATCACTTTTGCAAAGTTTGCTAGTTGGAACCAAGATTTTAAATAAACATTTCATGAGAAGTTTTTTGTAAACTGAAGACTAGGACTTGTATTTATTCATGTAAAAAAGATAAACATTCAGTTTGGTAATTTTGATACTAATTTATTTATCTTTTAAATAATGAAATCAAAAGAAATCAGTTCACCTGAGAGATGATGATAAGAGAAGATCAGCAACCTGTTAAAAATCAAGACAAGCCCCTAAATAACTGCAAACAAATATTTAAACACGAATGTGAAATGCTTTGCTATGGGATTAAAACAATTATCGAATTTTAAAATCATAAAAAACAAAATGGGTGTTGCTATCGTAACAAGTGTTAAGGTATTTTAGTCTTTTATCTATTTTTTTATGTTAGATCTCTTTAATTAATTTCTGTTAATGTTGAAAAAAATGATTGCACATAGTAAAAATAGGGCAATAAAATTAGAAATAAATATCACCAAACATTAATTTATTATGAACTGTTTAAACGATTCTTATGCTAATTAATCATTAGAAGAACTCTTAATTATTCATATGTACTATATATGTATATATATATATATATATATATACACACACACAAACACACACACAGTATATTAAAATGTTGTATTATTAATAAAGCTAACTCATTTTTATGATAATCAGTGAGAAATGAAAAAAACTCACTTTTATTCAATTTGATAACTAATCAGAACAACTGCATCTCTATAATATTAAAACTAGTGGGACCTGTGGAAATTCCACAGGAGACTCATTCATATGTAATGTATTGATGTTGGCATTATGTAGATGTTCAGCATAAAGGTCTGATATTATTGTAGCTCTTTTGTTAAAACTGAAAAGTGTTTATCTAAGCTAGCAGGGACGCCCGGTGTAGCCCGGTCATAAAGTACTCTTAAATATGATATTTTAATTCTTGTAGATTTCGTATATTATTATAGACTTAAGGTTCTATCGATTTTTATGCTATAAAGTTGCGATTTCAAAAATAAAAAAAATATATCCATAAGACTTTGGTGCATCAGCTTGAATCGAAATCAAAACTTATATATACATATAAACTTGAGTTCTTCAGCTATAACCGAAACCAAAACTTTTGAAGAATTCTTTATAAAATTATTTATAGAAAAATAAATTACTGGAGTGCTATAAGCTATAATTGAAACCAAAACTTGTGAAGAATTCTCTGTAAAATTATTTATTACAAAAAATGGAAGTCCATAACAATTAAACGACTGTCACTCGGATGTAAGCGTGACACACAAAAATAACACACATACTATCCTATTGATATATAGATTCTTTTTGTTTATCACATTATTTTGATGCCATTATTTTATCATTGTATGATAAGGGATTCATACCTTTTCAAACATTCAACATATTTGAAATTAAATTTGTTAGCTATAAAATCTTCTAAAATCTTTAAACTAACATTCATCTCTTTTTTTTATTTGAATGAAAAAAAAAAATTGCGCCTGAGTTTTTAGTTTGTTTTAGTGTCTAAATTTCTTTTATTGGTGACTCAACTTAGTCGGGTGATTTCTGGCAGGTGTGTTGACTCTTGCATGTCAGGCAGGTTGGATCTCTTCAAACATTTGCCAATGACCTCTTATGTTCAAACTACACATGCACTCCAACTTCTTTTTTAATTTGTGAGCATCCATTTTTTACTTTTTTTCAGTTTAGGTCATTTAGTACTCAGATCAAAGGAACCCTTCTCCTGAGACTTTCTAAGTTTCATAGATATTCGAGGGTTTAGTTAAGGTTCTTCCCAAATAGGGAAGAACCTTAACTAAAGTTCAATTATAGAATTATTCTTCATTTCTTTACAAAGAAATACTTTGTAAAGAAATGGAGAATAATTCTATAATTGAACTTTTTTTATGATTTAAAATGAGCCTGCAGATTCCAAATATGCAGAGATCTTGGGATGTCTGAAGCCAATTCCTTCATTGTATGTCCAAAGACTCGAGTATATGTCCTAGTACTGAGAAATATTACGAAAAAGGGATATAAGATTAGATACCTCAATTGGCTAGCTTGGGGTTATCACCCTGCTGCCACCTACTTCAGCAAACCACAACAAATATGCTATCGGTTTTGTTCAACGAACAAATATTGACAAGATAAACCTGAAGAAGAGTGGAGGTTACATCAGCTGAAACGTTGTGAGAATAACAGCCAATATGTATGTTTTGTATTGTAGACTGAAATATTCAAATAATACTGATATTCTGGGGTTTTTTTTTTATGTCACTTAATTCATTTTAGTTTAATTAGATCTTAGAGATTCAGGGGTCTCTTTCTGGGGATAACACTGGAGTTCTTTGAGTTATATAGCTATCCAAGTCTTCATTAACGATTGGATCTTTCCTACTTCTGTGAGCAGTGAAGAATAATTTTCTTTTTTTCCCAGTAGACACTTATGTTTCTTTTTCTCCTCCATGAAGATAACGTTAGACACAAGATGGTCGTTCTGTGTGGGGAAATATCTAGCATCCCAAAATGGGGCACTCTGAATGACACAAAAATAAAAATTGCTCCAATCAAGGATTTCACCTTTACCACTGAGGAAGGTTTATTTGGATACTGTTTTATTTAAATATTTTGTCAGGTTTTACATCTGAGGCAAAATATTATGTCAGAATGTTCTAAAAAAATTCCTATATAAAGAGACCGTTAGACACTTGCCTAGTAGACATTTAAACTCTTTGTGTTTAATGATGAACATATTTTAAACATAAGCATGACGAATCCCTGAAAATGCCATTTTAAACTTAAGAAAGTTAAAAAAAAAAATAAAAAGGTTTGGTAGACGACAAAAAATTTAATACTTCATCTTTTACCACAAATTGCAAAGAACTTTCCTTTCTTCTTCTGTGCGTAATCGCAAATGAAATTTCCATCTACAGTTTATTTCCAAGAACTTTCCATCTCCATGGGACTACTTCCTTGTAGACTATAATATGGTTATCTTCTAATACGATCTCAACAAATACTTGTTATAAACCATCCCATAACTAATCAAATTTTGTTAATTTTATTCATCATTTTCAATTTTCTCGTGATGTTTTTCATCATTTAAACTGACAACTCATTTCACCCCCTTAATCCTTATCTTCGAGTGCTTTTGGCCTTGATACAGTAACTCATTAGTAAAACAAAATAATAAAGTGACAGACCATAGAAAATTACATTCTTTTAAAAATTACTTAAAACTAGTCAAACACATTTTTAATATTTTACATCTATTTCTTAAAATCCCAGACGGGAAAAATTCAAATTTCCCAATGAAACCAAATAATTATTTCACTTTAAAATTTTATGAAAACAAAATGATTTTTTTTTTGTTATGCTCGAAGCAGAAGTAAAAAGAAAATTTTAAAAATTTAAAAACCAATATACAAGTATATTATCTTTAGATAAAATTTTAAAATTTAAATGAGAATATTTTTTAAGAGATTTTTTTAAAGCAGTTGGCCAATTTATTTAAAACTTTAGTAATTACCAAATTCCAAAAATGAATGAAAATACTATTTCAAACTGTAACATGACTGACCAAAGAAAATGCTGTATTATTTGGATTATTCAAATTACTATTCTCATCTTGGGTGTTATTCACACAACATTTTAGTCTATGTAAACTGATCTTTTTTTAGTGAGGCCCTACGGAGAAATTTATCTTTAGTTGACTTTTGACAACTAAATATTTTAGTTTACTAGCCAAATAGAAAACTTACTAATCAAACCCAAGAAATTTTTGGAATATTACATCTTTATTCCATGAAGAGTACATGCATCATAAATGTTTTTCTGTGTGTGTGTGTGTGTGTGTGTGTGTGTGTGTGTGTGTATATGTATTTTAATTTGTCGTAAATATGCACCAAATTTTATGTTGAAACTTAGAGGTATAAACATTCGAATTTGTTCAAGATTTTTTTAAAACATCCTTCATAAAATAGAGTATATTGTTCTATTAAATTTATATTGTTTAAATAATTTGACTTTGCTCGTTTTATTTAAAAAAAAAACTGGTTAAAAAGACATTTTTTTTTTTACTCAATAATGAACTTTAGAAAATTGTTGGTGAAAAAACACAATCACCAAAGAATAAGCGTTTTGTTTTTAGTCGCCACTTGGAAAAATCACCTGCAATGTAAAACGCTGTTGAAGTCTGAAATCTACACGAATTTCAAATGGAACCTTTTATTTTATCCATAAGGGTTGTATGCTCTTGTTCTGTCAGCCATGACACAAGTAATTTGCAATTTCATTCTTTGTATCATCCACATTTAAGATTGGTCCTTCCACCTAGTATTTTAACTGTTATGCTATAAGTCCTTGTGTGATTGACTCAAGAAAATGCTATTACAAACTTTGACCTGACTGACTGAAGAGAATTGTATTTTTAAATAACTAAAAAAAAAATTAAAAGAAACTTTTTTTTTTTTTAATTGAATCAATCTAATGTAACTTTTGGTTAAATATTCAAAGCTATTGTTATAATTGAAACATCAATTTTTTTATAAACCTTGGTCAGGTATTTTTTTAAAATATTAAACTTAATTATACAAAAACAATGATGAAATCATTTTGTACAGTGCTCAGGTGCATTAGAACTCTTCAAAAAAAAATAAAATATGCATGTGTAGTAAAGAGGATAATGTATAATTGTTAGCGAAATAAACCATGTACAAGCCATGATACAAGTGTGTATCAGTAAGACATATCAAGTGTAATTTTGAAAAGCCTAAAAGTTTTAAAAGATGCGGGAAGTTTTTTTTTTTTTTACATGCTTCAGCAATTCTGAGCATGAAGAAATGTTTCAAATAGTCATTAGAGATGTGCTATTTTCTGACTGTGTAGGCATGTTCATATGTGTTAGACACGTGGGGATCAAAAACGTGTTTAGGGTTGTTAATCATTTTGTGGGCGTTTACGAGACATTTAGAGTTTTGATGAATTCAAGCCAAGAGAAGCAAAGTTTTCAGAGTATGAAGATGTCTGACAGCGAGTGTTCGCTTGGCTGCATATTTCTGAATGGTTGCCAGGCGGTGAATGTTCTGAACAAGATAGGAGTTCCAGACTGATGATACGAATTCAAAGTATGGTTGTATCAAATGGCTGGCAAGCAGCTAACAAAGGCCTTGCTGAGTGATGCCAAGGCACTCTTGGCCTGAAAAAAGGAAAAGTGAAGTGTGATCGATTGACAGTAAAAATATCTTAGTAAAATTATTAGCATTTACCCCTGCACTGTTAACAGAAAAATAAAACTGAGAATTTTTTGTTTTTAACTACTTTTTAGTTTATCTGATTTCATGTCAACACTTTGGAAATATGTGGAAAAATTTAAAACATATATTGAAAGAAAAATTTAAAGCATATAATGAAAGAAAAATTTAAAACATATATATATAATGAAAGAAAAATTTTAAATATATAATGAAAGAAAAATTTAAAACATATATAATGAAAGAAAAATTTAAAACATATATAATGAAAGAAAAATTTAAAACATATATAATGAAAGAAAAATTTTAAACATATATAATGAAAGAAAAATTTAAAACATATATAATGAAAGAAAAATTTAAAACATATATAATGAAAGAAAAATTTAAAACATATATAATGAAAGAAAAATTTAAAACATATATAATGAAAGAAAAATTTAAAACATATATAATGAAAGAAAAATTTTAAACATATATAATGAAAGAAAAATTTTAAACATATATAATGAAAGAAAAATTTTAAACATATATAATGAAAGAAAAATTTTAAACATATATAATGAAAGAAAAATTTTAAACATATATAATGAAAGAAAAATTTTAAACATATATAATGAAAGAAAAATTTTAAACATATATAATGAAAGAAAAATTTTAAACATATATAATGAAAGAAAAATTTTAAACATATAATGAAAGATGAGAATTATATCACTCTTATTTGATGTCGGTTTCAGAGCAAAGAAAACGTAAATATTTTTCTGAAACTTCAGAGCTTATCTGAACAAATTCAAGTTACTACATCAGTATCTCACCCTTTGAGTCAGTTATCTTTTAATTTTATTTGGCTAAATTTTCCTTAACTTTTGAGGACTTTGTTCGGTGAGACTTTTGATGTGCATCCAAGTTTTATTCTGGACATTTAACTTAAATTTTTTTTTTTTTAGAATAAAGTTTTGCCCTGTGGCATCTCCATTTTGCCATTAACATTCCTAGTACTTTTCTGAACAGTTTTTGAAAGCTTTTTGCATTAATTTTTTGCTCTGATATTGTAATGTTTTCATTTGACAATTAACTCTGAAGACAGAATACACATGTAACAATCTGAATTTGTTCAAGTAGGCTTTGATTTCTTCCAGATCTCTTTTCTTGTCAATGTGACTATAGCTATATAATTTTAGTATGTGAGTTCATTTACTATGTAAATTAAACGTAAAATGATCATTGTTCTTGTCCACATAGTGTTTGACAGAACAAGTAACAATTTTATATTTCTAAATTTCCTAGAATGTAAGGATACATCCAAAGATTTCATGTTAGTTTATGAATTAACATTTCAAATTTGAAAATAAATCTAAATTGTGTAACGAACAGTTTTAGGAAAATGTTGATTTTGTTTTTAAAGAGGCTAGCATAATTTCCAAATATGGCTGTTTTGATTTGAGACAAGAATTTAAAAAAATATTCTTCCCAGATTTTATTTCAATTAACAATTTAGTTTTTAGATTGAAATGAAATTCTTTTTATGAAGACAAGAATGCGGATGTGTGTACTCATAAGAGAAAAGTTGGGGAAACAATCAAATTGTACTCCCCTCCTCCTCCGCATAGTGCTTGTAATACTAAATGTTTAAATTGAATACAATTGAGGGGAGGGAAATAAATTTTCCACACAAATTTTTTTTAAACCTTGAAATTAATAACATTTTTGTTAGAAAACTTTGTATTAAAATAATATAAAATGAAACTGCTCTTTCTATTTTTATTTATTTATTTTTTAAGACAACAGCTATAATAATCATGTCATTTATCAAAACCTGATAACTAATCAAAATCAAGATGTTTAGTTGTGTCACCCTGTATATTTGATTTACATGCTATCTTAAGAATGAAATGCTTGGCATCCAATTAGAACATGAGGTAAATTTTTTTATGAGTTATGCAAACTCTGCATATAGTATAAATTTTTTTTATGAGTTATGCAAACTCTGCATATAGTATAAATTTTTTTTATGAGTTATGCAAACTCTGCATATAGTATACATTTTTTTTATGAGTTATGCAAACTCTGCATATAGTATACATTTTTTTATGAGTTATGCAAACTCTGCATATGGTACAAATTTCTTTTATGAGTTATGCAAACTCTGCATATAGTATAAATTTTTAGTATTTGGGCAGATTTTGAACCGGATGTATCTAAGCATCTGCTCAGCTTTGCCCAGAACATGTCAACCGCTGGATTATGCTGAGCATTGCCGATGATTTAATCTTGACAATGGTATGAAACAGAAAAATAGTAAAATAAATCGAAATCGTAGAAATAAAATAAAAGAAAAAAAACAACGGCCTAGAATAATTTTGTTTTATTATTCATTTAAATGTTTCATGGCAAACATTTTTTTATACAGTGAGAGTGGGGGATTTACTATAACTTTTTTTTTTTTTTTTTTTTCCCATTTTGTATTTTTTTTCATTCTTGAAAGAATGTTTAGTAAATACGTTTTTTTCAAAATAAATTATGTATGTTTTTTTAACGGGGAGGTCTTTGAAAGATCTTTAAAAAGATACAATAAAGCACCAAAAAAAATTTTGTTCCAAATGTTTAAAAAAAAAAAAGTTCAATTGTTAAAACATTTTCTTTTTTTTCAAGAAAATTGTAAGAAAAGTTTGTGAATCCTCTCTTTGCAATGATGCATCTAACACCAGATGTAATGCAATTCTTTTTGGGATCCAATTAATTTATATTGACAAAAACTAAAAAAAAAACAACTACTTTGGGCGTCTGTAGTTGTTTTTCTAATATTGATAAATTGGTAATGCTGTTACTCTCTATACTTTCTATGTAACGTCTTTCTTTAGTTTTGTTTTTTTCTCTTCCAATATTTATCTTAAAGCTGTCTTCTCATTCATTGCTATGCATTCTGATTGGCTGATCAGCATCTTATGTTAGATTGCAGGTAAATGAGTGGTTGACATCATGTTTTGGGCAAAGCCGAGCAGACGCATATTTAATCGAAAAATAAATTAGCATTCATTTTTCGATTAAATATGCGTCTGCTCGGCTTTTCCCAAAATATGTCAACCACTTTTAAATTTTCCACACAATTAAATCGTTTCATTGACTCATTAACCCTTATCCTCAAGTGACTTCGAAGCCTTGATAAGAGGTGACTTCTTTGTAAAAAAAAAAATTAAAAAAAAAAAAACAATAGATCTGTTACCAATACACATATCCCCAACATGCCCTCCACACAAAATCTAAAATTAATTTTATTGTCTTCATTTGACACCAGGAGATATCGGCTATCACCGACATTTATTGTTATTGCTTGACAATAATGAAAAAAAGTTAAAAAAAAAAAAAAAAAACGTGTATAATTCGCTGAAGAAAGCCTGAGTTGGCTGAAATATGATTTATATTGTTTTTATTTATTGAAAAAAAAAATCCTTTAGCATCAGATTTGGTTTCAAAAATGATTTCTTAAATTTGTTAAATAATTTTATTTTAATAAAATAAAATTATTTATTAGGATGATAATGCAAGTTGAACTAGTCTTAGAATTTAATTTGTTAGCAAGGTTTTTTAAAATTATTTTCTGTTTCAATATTTTTCAGATTTTATCTTTACACGAGTATCCTCTTCAGAAACCTCCTCATGCGTGACCATGATGTGCCATCATCACCGTCGGACCGCAGAATCCGCTTGCTACAGCTGGTGCGTAAACTCAATCTTAGGACCTGGTTGCAGCATGTCACTGCCTATGGTGGGGCCAGCAGCAGTGCCAATGCAAACACCCCATCTTTGCCACCACCTGCTACGGCAGCAGCCATTGGAGCATTTGCCTGTGCGCAGGCGTCTCTAACCCTCACTTCTTCCTCTGGCAGCCGAAGTTCTGGCCCCTCCGGTATGCCATCGAGTTCGCATCACTCAAGTAGTCATCTTGGCCGTAGCTCAGCCTCACCCAGACAAAGGAGAAGAACTCTTCACAAAAAAGTTCCGGCCATGAACCAGCCGATTGAATTTCATTCAAAGCCGTTAGTTTCTTTTTGTTTTTTTTTTTCTATAATAAAAGAAGAAAAATCATTTAGATGTATTCATTCAATTTGCGGGTTTAGCAATGAACTTGCTATTTATAATTTAACCGTGACAGACCAAAGATTTTGCTGTTTCCAACTTAAGCATGGCAGACCAAAGATTTTGCTGTTTCCAACTTAAGCGTGGCGGACCAAAGAATTTGCTGTTTCCAACTTAAGCGTGGCAGACCAAAGAATTTGTTGTTTTCAACTTAAGCATGACTGGTCATAATAAATGTTAGCGATTTCCATTTACTGATTTTTTTAAAATTAGATCGTTAAAAATGTTTTCACATCTGATGTCTTGACTGAACTAAGTAACTTTTCAAATAAATTCTAACAAAATGTTATTATATTGCCCAATAACATGGTATGATGATAACATGAAAATTGGCTAGTCAGAAGCAGAGTTTAATTTGTCGGGTTAAATGCTATTTGGGTTTAACTTTGAAAATCAGACAAGATAATTTTATAGGTTGGATTCATTCATCATCACTAGGATTCCTGGCAGATAGCAACCAGCAACTTCCTTTAGAAACCTGAGTGATAACAAGTCGCATAAGATATTCCAGTACATATTATTTTACCTACTAAGACTTCTCATATGAGTCATTACCAATGATTGCTCACTGGAAAAAACAGGTATTGCTCCCTGAAATCTGAGTGACAAGTTTTCCAGATTTTCAGTACTTGACAACTGTTAACGATTGAATTCTCTTTGACAACAGCTGATGGTTTTCTCTGGAATTTCACTGATGAGTAGCAGGGAGCACAAAGCCTTGTCGGGTTGTAAAATATCTTTAAATGTATTTAAATTCATGCAGATTTTGTATTTTTTTTTTATTACAGAGCCAATTCTCTATTGAATATTATATTGTACCTCATATAAATGATTTCAAAAGTTAAAAAAAAAAAAATTACTTGGGTTATTGGTTAAATCTTTACACACAGACAGGCATACACATACATCCACTATTTTATTTATATAGCTATACTTAGCTATACTTCCAATACTCTCTGTACTCTTCCGGTAGAGGTCTAGATAATAGTTTCCCATCTCGATTTTGCCATCCTCCCTAGAATTTTCTGTGGTACCAACCAGCTTTTGTTTTTAAATTTTCTAAGAGAATATTGGATTAAGAGATGTTTCTTTCCTATTGAAGTAAGAAAAGGCAAATTGATAATAGAATTGGAATGATGACCCCAAGCAATGGTACATGAAAACAAATGCAAATGATTGGATTTCATGGAAGAAGTTGCTTTGTACTGCCATGGTCACCAATGTGCAACTTGCATCTGATATGGATTAAAAAATGTTAATCAAAGAGAATGACAATGTTTCTCAACAGTTTCAATTTCTCATACTATTTTAATTCACCTGCGGTTGATTTGTGTCCCCTAGCTATACGAGTTGGGTTTATTTTTATTTTAGTAGCGGAACATCATGGAAATTCAGTTGTGCTTTCTAAACTGATTTGTGTAATTTGTTATCTGTCGGGTCAATACTATAAAGAAAAAAACATTATCATTTCATGTCTTGTAAAAATATGTCGTCATCAACTTAAAAAAAAAAAATAAAACAAATGTTTTTTATTGAAACTTGTAGCAATTTGACTATTTTTAAATAAATATTCTGTTCTATTACCATAAAAATAATTGTCAACTAAATCTTCAAATTAATAAAACAAATATAGAATTTTTAAATGCATTTATTTAAAATTGTATTATCAACAAGATGACATGATTTTGGGAACAATTAATTTTAAAATGCATAAATTCAGAATGTTTTACCTTGGCGACATCAGATGATTTACCAGTCATTATCTTTCCTAATCTCATTTATTTTTAATTGTGTGTAGGTGAAAGATGATAACTAGGGCTATAACAACAGCATATTCTTTTTGTTGTTTTCAATCTCGAGTATATATCCAATACAGACACAGTTAATCAACCGCGAACCACATCACTCTATATAAAAGCATATAATATATCAACAGATATACACTCGAGAGTCCAAACAATAAAAAGAATATGCTGTTGTCCTAGCCCTAGTGATAACGTATGTATGGACATGAAGTAGTTTAGTTTATTCTTATATAGATCATCATCATCATCGTCATAGGTGTGAAGTGTTTCTCTCTGATGCGCGTGTTGATTTCTCCCTGTAGATTTGTGCCTATCTCCGCTGAGTATGAAAGATGCTGTGGAGAAGACTCTGGTGTTATGGTTGATGATCATTCGGAAGAGGAGGAAGACGAGGATGGAAACCACCTGACCTCATCTTCTGCCCTGGGAGCTTGTTGTGGCTCTGCTCCTTGTACATCCGTCGAGGGTACCAAAATTGCTGATGATTGTCGAATCCATCACATTGTAGACCACAATGCATATCGTTCACGTCATAAGGTAGAGTTTTTTCCTCCGTCAATTTTAGTGTCTTTTTTTTTTCTTTTAAAATTATTTCCACTATTTATACACATCTTCCGTGTTCCGAAACATATCTTCTCATCCATGGACCCAGCCAGTCTTTCAACAATTGGTTGCTTTTCTGCTTCGAAATTTTTAGATGAAGATGATAAGTGCAGAATGTGAGTTTGAAAAAGATGGGCTTAGATCTGATTACTTTTGAGAAAGATAAACTTTGGACAGTATAAGGAAATATGTGCAGAACAGGAGACTCCAATGGTATGGCCATGTTGGAAGAATGTATAAGAGTTCTTTGGTTAGTAGATGTAAAACAATTAAGGTAGGGTCAGTTCACAAAGGAAAACACGAAAAATGATAAAAATAGACTTGAAAGAAAGAAGGTTCAAGATTTGTTAGTTTGGAAGTCAATTTCTATAAACTGTCCATCACATACCAACATGTAAAATTGACGTTAAACCAAATATCATTATGATGATAAATAATTTATATTAAGACGACTGTTCTCATCTTGAGTGTTTTTTTGTTCTCACAACCTTTCAGCTGATATAAACTCTGACTTTCTTTAAGTGATTTTTTTTTTCTTTAACGTTGAATCCATACAGAATTTGTGAGGGGTAGATTGTTCTCATTCTGTCAGTCATAATCAAGTAAGTGTTAAGTAAATTATCAAGTGTATGTTTGAATTTTGTAGACAGCTAGAAAAATGATGAGGTGTTATGTTATAATGTATGTTGTAAATATAATTATTTTCTTGACATCTTTTGTCCCCCCTCCCCCAATTATTTTCTTTAAATTATGTGATATCTCACACTGTATGGAGAGGGTAATATTAAAGTATATTTTCTTTTTTTTTTTTTTTTGTTGATGTTTTGTCAGACATGACTTGATTGATTTTATTGGTACTTTTTTCTTAACCTTATCCAAATCTGTTTTCAATTGACCCGTATCTTTTTGATTGTACGGGTATTTATCGTAATTATGCCCCTCCACCTCCCACCCATTGATAATTGGCTGCTGTTCTTTTTATCTACTGTTTTGATTTCTCATCCTGCCGCATTAAATCAACATCATTCACAGCCTTAGGCTAACTCTCTCTCTCTTTTTTCGTTTTTCCTTTCTTCATTAAACTATGCTCTGTTAATAATATTAACTCTTGTTCAATAAATTGACATCTGCTTTTTCTCAGTTCTGTTATTGCTGGTAGTGGTGGGAAGGGTGTAAACTAACAGGATTTATCTCCCTTTAAAGTTTTAACTTTTTCAATCACTCATCCAAGTTCACCCTGACAAACCAGACAGAGACGCACATCGATGTCAATCCTACGTTCTCTTGAATGTTTGATTATTCAATCACATTTACGTTTTGTTCCATGTGCTCAGCTAGTCCTTTTCATTGTGTATGTCTTTCCTGGGTGAGACCTTTTTTTTTTCTTTTCAACAAGTTTCTTATATTTTCATCTCATTTATGTACTTATTTAGACATTTACATTTTCATTTGTGCTTTTTCTTTTTTTTTTCTTTTTCTCGTTTCTTCCCCCTTTCCTTTTTCTTCCCCCTTTCCTTTTTCTTCCCCCTTTCCTTTTTCTTCCCCCTTTCCTTTTTTCCTTCCCCCTTTCCTTTTTTCCTTCCCCCTTTCCTTTTTTCCTTCCCCCTTTCCTTTTTCTTCCCCCTTTCCTTTTTCTTCCCCCTTTCCTTTTTCTTCCCCCTTTCCTTTTTCTTCCCCCTTTTCTTTTTCTTCCCCCTTTTCTTCCCCCTTTTCTTTTTCCCTGTTCTTTTTCCCCTGTTCTTTCTTTTCCTGTTCTTCTTTTCCTGTTCTTCTTTTCCTGTTCTTCTTTTCCTGTTCTTCTTTTCCTTTTCTTCTTTTCCTTTTCTTCTTTTCCTTTTCTTCTTTTCCTTTTCTTTTCCTGTTCTTCTTTTCCTGTTCTTTTCCTGTTTTTCTTTTCCTTTTCTTTTCCTGTTTTTCTTTTCCTTTTCTTTTCCTGTTTTTCTTTTCCTTTTCTTTTCCTGTTCTTCTTTTCCTGTTCTTCTTTCTCTTCCTTTTCTTTCTCTTCCTTTTCTTTCTCTTCCTTTTCCCTTTTTTATTTTCCCTTTTTCTTTTCCCTTTCCTTTCCCCTTTTTTCTTTTTTCTTTTCCATTTTTTCTTTTTCTTTTCCTTTTTTTCTCTTTTCTTTTCCTTTTTTTCTCTTTTCTTTTCCTTTTTTTCTCTTTTCTTTTCCTTTTTTTCTCTTTTCTATAATCTTCAAAAGTTTTCTCATTGCAAGCATATGAATTTATTTTTTTCACTTTTATTTAAAACGTTTGTATTAAAATTTTTTTCTGTTTGTTTACTTTCTTATTATGGATGGACTGTTTTTTTTTTTTTTTTTTTTTTAACAACAGAATAATTCATCAATTCTACTCATTTTCTTTTGCATCCCTCCTATCCTGTCAGCTTAGAACTTTAACAATATTTAGTTAAAAGAGTATTTAAACACTAACAGGTCAGTTCTTAAAATTTTTCTATGCAGGTTGCATCTGTAACAATGAAACTGCTTTTTAATCTTAAGCCTGACAGACCAACTAAGAAATGTTTTTTTAAATTGTGGCTGACTAACAGACAATGCATTTTGAAGAATGAAGGACGGCAAAAATAGCTATATTAAACTAACGCATGACTGACAGTGCATCTGATAGAGATGCTTATAAAGAGTAAGGTTTTATTTTTCCTCATTCTCTCAACGTTTTGTTTTTCTGAGTACAACTGGATTAACTGGATTAATTGATTGATTGTAAATACTTAATTCCAGCAGTTTTGCTCCTCACGCCGACTTTTATTTCTCTGGGTTGACATTTTTGTTTTTATTTTCAAATTTTGACATTTAGCAGTGTGATGAACATTATTTTCGATGCGTTTTATTTGTTTATTAGGTGTTGTTTAAGTGAGTGTTGAAGTGTGCTAGCTGTATAGATTAAGGCTCTCTGAAGTTAAGCAAGTTCAGGAAGTAAAAACTACATGTTTGTTAATGAATTGCACAAAAATTTTAAGAGTTTGACTGAACAGGGATGTGAGTTCTCCATTTGTTTTTTTTTTTTGAAAAGTGGAATCCCCCCCCCCTTTTTTTTTTTTACAATCATCATATTCAGTTTAATGTCTGTTTTACATGCCTGTATGTTTTTCTTCTCCCTTCAACTGTAACCTGATCCTGCTACCTCAACTGTTCTACATTTACTAACTCTCATCTATTCTTTCAGCATGGTCATACCATTGGAGCCTTCTGATTTGCATGCATCTCCCTATACTGTCCAGATTTAATCTTCTTCTGAACTCATCAGAACTAAGACTGTCTTGACACTTCAATTGTATCATTCTCATGTCATTTCTCTCCATGCAATGCATGTCCTCTACCCTCACCAGCCAGGTTTCACTTCCATGCATTATCACATCGCACTCACATGCCCGATAAATTTTTCCCTTGGTAATGCTCTGTTGGTTAGTAATGACAAAAGTTCCCTGAATTCCATCCTCTTTTAATTCTACCTATCACACTCCATTCTGTGCCTCAATCATATTATGAATGTAACAAAATTACTGAACAACCTCAGTAGTTTCACCATCCACGGCTTCTCATCATATCTTTGTTCACATTTGTCCCTGTTGTCTTATACTTCTTGCGCATAATAAACTGGTTGTCCTTCTGTAAGAAAAGACCAAATCACTTTATGCCCCCCCCCCTTTTTTTTTTTTTTTTTTTTTTTTTTTTTTTTTTTAATATTTTAAATTAATTTTATTTCTTTTTCTTTTCTCCCTGGTTTTATATTTCTCTTTTCCTGTTTTATATTTCTCTCTTCCTTTCTCTATCATGGTTTGTATCTTGTTGCACCCCCCTTTCCCCTCTCTTTGAAAATGTTAATTTTGTCATACTTCAAACGATTTATGGATAGGGAAGGTAAAAGAGTTTTGTTTCATTAATACATGTCTTTCTGTCCCTTAAAAATTTAGTAGTTGATATTTTTTGTAGGAAATAGTAAAAGAAAACATAAATTAATACCCTTTACTACCCCCCCCCCCAAAAAAAATGGTGATTCTATTTTTTTAGGCAATTGATAGCAATTATGAGTGAACACCCTAGCTCTCAGGTTAAAAAGTTCATCTTATCAGCTTATTTCTTCATGATGGTGTGATTGTAAGGAAACCTGTTAATCTTGATGATGTTAAAAATTCAAATAATTAAAAAAAATTCTCTGAGGATTCCATGTATTTCCTATACATTACAGATCCCAAACTCCTGAACCGAATGGTAAACCATTATCGTTCCTGCAATCATTGATGGCACTAAATATTCAGACTAGTAGGGTTACTGTGTGTTTCTTCACAATACTATTCCTGTAAACACTGATCACTGACATTGATTAGCATTTTCAGAATTTCAATATTTTTCTCTTGAAAATATTCTACAATAGTTTAATTTTATTTAGAACTAGTTGACCATCCCAATATTGTCCAAACATGCTTGAACATACATTTATTTTTTATACATCTTATATATATATATATAACACACACTAGGTTGAAGATCTAAGATTGAATTAAGGAGGAACCCTATATCCTGCTCTCCGTCCATAGCACTATATTACCTTATTTTCTACATTTTACTATATTCAGTTTATGGTAAATTTAGTCTTTGATTCTCTTGAGGTACACCTGCTCTAATCCCTAGACCCCACATTAAAATGTTTAATTGCTTATATTCCATAATTTAAGCTTAAACTGAAGTAAAATATATTTTTTTGTGCACAAACATTTTATATCATTTAGTCAAAAAGTCTGTCTTCCAAAGAAACCAAACTTATGACACATATATAAATTGTGTGTGTGAAGTTTGAAATTTGTCAAGGTGGTTTTCATCATTTGGATAGATGAAGATGGTAGATGATAACAGAACACACCACCAGAAGCAGTATTAACAGCCAAACATTATTTGAATTACAGCCAAATCTCAAATAAATATCTCATCTTGGTTGTTATTTTGCAATGTTTATGCATGAATCTATATGGAATTTTAAACTGGGCTCTTTATTTAATCCACAGAGGTAGATTCTCATTCCATCAGCCATAATCTGGTAGAAGTTTTCAGTAATTTTTATTTTATTAGTATCACCTATAGTGAGAATCAAACCTTCAATCTTCAGAAAACTAGAACTAATTGTTAATCAACACTTTTATCCATGATGCAATGAATGCAATGCGTTTTTTGAATTAATGAATACTAGCCGGAGGCCTGGCATTGCCTAGTTGTACAATATCTGATATTCTAATTTATGCGGATTGCATATGTATTCAATCCTCTATATATAGCATTATATATTATGAGGAATAATTTGCCTGGTGGACTAATTTTCAAAAAAAAAAAAAAATTATGATAATGTCATTCATCAAATTCCGTCTGTTTACAATATCACGTCAGCTGATATTTAGGTTTGATGATGAACGCCCTGGAAAAGGCACTTCTGATTAATGTTTAGTTTTAAAATATGAAAGTGAAAGAATGATTTGCTGGGATTTTAAATGGTACCCCTTCTTTTATCGTAAATTGAACTCATTAATTAGAAAAAAAAATTTAAATTATGGTGAGATACACCCTGGCCAGAAATGGGTACCATTCGATCCGTAGACCACTTAGCTATATCTCCAGATGATAATAGTTCCATTTTGTTAAGAAGAAAGATTTGCTGAGAATTATATCTTCCTTGATTTGCTGAGAATTATCTCCCTTGGCTGGTGTAACTGAAAAAATATTCCTCTGTAAAAATGTTTTTTTATCTATAAGAAAGACTGAATTTTTTCAAGTTTTGATACTTATCAGATGAATTTCTATACAAAACATATCTAAGAACACTGTCAGACATATAAATTAACTTTGTGTGAAATTTGCAAAAGGTAGCTTCAGCTGTTTCAGGAGGCAGGAACTCGCACACATGCACAAAGTGACTTTTATATAACAATAGAAATTTTGTGTTGTGAAAATTTCTGTGTAAATCTTGTCTCTTGTGTCTTTCATTTTCACCCTGTCTTTGTTTATTGAATATTCTTCTGGATTCACTTAATTCTTTCTCATCACCTTAAAAAGTTCACTTATGATTAAAAAAAAAAAAGATCCACCATTATGTTCACTTTTTATATTTTATTCTGATATTTATATATTGACATCTTTGTCATTATTTATGCAAGTATCATCACTGGTACTAATAATTAAGTCTCATTTATCTCTGTGGTATTTTTGTTTAACCATAGTCCTGCTGACTAAATTAAAAATTTTTATCTTTTTATTTATGGAAATCACTCCAGAGAAGGCATGAAGCCACAGTAAAGTGCTAAAAAAATACTGCTCCAAGGTAAAAACAACTAACCATTATAAGTGTTACATGGCTAGATTTTGACCCATAAAACAGCAATTCTTTTCTTTTTATCAGAAACATCACTTGTAGTATGTGAGAATCAAAAGACAAAATAAGCTAGACGGTTTAAAGTAATATTACCTGCTCAAACATTAGCATCAACAAAACGTAGAATGATACACAACATATTACCGGATATAAACTTCTAATATTAAAACATAAAACGCTAGTTATATTACTATTACTATGAGTCATTCTATAAGCAAACGGTGTTGACTAGTCGGGTATCTGAGCAAATATGCAGGGCCTGATCTTACCCAACATTACACGTCCACCTGATCGTTGCTCTGCTATTATGTTCAAGATGTGCCAGTGAGTTTTTTTTGTTGTTCGTTATAAACTTCTTAATTAAGAGAGTAGAAAGAAGTGGGTTTACTTTCAGCAGCCTCGTAACTTTTGCTTTCCTTAGTCCTCACATTCAATGAACGACGTTTCTGATAAGAGGGAAGAATTGCTGTTTTCTGGGTCAGAATTTATCCACCTTGGACTTATAATTAGCTAGTTTTTGACCTTGGAATAGTATTTTATTCTTTTTAGTTCCTTACATCAAGTGGCTTAATGTATTGTCTGGAGCGATTTACATAAAAAGAAATATCTTTGCTTGTATCTTTTCTGAAAGAGAAATTAGACATTTTTCAATTTTATGTTTATCATATTTTATGTCTTAAAGGGGAGATAACCTCAATTATTTAAAGGAAGATAACTCCATGTAATTGCTAATATCATACTGTGGTTGGATTAGGGTGTGTGTGAGATAAAGAGTATTAACTACTAGGTGATATTTCAAATATTATACGGTTATTGTCTAGAGGATTTCTCATTGTTTACTTGCATATTATTGATTTCCAATGTTAGAAAGGTTTGCAATAGACACACCTTAGCTACAATCTGATGTTGTTTTACAAATTTGCCATTTAACAGTTCCCATTATTACCTTGCAAATTTTCTTGGATTATCAAGAATTTTGCATTTTTAAAGTCAAACAGAAATGACTTTGATAGTCAACATGTATCGATTTCACTGTATCCTTGGTGTACAGAATGAGATGAACTGGATGTTCAGCTCACATATTCTGGTGTCAGCACTTGATAAATTGAAGATAGCTGAATCATTAAAGGTATTGTGATTGGTCGAATCAAGTTCGAGGTAACCTTGATTAAACTTTGTAATTTTCATAGGCTAGTAAATGGAACACTGTTATTATATCCTGTAATTTTAGATTTTCTCTGAGAGTTTTATTTTGTCTGTAAACAGAGTACATTTCATCATTGGCTAATGTATCAGATTTTGTATTATTTTTATTGCTCTTAGGGGAAGTTAAAATTCTAACAGATAACCTTGACAGTTTTCAAAGGTTGCAAGATGTCATCTACAGTAGATAAAGAAGTCTTAACACAGCAAATTTGTCACTGAAAATAAATATATATATATATATATATATATATATATATATATATATATACTAGCAGTTCAGCCTGGCTTTGCTCGGGGCCCTATGTACTGTTCATAACTTGCCCTACATGTGAATACACTTTATATACAATTTCAAATGTTTAGACCAAAAATTGTCTGAGTAATTTCGTAGAGACCGCATAGGTAAATTTTTTATAACTTGGACCCCAATTTTAACCCCATAACATTTATTTTGGTCTCGAATCACAATAAAATTGTTTTCCCCATATCCAAGTTACCTACATCTGAAATTGGCGGAGAAATTTGGTAGAATCTGCAAAGGTCAACTCTTTCAACTTTGACCTTTTGGCAGCCAAATTTTCACCCCAAAACTGATTAAAATGCTTTGCGCATGTCTGAATACCTGTTATGCATAAATTTTAAATGTTTATACCCAAAATTGTCGGTGTAGTTTGCTAGACACCGCAAAGATCAAATCTTTTGAACTTTGACCCCTTGGCAGCTCAAATTTTCGGCCCAAAGTGATTAAAAAGCTTGCCCCATCTCTGAATACCCTTTATGTAAAATTTAAAATGTTTAAACCAGAAATTGGCTGAGTAATTTGGTAGAGACCGCAGAGGTCAATTTTTTAAAAACTTTGACCCCCAATTTTGACCCCTTAAATCAAATTAAAAAGTTTGATCCATTTCCAAGTAATCTACATTTAAAATTTCAAGTGTTTACACCTAAAATTGGCAGAGGAATTTGGGAGTGTTTTCAAAGATCAAATCGTTGAACTTTGACCCCTTGACAGCCAAATTTCTGGTCGATAACTGATTAAAAAGATTTTCCCAAATCTCAATACCCCTTATGTCAAATCTCGAGTCTGTAGACTGAAAATTGACTCAGTTATTTGGTAGGGAAATGTACACCGGCACACAGGCAGGCATTTTCACTTGTATAGATATATATATAGATATATAGATTAGTGTCGTGCCGATTAATCGGAATCAGAAAAATCACCAAATTTGGGGCTAACAGAATCGGAAAAATTGGTGCCTATTTTCCAATGCTTAAATGATTCTTTTGTTTTTTTTATTTTTTGTTTAAAGCAAAATCTTTCATTGCTGGTAATAATGATAAAATAATAGATATTTATTGATTTTAGCTTTACTGGTATTTTAAAATCTATAGATCATCCTCTACAAGTGTAAATTTATGTTTAGGCAAATATCTGCATATTTAACATGTTTTTTACATAAATCTGGGAAAATAACAATCTTATAGTAAAATAATTAGAGATTTATAAAGAATTAGAATCTGGGAATTTAGTATGGAATCGGTAATTGCATTGGAATCGCCCCATCACTAATATATATATATATATAATATATATAGTAAATAAGATGGAGAGGCAAGTAAATAGAGAAACATGCACACACACACACACACGTGTGCGTATTTCTCTATTTACACACAAAGTATTTAAAAAAACAAATTTTAGTTCTACAATAAAAGTGAACTTTGGATTGAGACAAAAATAAAAATTGTCTCTGCCTAGAATTTCTTATTCACTGACCGAGAACAGAAAAGATGAAGTGTAGTATCAGAACAGATACTATACTTTGCTCCTAGCTAAAAAGTATGTCATGACACTCAATTTCTTTTGGACTTGTGTCCAAAGAAATATTTTCTCTTATTTCATATTTTGATCTGTTCTATTTTAAAAATGGTATTTGTCTTTCCTTTCAGTGGTCCAAATTTAACAAGAAAAGTTCTAGACAATCAAATTATGCAGTATTTCATCATGAATTATGCATGCAACTTGAGAAGTTATGCTCAAACCGCCCATCCACAAAAGATACTGACGAAGATGTTCAAAGGTTATCATGTCTTGATCGGTTGACCCGAAGCGAAGTCGAAGATTACCTAAAGAACATAAATGAAGAAAATATTGATGATCCCTCCAGCAAATACCTCCTCCTCACAACCCCGAAAGAGCGACGTGATAACTCTGCCTCGGCTTCTGATAACTTGGAGGAGGAGGAGAATAAACTGGAACAGCTTATCGGTGAGGACAAATGATGTTTCTATTTCTCGGTTTATTTTTATTATTTTAAAGTCTGTTTGTAGTTATCAATTTAGGAATGAGAGATGAAAATGAGTTTAAAAAATTTTTTTTTAAAGTTTGAATTTATAGTTCTTGTCCATAATTTCTTCTATATTATAAAAAATCAAAAACAAAATCTGTATGATGCACGTATCCATGACAAAACAAAAATATCATAGTTGAAAAATCTTAATTCAATATTTTGAAATAATGAAATAAAATTTTATAAGTAATCGAGGAGCGGCTGTCTCATCTGCCATTTTAAAAACAAAGGAAAATAACTCTACAATAATTCAAACTTGCCACATTTATGTTGTAATGCATACAAATTCCTGTTAATCGCCTAAAAATGATTTTCTTTATAAAAATGAAACTATTTGACCACTTTATATGATGTTTGGAATATGATATTTTTGTTTCATCATGAGTATATACATCATACAGCTTTCTTTATATTTGTTTTTAATATAGGGATGGATTCTAAAGAAGAACCAAATTTATTTCTGAGAAATTCCTCACTTTTTCTTTATTGTGCAGAAAAATGTTCACTTTAGTTTCACCATTTTCATTTTTACCAAAAAACATTTTATATAAAATCCCTTGTGCAGTCACTGACTGATAAATATTTTTCGTCCTATATTAAGATCCTCCCTATATTAAAAACATCATTTTTTTAAATTGATCTATAGTACCTATAATGAAACAAAAATATTATATTCCAAAAATCATGTAGATTGGTCAAGTATTTTTTTATGAAGAAAATCATTTTTAAGTGATTATTGGAAATTTGTAGACATTGCAACATAAATCTTGCAAATTTGAATTATTGTTAAATTATCGCCCTTTGTTTCTTAGATGTGTTTTTTTTTGTTTTTTTTTTAATGCCAAGAAAGGCAGTCCCTTTTGGTTACTCATCAAATTTAATTTGATTATTTAAAAACAAAGTTACTTGATCAATTTATGTGAAAAAGATCAGACTAGAGTTTGGAAGTTATTTTGTGAAAAGCCATCCAACACATAACATTTATAATTGGATGCTAAACTGATGATAATTGTCGACTCCATTACATTGTAGACAACAATGAATATCCTTCACATCATAAGTTATTTTTTTTTTCTCTGTAAGTTTTAGCGATTATTTCTTTTTTTTTTTTTTTTTTGTTACTTTTAGAAATTATTTCCACTAATTCTTTCTATATTTTATGCACCAAAATTATATATTAGTGATGTTAAATCATGAAATCAATAAAATCATTGGGTCTTAACAGCATATCATCTTATCTAGGGACCCGGTCAATATTTCAACAATAGTTTTTGTTTTGGAAATTTTTAGATGATGATTTCTATTATATATATATATATATATATATATATATAATTCTCATCTTGGTTGTTATTTTTCACAATATTTTGGCCAATATGTATTTCATAACTCTGTAATCTGTACAGAATTTCAAACAAAACCCTTTATTTTAGAGGAGAGGGGAGGGGTGTAGATGATTCAGTAGGAGTGTTAAACAAGGCAATCACTGACTTGGATTTTGTTTTATTCAATCATTTCATCTTGGGTTATTTGTCTATCCTGATTAGCATAAAAATATATCCATGCACATGTATAGATTAACACAGATAAAATAAAGATCTGTATCTGAGTGGCAAACTAATGGAGAAGAGACGAGCCACTTGCCACCATTTTTTAAAAAAACTTTTTTGTTCAGACTTTCACGCTTTCTTGCCTTCCCCTTAATCATTGATTAATCTGAAACAATTTACACTGGAATCATTTCACCTAACTTAACAAACTCAAGACTGTCCATAAACGGTAAACTGTCACAAAACTTACTCCTACTCCTAAAACTCCTAAACTAACTCTAAATATATTGACCTCGATGTCCAGTCTTTTGTCCCACTCACCAGCACACCTTGATTAACAATCCTATTTTAGGTTACCTTTGTGTGCCTTATTGAACCACCTCCTCCTCCCATTGACTTTCTACTAACTTTACTTCCTATACTTTTGTTCTGCTGATTAACTTATTTCCTCTTTTTAAAATAGATTTTCCTTTTCTTGTTTTTTTATCATTTCCTAACATTTTGAGGAAGAACATCCATAGTATCACATAGATTTATATGAAAAAGTTTAGTACTATGAGTTATTCATGCTCTAAAAATAAACATGGTATTTCTCTTAAAAGCCACTATTCTAGAAAAGAACAGGATGTTGTTGTAAGATTCAAGAGTTGTAAGAGTTTGTGTTGCTTTCTTCTCCAGAAGATGAGGCCAGTGGTCTTAAGGATAAAAGCAAAGATGCTGAATTTGCTGAAGATTCTCTTGGCTTCCATTACAGACTTCCATGGCTAGGTGAGCAAAAGAACAACTTGCTAATGTTTATTTCTTTTATATTAATGAAATTAGTTTCGTACTTGTCCAGAATTCTCTCTATATTAAAACAAAATTTTTTTTAATCTGTATGATGTACTACCCATGATGAACATAAATGTCATGTTTCAAAAATCATGTAAATTAAGAAGTTTTAGTCTTAACTAACTAAGAGAATAGCATTTTATGAGTAAGCAAGGAGGGACTGTTTTGCATTGCTATTTTGAAGAACAAGGGCAGATAGCTCTACAATAATTTAAACTTACAAGATGAAATGTCTATAATTATATCATCACTTAAAATCATGTAAAAATTTTCTTTATTAAAAAATTAAATATAATTGAGCAGTTTGTGTAATTTTTGGAGTATAATATTTTTTAGTCATTGGTACATACATCACACCTATTTTCATTTTTGTTTTTAATATAGAAGGATTCCGAACAACCACCATTATTTTTAATCTAATGCCTTCCACATAACGTGTGCCTTATGTTCGTCCGGAGTTGTTAGTGTTACTTACTGCCATCCTCCAGGAGGATACGGACTGTTTATTTATCACAAACAGTTCAATTAAATCATGCTTATAGTTTTCATTCAAGAATACTCATGATTCCAGCAGATACTGTGCTGACTGAGGACACCCTGTCGTTGATTGTCTCTATAATTGAAAGTCTACACAACAATAAAGACAGAATTCATCTTGAATTTATAGAAAGACCAGAGGGGGGGTACCCGGCGTTGCCCGGGTGTTTGGAGGTGTGTGTGTGTGGTTTTAGGTAAATCAAAACACCCAGGTGTTTGTGTCGGAGGGGGGGGGGGTTAAAATAAAAAAAAAGTTTTGGTAGGTAAGTATCAAGGATTGAACCCGAACCTTTGAAGCGAAGTTGGAAATTAAAGTGTGAAAAAAAAACATGCGACGTTAACCACAGGGCCACCATGAAATAGTAATGGAAACATGTCTGAATGTATTTAAGTATTAAAACTTGTCAGGTGCTCGTACTTAATGAGGTCAACTTTGACTGCGGGGCAGTATTTTATTTACTGCGGGGCAGGATTTTCTTCTTTTTTTTTATGTTTCCCCATAAAAAGGGGATTGTCCAAATTGAATAGCATTTGTCTGATATAAGGAGAAACTCCACATTGATCAAAACTGATTGCTTTCGGGCGTTTCCGGCGATTGCGACCGGAAAAATGCTGCCAGAATTAGTTTCACTTTTATTATACGAAAAAGCTTAATGCACATGCGGTGATCGAAAAATGTTGAATATTTATCTTTTCAAAGCTGAGCAAATTAAATAGACAGGCGATCCCCGTTGTTAACTGGTAGATATTATCATTTAGACGTGATATAAAAAGTTTTAAGAAGTAAGTCGACCGATCGCTTCTCGGAAAAAAGCCTTTCTTGGACATACACAAAAAGTGAACATACATACATACATATATACATACACACATTTTCGCTTTTATATCTATAGACTAGCGGGGGTTTGGGTGTGTGTGTGCTCTTAAATAAAAAGAAACGGGGGGGGGGAGTCGAACCCAAAGCCCTGAGGCGAAGTTTGAAAACGTGAAAAAAACATGAATCGTTCAGCCAGCCAAAATGAGTTACTGAAAGATGTTTGAATTTATTTAAGTAAGAACCAAATTGACAGGTGACCGCATAGAAGTCGTAGAGCGTTATGACGACGACGTAAGTAATAGCTATTCAGCAAATGAGGTCAATGACCAGGTTTGTTTGTTATAAGCGAAGTAAAAAAAGAAAACATAAAAACGAACGTTAAAACTTAAGCGAGGGGGTGGTAATCAAAACATCGAAAAAAAAAACTAACGTAAGGCAAACGAACGATGTTAAATGTAAAAATCGAAAAAAGAAAACAGAAAAACGAACGAGTTAAAACACCCCCAAAAAACGTGAAAAATGGCTTAAATAAGCCTGTTTCGATATTAAAATTTAAAAAATCGGTGGGTATGAAGTAAAAAAAAGCAGAAAAACAAACATTATATGAAAAATGGCTTCAATAACACTGGTTCAATATTTAAATTTAAGAAATCGAAAAAAAAAAAAAAGAAGACATCTCACAGCACAATTCGAACCCAAAACGTTTATATAATGAGCCAACGCGCTAACCAACTGAGCTAACGCGACGTACATGAAATTTAGTCAGTTCTTCAACTATTTAAAGTAAATCAGGTCATGACGTCATCTGACGCATGCATAGAACCGGTTGTCGTCACGAGAGGACCGTTTTTGGTTCCCCCTCCCCCACACACCCACACAAATTATTGTTCGCCCCAGCTTCAGTACATTGACTTTTGTTGACCTTTGGCTCTAATATTTCTTGCTATCCTTGATGTAATTGTTATTGAATCCTAAAGGAGAATATATTCTAGCTTATCTATTGTATTCAATACGTAACATTAAATCTTTGTCTGACATCCCAAATCCACAGCATGTGTCCCAAAATACATGTTCTTAGTTGTTAGGACCTAATCCCATACTGACCGGAAATCCATATTAAGTCAATATTGCCCCGATGATTTTATTGCAGAAACTCTTTTTTATGATTATGTCATAGAAAAAGACATTTTATAGCTATGTATAATTATAATGAACAATATTGTAGTTTTTGTATTTTCTATATATAAAAAAACAGATGTAAATATTTAACCGATAAACTCTTAAACTACTAGTCACGTAACACTGAAATTAACAGAAAATAGTAATCATTCACCAAGGATCATTTATAACAAGGAAAATCTTTGTGTGAATGGATGAATAATGTGTACAGAAATGTAGACAAGTTTCAACTTCTATTTCTTTTTACACCTGCCCAAATTCATTTCTTCAGGTTGTTTATTATTAAATCTTTATCTTTCTTTCAATATCTACATTGGTAGAAAATGTGGCTGGAACGCTAAATGTTTTTGTTTCGATTCTAGCTGATGGTACCAAAGTTATTTTTTTAACTTTTGGAATCACTACTATGTTAGGTACAATATAATATTCAATAGAGAATTAGCTCTGTAGTAATAAATACGAAATCTGCATGAATTAAAGTATATTTAAGCATATTTTATAACCCAACAATGCTGCCCCCCCTCCTCTAGTAGGATCCTAAGGTAACCACAATTTTTTTGATTATTAAAGAAGACAACTTGAAAATTTCTTTTTTTACCTTTACCCTGGAATTTAATTTACAAAAGAATACTGTAAATAAAAAAAAATGTATTTCACAATTTAATGTTGAAAAAATATTACGATTAAATTAAATAATTTTATCGTAATTATTACCTGCAATTTGATGTCCCCAAAATATTTAATTTGTTTGTTTATTCTCTATAGTAAAGACCCATACATGTTTGTTTTATATATATATATATATATATATATATATATATATATATATATATATAATTTTTGCTAGATTCCAAGGTCCAAAATTTAATTCATATTTTCAATCACTTTTTTCCAAAACAAAAAAACATTTTACAGATCTGTTTCGTTCATGGAGGAACAACCAATATTTGTTTCTGATGATGTTTGGATGTTTTCCCCATTGACTTAGAAAACAAAATGTTCTCACAGAAAAATACATAATGATGTAATAGGTAAAATACAGAAAGAACCAAAACAATTTATATCAATACTATTTTTAGTTGAGATTTTGTTTTATGTATTTTTATATTATAAAAATACATAAAATGCATAATTTAAAATGTTATGGCTGCATCTTTATATACAATTTTGTATGTCACTTTTATATTAAATCAATTAAATATAAATCCCATTAAAAGTTATGATAAAGAAAATAAAAAACAACCCATGAATAATAATTTTAAATTAAAAATCCAACTTTAACTGTCATTGATTTTTACCTTTTTTATTTTACACAAAAATTCTTATTTTTTGCCGTTCTGGTAGTTATCACAAGCTAACCTAGTTTAGCGTGCAAAAAACAAGTAAAAACAGCAAATTTCTCTTTAATTACAACTTGTGACAACTTATTTAGTTTTTAAATTTGAATGTAAAAAATTAAATTTAACCTTTTTCTCTTTATAAATGTACAGTTTTTTTCTAATGTGTCATTAGTTTTTGTTTTTTTTCTTTTTACAATCTATTTAAAATGTGATTACTATTTTTAGTGACAGGCAATTTATTTTTATGTGAAAAAACTGTTTTTTTGAATTTGGTATCTATGCGTTGATGTATATGCATGTAAAATTATTCTATCTTTAAAAAAGATTGGCCATTTGTCAATATGGTGAGATTAATGCAGGGTTTTAAGTTGTCTTTCACAAAAAAAACTATTCTCAATTGAAAATTCCAGTGAATTAAATAAATTTTTATCAAATTATTTTCGTATGTTTTTACATTGCTCAAATCTGAGTTTTTATTGATTTACTCTGAAAGGAAACATTTAGCTTGATATCTCTGATGTGCTATGCATTATGTTAAAAAGATTTAATATTAGCTGTTGAAATAAGTTGGTTCTTGTCCAGAATTTCCTAAAGAAAAATCTGTATGATGTACCTGTGACAAATCACGTAAATTGTAGTTTTTTTTTTTTTGTTTTTTTTTTAAGTAAGAAAATCAAATTGTATGAGTATTGAAGAATGAATGTCACCTGCCATTTTGAAAAAGATAAACTCAAAAAAAACAAAGTTGGTAACTCAACAATAATTCCAATCTAGCGACATTTCTGTTGTAATGGCTACAAAATCCATTAATCGCTTAATTGTTTTCTTTATAAAAAAGTACTTGGTCAAGTTACATGACTTGTTGAATATATTTTCATTTTGTCACGGGTATGTACGTAGTTTTTTTTATTTTATTTACATACCGGTATTGCTAACATATAAAGTTATATTATGTTTCAAAATTTTTAAGATTCGCATTTCAAATTTATATTATTCGAACTACTGTTCTCATCTTGGATGCAATTCTCACGTTTTGGCCGATATAATCTTTGACCTTCTACAAATGAATTTTGAATGGAACGCCAGAAAGCTATATATGTGTACATTTTAAAAGATTTTTTGTTTAATGAAAATTTTAAATGTGATTATTGATGATATTAAGAAATGCCGAATGAAACCCAATAAATTACTAAACTTCTAATTAAGTTTTGTTTTTAATTTTGTTTTAATTGGAAGTTTTTTTTATTTATTTTTTTTTTTATTCAATTTCACTTTGAAGCAGGGGGCTACTATCAGGGACTTAATTAGCGGGGTCATTATGAAGGGAGATGAGTAGAAAGATGTTTGTTAACATTACACTTGAACTTCTGCATATCAGTGCAGTTGGGAAAGCAGAATCCCGGAAGGGAGTTCCAAAGACCCGCAGTTCTGGGAAAGAAACTATTGGAGTAAGAGGCCTTCTTGCACCTAGGGATCTCTACTGTAAAGGGATAAGACTTAGTAGCTTGTCGGATTTGTCGGGAGTAGTTACGTCGAGGAGGTACAAGTGTTTGCAGTTCGTCAGAGCATTCACCATTAAAGTATTTGTAGAACAGGCAGAGGGATGCAACATCTCGTTGATGGGACAGAGGCTGAAGCCTAGATGACAGTTCAGGACAGTTGGCGACTCTCTTTTGAACCCTGTCCAGGAGCGAGAGACAAACAGCAGATGCACCAGCCCAGATGTGACAACAGTACTCCATACATGGGCGAATGGTGGCCTTATAGGATACTGTCAGGCGTAAGTAGTTTTCTAGCACGATAGAGGGAGCCAACCTTCCTTACAGCAGCCTTGGCAATGCTCTCAATGTATCTATTCCAGTTCATATTCCCTGTAAACGTTAGGCCGAGGAGTTTAAAAGAAGTACTTTCAGGCAATGTGTTCTTGGCCATTGCTATTGGTGGTAGAGAAGGTTTCTTGTAGTTATTGAAGGAAACAAGCTTAGTCTTAGCAGCATTGAATGTGACCATCCATTTTTGTCCCCATTTCACTACAGATTGGAGGTCATCCTCTAGTGTTTCTGTCATTTCCTTGGATATGTGTTTATTTGTTTTCCCCTCATATCTGTTATAGAGAGTGGTGTCATCGGCAAATATACCCATCTCCGAAACAATTTTATCAGGGAGGTCATTTATGAATATCAGGAATAATAGAGGTACAAGTCTAGACCCCTGAGGTACTCCCGCATTTATGTCATATTGTTTAGATGTACGACCGTCGAGGACAACTTTGATTTTTCTATTACTTAAGAAGGATTTAATTACATTATGAATTCTTCCAGTGATTCCATATGATCTAATTTTCCTTAGAAGACCATCGTGCCATACCGTGTCAAAAGCCTTAGATATATCAATGGCTACCGCTCTACCCTCCCCTGTTTTGTCCAATGAACAGTATATATGTTCAGAAACTACAGTTAAGATATCTGCTGTTGAACGGGCTTGCCTGAATCCATATTGTTTGTCAGTCAGGAGTTTAGCGGCTGTTAGGTGCTGGACGAGGGCTTGATTAACTAAGGACTCAAATATTTTGGTGAAAAGCGGGAGGAGGCTAATGGGGTGATAATTTAGTGGGTCAGTTCTTTCACCAGAATTCTTGAAGACTGGTACCACAGAGGCGGTTTTCCAGCAGTCAGGAAAGCAAGATTCGTTAAAGCATTTATTGTAAAGTTTGGAGAGAACTGGAGCAACCTTGGCAGAGCATTTTTTTAATAGCACAGCCGGGATGAGATCTGGTCCACATGCTTTTGAGGTGTCTAGGTTTTTTATAATAGCATGTATAGTTGAGGTGTCTAGGTTTTTTATAATAGCATGTATAGTTGTTCTGTTTTTAATTTTACAACTATTGTTTATGTTTTTCAGATGAGACCCAGTCTTCCTCCCCGCCTCATCTTACTCCTCCTGAGGAGACAATTGCTGAAAAGACTCTGCCATGGAAGTGTCATCCCGATGTTGCCAAAGCTCCTCTGGCAGAAGCTGAAGAAGAAATAGAGACCGAACAGACTCTGGCCGAGACGACATTGCCATGGAAACGTCAATCGGCCCGAGAACCTATCTCTGCAGCTATATCATTGAATGTGGTCGAAGATGAACCACGGGCTGCTGAGGTGCCCTCTTGGCTCAACAACCTCCTCTATCAACGCCTGAGGGAATCTGGTTCTCCGTACATGTCACCTGAAGATACACTCACTCTTGTACAAAACATGTCACGGCCTTCGATTTTCTCTGTATTTCCCAACGAGAAATCAGCACCAGAGGCAAAAGAAAAGGAGAGAAATCCATTGATCAAGACTGGCAAATGTTTACCGCCGCCACCACCCCCAATTGCTGCTGAAGTTGAGTCCGAGTCTATTTCCTTACCGCCACCATGGGAGAGCCACAACAGCGCAGAGTACGAGCCGCTCACCTCTCCTCATGCTACCAACACCAACATTGGTGACAAAGTCTGCAGCACAGAGTCGATGCATCGCCTGCTGCCTCCAACACATCATCATATCATCATCCCTCTGACACCAGGCAACACAAACGAAAGCCTTTCTGATCTCGAATCGGCTGCAGCAATTGAACGGGGTGCATTGCGCTCTCCAGCTTCGGCTCCTAATTTTCCGACTCACTGGCAGATGCTCTTACCCACATTGCGTGACCGCAGACATTCCACTTCACTAACCGAAGAGCAAGCATATGAGGAAGCCTGCCTCCAGCGTGTCCAGAATTGGCTTGATAATGTTGACCCGGGTTTTGATGGGGTAGTCGATCTGGATAAGTTTGAGGAGCAGCCGTTCTTCTTGTTAGATGATGATCAACTTGATGACACATATGATGCAGATCTTGAAGATGAGGACTTGGAAGAAACCATCGTGTAAGAATAAAGGAATATACACTTATGTATGTTCACACATAAATATATAAGTCTACTGTTTATTTTGTGTTTAAACCAAAAGATGCTCAAAAAGGTGCATTATTATTTTTGTTTTTTTATTTTGTGTGTGTGTGTGTGTGTGTGTGTGTGTGTGTGTGTGTGTGTGAGTGCGTTTTTTTTTTTTTTTTAATTTTAATTTAATTTCTGGAATTAGTCAACATCGAAACCAAATGATAAATTCAGTTCTAACCCAACATGTCTTATTTATTTTCATCTTGTTGAACAACCAGAAATATCAAGTTAAGGAAGCAAAAAGTTGAATGTTTAAACAACTAGATGAAGAAAAAATTACTTTGTTAAGACTTCAAAGGGAGATAATTTAAAGTATATCCGCACGTCAGGGTTGGGGAGTGATCAAATATGTAGAACAGCCAAAAATTAAGAATTATCAGTTAAATGATTCTTAGGGTTTCAGGAGAAACGGAGAAAGTGCTGTTCTGTCTATGTGTGTGTGAGCTTGACTAGTGAGTGAATTTGTGAGATTGGCAAGCTATCGTCACCATATTTATAAATAAATCGCTGATTTTGACTTGAATTGTTTTATCAAGATGCTGGTAACCATTTGACTACAGCATAATTTACTTTCATTCCAAGAAGAAATGTAGTACTGTTATGACCGACAAGGATTTGTTTGGCAAGTTGAGTCTCGCTGCATCTATCTGGACACCACATGAGCACTTTCTTATCTAGATAACCCGGACAAGTGTCTGGTTTCAAGAGATGAGTGTTTTCAATCAGTTAAAGTTTGATATAGGTAGCCAATCAAGATTAGGTATTTTCATCCAACCAGTGTTAACACTGAATGCTTTTGATCATTTCTTTGGTGCTGCAGCAGCGGCAGTTTTTTTTGTTGGAACAGTGTTTTCACAAATATTTCTATGAAACCCGAGATTCTTCAGATGTGGCTGTTCGAATTGAGCAGTTTACAATGACAATGCTATTTTAAAATTGTGACCAGGGATAGACATCTGTACATTAAAAAAAAAAAAAATGTTGATTAAAGTGTTGTAATAAAAATGTTATCTTCATAATACACTATAGTTTGCATACATTCTCTGCGCAGACCATGATCATTGTCATCTATGTCTGAATTCGGTGCTCGACTCTGACACCTGTCGCTGCTACAACAAAAAGGATTTTCTCTCCAAACAAAATCACAACTACAATTGATAAAGTTATATTGTGAGACACGTTACAATGATATTTGTTCTCTTCTATAGATGAGACTAGGCAATCAAGATAAATATAACTTCCAACTGAACACAATCCATTAGCCAAAGCCCCATTTGTCTGAGAACAGAAACCCAACTGACCTTTTTCTACTAGTATATATATATATATATATATATATATATATATATATATATATATATATATATATCATTTGTACTACATCAGAAAGATCACTCAATTTTATAAGCTGTTAATCAAAGGACATAAAAATAAGTATTACCCATAAAGTCAACCATCTTGTTTGACCATACATTTTGGAAAATCTCAAATGGATCATAGTCATAGAACCTTGTATCTGAATTGATTAGTTTTCCAAGAACTTCAAGTGGTTTCATTTTTAAACATGAACCCCCATTCAACGAGAATCCCTTTTCAAAGTAGAAAAATCAAATTGGGAGATCTGATCCCCCTTTAAATATTTTCCACTCGCAGGCCTACCATACATAGAATGCAACCATGCATCCCACTAAACATGCTGCTTTACACACGTTTACACTAGTTGTCCCTACCAAGCATTACCCGGGATGAAGTGAAGTCATTTTAGTTTTTAATTTTCATATGTTTATAGATTTTTAAACTTAAAAGAATAAGAGTTGTCTACCTTATTTGCTGACTTTTATTTTTAGGTGATTATTGAAAAACTGATGGGCAAAAATGCCAAAATGTCTTGTGGATAATTATGTTAGCATTACACATGGCTGATAAAACGCTTTGGATAATCAGATTTCAAGGGGTTTCTGCTAAAATAGTTATATTTTAAAAACCAAATCACTTTAAGTCTTCAAAATACTACGGTTTTGTTCAGAAATGAATATACTTTCAAACGAATTAATAAATAATAATGTACATTATATATTTTTAGAGTTTTAAGTAAATAAAGTGATAAAAATGTGAACATCATAAAATGGTGTTTTCGGTAAGATTTTGTAATGACCTCCCCCCCTTCTGATTTGTAAACGCTTATCGCGTTTCTGTTAAGAATTTTTTATGAAATTTTTAGAAATTAGCCAGAAGAGATGTCATTTTTAATAGTTTCGAGTGTCCGAAATTCATTTGACCACTTGTATTTTTGTTGTGTTAAAAAAAAGATTTCAAAATGACAAGTATGGAAAATTTTGAAAAAAAATTTATTTGGACACTTACTATTAAATAAAACAATATTTTTACTATGTTTATTCGTTAAACAGATAATTGGATAGTGTTTTTTCTAGTGGTACGTAGCAATTTAAAAACATGATATCCGAAAAAGTCGTTATGAATTTAAATCTAGACTGATGTAGTAATAGCAGCAGCAGTGATAGCGTGGTGTAAACAGATGTTTTGTTTTTGTTCATTTTTATTCCAGGTCGATTTTTTTTTTTTTAATTGAAAATCTGGTTATAAAAAAAAAAAAAAAATTTCTTACATATTAGAGCTATTTTGTTATCAACCATATGAATATTTTTAAAATTGGGTAGTAGTCAAATTTTTTAAATATTTGAACAACTGAAGATGTGAAATGCAATTGTTTTGGTTCACGTGTACAGGCGGTACATACTTCTAATTTTCGTCTTTTAAAAAATGTTTTCAGTGAATTATTATCGAATGGAAACGAATCTACCCAATCATAAAAAAAGCAATATTTAAATATTTGTAAGAGGTGCTCAGTTAAAAATAAAACCTGTAAAAAAAAGACATGAATTGTAATTAAAAATAAAATTAATTCAAACATTTTTTAACAATTTGTCAGCTTTAGCAAAAACTTGTTTCTTTTTTTATATTTAAATAGGTGGGACAAAAAATACTTGATATTTTTCCAAGCGTCATGTTTTCTGTTAGAGTGATGTCACTTTTTTAAATAACATTTATTTTTGTCTGTTGTCGTAATTCTTGTAAAGTTTCACAATGGGTATCAAACACCCTCTTAAAAAAAAAAAAAAACTCGCTTAATCCTATGTTTAACCCTAGGTACGAGTGGCAAGCCTTCTCCTAAAACCTTTAGCCTTAACAATGACGCTAAGTACAAGTGGCAGAGCTCCCAACTAAATAAACTTCCTCTGTAAGCTCATATTAGCGTTGAACAAAAAGAAAGTGTAAAAAACGTTTAAAGAAAGTGCACATGATTAATCTCCCATGAAAAAGCAATTGGTCAACTGTCCTAAAACACTAGGATAGTCTTGAAATGGTGAATTATTTCACATTTATGTGAAACCAACCCTGACTCTAAATTCTAAAATTGTTTTTGTTTTGTTTCTATCAAGTCTTCAGGCTGTTCACACATAATTTTCTTTAGCCCTATCATTAACCCAAAGTCAGAGTGGCAACCTCTCCACCTTCTCATAATTGCACAAAGACCCTCTTAAAACCACACATAATCGCCTTTTAGAAAACAAACAAACAAAAAGAAAACACCTAGGATTTATCTATCATAGGAAAAAAAAGGTGGGTATAACTGCTCTAAAACGCTTGAATGATTCAAAATGGGAAATTATTTTACATTAAATTCTAAAATAATTTTTTGTTTCTTTTATTAAAGTTTTTCAAGTTTTCATGTAATTGTCTATAAAGGTAGAATCACATATTTTGAAGAGGTGGTCAGATGGGGGAGGGGTAACAGAAGGTATTAATCTACAATAATACCAAAGAAATATTGCAATATGTTCATTTTTAACCAGTCCTAGATTTAAATTTCAGTTTTTGACACATAAAATGCATTATAACTTTGAATTCTCTAACTTCTTTTCTTTTAATGGATACATGGTATTTTTAAGGAATTGCAGCATATTTATGTGGATTTATTGCAGATTATTTGGAAACTATTAAGTTCTTAGGATTTTCAGTAGCATATTCAGATTCCTTGCACAAAAATACACTTATATGGCAAATTCCATTGCTTACTCTTGTGTTTTAACAAAGATATAGTATTTTTACTGAAAAAGTAGTGTAAAAAATGTGACAAAACGCATATGGTCTTATTAAAGAGGGAAAAATATCCAAACGTGCAAGGCATAAAAAGTCATAACTTCCTTAAATTTAGTTGGATTTAAAAAATTTAAAGATTCTTTGTTAGCTTATCAAGCTCTTTCTATATATACCAATATTGAAATATTTTAAGCCATTTAATTTTTTTCATGTGTATTGTTAATTATATATGTAGCTATTACTAACGAGGGTGTGATTTGAAAGTCAATTTCAATAAAATTATAATCTTTTTTTGCCCACGGTTTTTTAATGTTGGAAAGCTTTTTACTATAATAACTTCTGTACGAATATGTAGAAATTTAAATGTAATGTGAACAAATATCTTGGTGCACAACTTCCCACAAATCTGAGCAGTAGCCCATTAAATCTCTGTGGCATCATACTTTTTTAGAGATGAACAAATGGCTTCATCTCTGTTACTCGAGACATAATATTCCTGCATGAAAACATGAGAGGCTTGTTGATGATTTAAAGGTTTTTAAGATAGAATTCGTTCATAGAAGGGGAGAGACCATTAATTATTCTTATAAAAAAGATAGTCTAAGATTATTTTTGTATGAACTATTAATTACACTGGTCAACAACGAATTTGTTGTTTGTGTTTTTTTCAGCTGATTTAAAACGAGTCTGATGTACTGAATCAAAAATTCACATTGGTTTTGCTCAATCAGGTCAAGTTTTTGAGCTGTGGCTATGTTTTTTTTGTTCACATGTACGCATGTGTGAAGTATTTTAGAAGTTGGTGAGGTAAAATGCCATATCGAATAATTGTTTTCATTGGAAATGATTATTTTAATGACAAAAAGTATTCAGATCTGATAGTTCTGGGTGATACCTACCGCTTCATATCAAGCTCGAATTAATCGAGCAGTTCACCAAGGCTCTGGATAAGGATAGTGACTGCTTCAGTTGTGTCAGACTTTTTTAGGAAAGACTATGGAAAAGTTGAAAGCTGGCATCTTTGACAGTTCTTAGATCTGGCAGTTCATCAGAGTTCGAAAGCTTAATGACGAAAGTGGAACTGGAATCGTGGAAGGCAGTGAATAACTTTCTTGTCAACAACAAAACTAGAAACTATGCAGAACTTGTCAACAACATGCTGACTGCTTTCAGAAACCTGGGCTGCAACATCAAAAAAGTCAAGATGAACTATTTTCACATATGGACCAGTTTCTTGAGAATCTGGGTTCAATTAGTGACGAACAGGAGGAGAGATTCCATTAAGACCTGAAAGAGATGGAAACCAGGTAGCAAAATCACTAGTTCAGTCATGATGGCTGACTACTGTTGGAATCTGAGGAGAAACCTCCTTACCGCTGAATATTCCAAGAGTTGAAGAAATGGAAGTTCAAACCTGAAGTTTGAACAATACTGAAACCGTATGCAATTTACATGTACTTACCTTTATTAATGTCTACCATTCAGGTTACCGTAATCGATGTTTCTATCAGGTGATCAATATGTTGTTGCAAAACATTTTTTTTTCTTAAAAGCATAATTAGGATGATATTTGTCGACAAAAATCAACTGATGATGCCATAAAAATGTAATCGATTTTGTCACAAGATCTGATTTTTTTCAAATCAACTTGGCAAAAAAAAAAAAAAAAATTGACTGACCTGATGAAGAGAAACAGATGTCATTTTTTCTGATTCACAATGTAAAAATATCCTAAATCCGTTGTAGAAATCTAGACAACATTCAAAATATAAAAAAATTGTGCAGTGTTCTTTATGGCAGTCTTGAAGGAATTTACTTTTGTTCCTACATAGTTGACGTGTGTTGTCTCTTTGTGAGCCAGACATAAAACTTGTTTTAAACTCCAAACACATGATTTCTTACGTCAACATCACTTGCTTCTGTCTGTTTTGGTTTAGGAAACTGACTCTTGACCTTTATCACCTGACTTTGGTGGGGCATTGGATATATTTTGCTCACTGTTAAATCATACTGAAAATGCACTTAAATGATACGCTCTCAAAATTTATATTAGTTGACTCAATCTTTACCTACCAGCATAGGCCATACTATATAAGATTTTAATGATAGTATGGACCCCCCCCCCCTGCTAAAGTGTTACGAAGTAAAAAAAAAAAAAAAAAAAAAAAAAAATGGAGAGTTGATCAGCAGAACAAAGGTATAAGGAATGAGGTTAGTAGACACAAGACAATGGGGAGAAAGTTCTTAGGATTGTTAATCAAGGTGTGGTAGTGAACGGAAACAAGGAACTGAACAATGGAGGTCAATATAGACAGTTTTAGGAGTGGGAGTGGTTTTGTGATAATTTACGGACAGTCTTGAGTTTACAACAGTTATTGACAGTTAAAAGGCAGGTTTTGACTCTGAACAGATAAAGAGATGAATTGATCAACTGACTGATGAACATGATCTTGATAGACAATTAAGATGTTGACGTTAGTGTTTAGAGGGCTGTTTTCTACAATGATGTCACATATAGACAGAGTGCAACTAATATGGAATGTGTCAGTTTGTTTTGTCTCTTGTTTCTCTTGCATCATTTATTTTTTATACTTGTGAACCAGTGCTCGCCCTTGGCAGTCACAAATCTCAGAGAGGCGACATGGCCAGAACAAGAATGGAAGATGAAAGTGAAGAAAAACTCTGAAACTGCATTGAGGTTTGAGATTGTTGTAGAGAGGAAGCACATGGTTTCGCATTCCATCTTAAAACGGATCTGATTCTCATGCAGATAGAGGACTGCATCAGGAGTCAGCCATTTTTCCAGCGACTTTTTGCAACATGTGATGTGAGTAGGCACACGGAGGAAGAAAGGAAAGTTGTTTTTGTTTTGATAGTTCTTGTCTTGCAACAAGGAACCAAATACTTGAGCTCAGTGAAGCACTTTTCATCAGAATAAGGATGGAGTAGAGAGAGGCTAGCATCGTTTCTTCTGTGAAAAATGGATTATAAGGAATAGAAGAGACTATCCCCCACTAGATCTCGATTTTCTACTCTCTCAAGGTAAGAAGAGTGATGTAAACAACCTCCTCAAATGTGACAGCAGTACTCCTTTAAATGTATCTGCCTCATCACCACCATAAGTTAGTCATGTGACTTGCTGATGTCATGAAATAAAGTTAAGATGTGACCAGAAGTCATCGTGTCGTCTGGAATTGCAAAGAGAATTATAAAGATGGCCCAAAAGTGACTGCATCTTCTTCTTTTCCTAAAAGCAAGGAATTATTTTCCATTTGGACAAGTGCAATTAATAGGAGGAATTTATTGTCAGAAAAATACGGTAAAATAGGGAGATACTTATATTTTTTAAAAGTTTATTTAATTATTATTAAAATTTGAAACTGAAGAAAGCTAAAATGATAGGTGCATTTTTTATTTGAAAATGATTTATTTACCGTTAGAAGGTAAATATTTATTTTAAAGAAAAAAAAAAACATTGTTTAAATTTCAAATTTTAATTATTTCACGGAGATATTAAAAATATGGCATCCTATTTCTTAATTATTAATTTTCAAATAAATTTTAAAACGTTTTATTATAATGGTGAATTACTTTTTTCTTTTAACTGTATCAATTTTTAATGTGTTAGAGCAATATGCCTTGTTGGATGTGAACAAGTGTAAAAGAAAAAACTTTTAGTTCAAAACCAAAAAGTTTTCTCACGCGTCCCTGGTGTATCGAAGAACATTTGGATCTGATTAATTATAATGTCTGCTTATTAATGACTAACTGGTCTTGTACACAAAGCATATAAATATCATGGATTGAAAAGGTATGACTAGAACTTGCTGTATGTTTGGCTAAAAGATTTGACCAAATAATTAAAAAGCACAAAGTAGTATAAAATCTACACATACGGCAAGTGTTTCTTTCCATCGATGGATTCGGCAGACTTACAGTTAATCTGGCGAATTCTTTTAGCAGAAAGAAACAACTGTAGCAGACACAAATAGACCCCTTTTCTTCTCGCGCATTCGCTTCCTCTGAGTGAGTGATGCGGCCTTAAACTGTCCAATCTGAGGACTTGCACATGAATACGAATTAACCCTTAGGTACCAGACAGCTTCCGGTCTCAGAAGAAAACTCTTGCTCTTACGCTACCAGCCTTCGTCGGTGCTAGACGTCTGTTCGCTTCGCTGCCCCTACTAAAGGTATCGACGACAGCCACTGGCTGTAACTACCTCGTAAGGCAGTGGAGACCCGACTCTACTTCCTTCCTTCCTTTCTTTCTAAAGTACGCTTTGTGAATAAACCTTTCCCTTGTTAAGTTGAAGAAGTTGTTTGTCATTGTTCATAGAATTGTGTTATTTTATTTTATTAGGGAAATTCCCTAAACAACTATAATTATGCATTCTGACATTCTGACACTATTACATATATACACACAAATCCATTTTTTTATGTTTATAAAAATAATTTATAAAATTCGTTAAAAGATCGATTTATAGAAAAAGGACCATAGATCATATTAGTAGTAGCTAAAAAAAAAAAAAAAAAAAAAAAAAATCTAAACATTTTGTATAAATTTTCATTATCGAAAGTCTGGCTTTTTGACAGTTCTTGATTGCTTGGACCTCATGCATAATGCCATTTTTCAGTGGACAGGCCTGATTCTATTTATTTTTAACGACAGCCATTCTCTGGCTCTTATACAGACAGAGGACTGACTGCGCTGCGCCAGGAGCGCTAGAATGATTTTTAAAAAATTTCCAGTGACCCCTAGCAAAAGATTGGATGCGTTTTCCATTTTAGATTTGGACTGAAAGTGACTGATACGGCATTAAAAATTAGTAACAAAATACAGTACATTATATAATCAAATAACATTAAATAAATACCGTAACCAGGGGCCGGAAAAACATCGTATTCTACATCGTAACCTGAAAAAAAAAAAAAAAAACGTATCTTGAAGCCATCGTATTCCGGGGTCCTATTGTACTTAAAAATTATCCAAGGGAAATAACTTATAAGCTGAATGGTTCAAGGGAGACAACTCCATAAGGCAATTACGTTGGAGAACATTGAATTTTAAAAGTGAATTTAATTATAGATACTTTACCTTTAAAATATTAGGGCGCTGTTTTACAATAGTTAACTGTGCAGAGAGACGACTCTCTTTTACTAAAAGATTCATTCATTTTTTTCATCTCATTATTTAGGGCGCTCGATGCAAGGATATATTTTTTTTTTATTAAATCAAAACATTAAATAAAGAAAGCCACGACGGATTTTTTTAATGTAACAAAGTTGATGAGATCAATAATACAAAATGAAGAGAAAACCAATGAACCAATGATATTTTCATTTGATGAAAACATTTAAAAAAGATTTAAAAAAGTAAATATTATGGTAAGGTTTTTAAAAATTAGCCTTTAACTTTAAAAAAAAATACACCTCTAATAAAACAAGGATGAAACTTTTAAATATGCGTTTACAATTATCTCTACAACTATCGTCACATTATCATTTTTTTTAATGTTAAAACTAAATGTTGGTGTTATTAATATTATAAGCTTTTTTACAGTGAAAAAAAAAAAAAAAAGAAACAACAAACAAACAAAGTCGCCGCAGCTTTAAAAGTTTCATCCTTGTTTCATTAAAGAGTTTCATTCTTTGTATTTTTTTAAGGTTAAAGACAAATTAAAAAAAAAACAAAAAAACCTTGGTGCTTCTACATTTTATCGCTGAAATTGGAGACGCCATTTTATTTCACGCACTTGCTATCCAAATCCAAGGGAGAAATCAGTATTTTAAACTATAGCCGAAGTTAGAAATTGAAAAAAACAAAACAAAAACAAAATAAAATAAACTTCCGGAAATAACTATGAAAAAAAGTAAATAAAGTGAAAGAGAACATATATCCATAATTGTTTAATTGGAAATGTTTCATTTAATTAATGAAAACGGGAAAGTTTTTCATGTAAATTTTATTATTATTATTATTAAAAACAAAAAAGGAAATGACATTGTAATTGTTTAAACTGGGCGAGAGCGCCATTTGAAAACCAAAACATTTATTGAAAGGTTTGCGTAATAAAATATAATTTTAATAATTTATATTGAACATATATAAATTTCAATATAAATTTCAAACAAAATAAATGTCTGTTTATTTTGTAATAATGAGTTGTTTGGGCTTCAAGCATATATAATACGTATTTTATTTTATTCAAACTCAACCAGCGCCTCTGAGGAACAAAAACTTTAATATAATTTTAATAAAACAATTTTGTAATGAAAGCAACATTGAATTTTTATAAAATAGTTTTTTTTTTTTTTTCTTTTTCGACCAAATAAATAATTTTAAACATTAAGTAAAGTAATAAATGTTAATTTTAGGTTAATTTATTCTTTCCGGAAGCAATCGTAATCCAGTTTAATTTTTTTTGTTATTTATTTCATGCTTCGGCCATAATTTAAAATACTGACTTCTCCCTTGCATTCAAACTGCAGGTGCGTGAAATAAAATGGCGTCTCCAGTTTCGGCGATAGTGCATAAGTACCAAAACCTTATAATATTTACTTAAAAAAAAGTTGCCACAGCTTTTTTTTTTTTTTAAATGTTTTCATTTAACGAATTATGGAAACTTAAGACTATTGTAGGCACCGCCAAAAATGGTTGAAAAATCAAGTTGTTGTTTTTTAAAACGAAATCACATTTATTAAAATCCATTATTTCTTAGTAACTTTTTTTTTTCCAGAAAGATAAAACCCTGAATTTTATCATATAGAAAGCAGAACAATGTAAAACTTTTTCTACTATTTTTAATTAAATTTGAAATGTTAAATTTTCCCCAAAATTTAACAATTGGCGTTTTTTGTTAAGGTTTTTGAAAGAATTAATTTTTTATTTCTTGTCTAACTAAGATTTAGAGTGATTTTCTATGAGAATATGCAAAAATATTATAATATAAGTACCTGGATTTCAAATAATTCCACTTATTCACACTTCCAAAGCATGTGGACCCGACCTCATCCCAGCTGTGCTATTAAAAAAGTGCTCAGCCGAAGTAGCTCCAGTTCTCTCCAAACTCTACAACAAATGCCTTAATGAATCTTGTTTTCCGAGCTGTTGGAAAACTGCTTCTGTAGTACCAGTATTCAAGAATTCTGGAGAAAGAACTGACCCATTAAATTATCGCCCTATTAGCCTCCTCCCACTTTTTGCCAAAATATTTGAGACCTTAATTAACAATGCTCTAGTCCAGCACCTTACAGATGCTAAACTTCTGACCGACCATCAATATGGATTTAGACAAGCCCGTTCCACGGCAGACATCCTCACTGTAATCTCTGAACGCATATACCATTCACTGGACAAAGCGGGAGAGGGCAGAGCGGTAGCTCTAGATATATCTAAGGCTTTTGACAGGGTATGGCATGAGGGTCTCCTCAGGAAGATTAGATCTTACGGTATCACTGGTAGAATACTTAACGTAATTAAATCCTTCTTAGATAAGAGAAAAATCCAGGTTGTCCTCGACGGTCATACATCTAAACAATATGATATAAATGCGGGAGTGCCCCAAGGATCTATCCTTGGACCTCTGCTGTTCCTGATATTCATAAATGACCTCCCCGACAAGATTGCCTCTGAGATGGGTATATATGCTGATGACATCACACTCTATAGCAGGCACGACAGGAAAACAAACGAACATATATCTAAAGTAATGGCAGAAACACTAGAGGATGACCTCCAATCTGTAGTGGAATGGGGACAAAAATGGATGGTAACATTCAATGCCACCAAGACAAAACTGGTTTCATTCAATAATTACAAGAAACCTTCTCTACCACCTATAGCAATGGCCAACGACTCTTTATCTGAGAGTATGTCTCTCAAGCTCCTTGGCCTAACGTTCACAGGAAACATGAGTTGGAACAATTACATCGAGGGCATTGCCAGGGCCGCTGCAAGGAAGGTGGGCTCTCTCTACCGTGCTAGAAAACTTTTAACACCCGAAAGTATCCTGTACCTCTATAAGGCCACTATTCGCCCATGTATGGAGTATTGCTGTCATATTTGGGCCGGTGCATCGGCTACTAGTCTCTCGCTCCTTGACAGGGTTCAAAAGAGAGTCGCAAATCTGATAGGCCCTAAACTGGCATCTAAACTTCAGCCTCTGTCCCATCGTCGAAACATTGCATCCCTCTGCCTGTTCTACAAGTATTATAATGGTGAATGCTCTGAAGAACTGCAAGCACTTGTGCCCCCACGACGTGAACACCCTCGACAGACCCGACGAGCTGCAAAATCCCACCCCCACACTGTAGAGATCCCTAGATGTAAAAGATCTTTCTACTCTAGTAGTTTCTTCCCCAGAACTGCTAGACTTTGGAATTCCATTCCAGGTCACTGCTTCCCCAACTGTACTGACATGCATAAGTTCAAGTGCAACGTGAACCAACATCTCGCTGCCCTAATCCCTACATAGTACCCCAGTAGATGTTTCCCCTGATAGTAGCCCCCTACACCAAAGTGGCAATGTGCCTTGTTTGGGGTGAAAATGTAATAAAAAAAAAAAAGGCAACCAATCACTTCGAGTCGATTTGATTACTCTGTTTACAAACTTTACATTTGTTCTTGATAAAAAGCAAACTACGGAAGATCAAAGAGCCAAAAAAAAAAAACCCCTTATTTTTCAGTGACGAAAATTTCAATGTATTATTAACGTTGAGCATTTGTATGAGTTTGGTTTTTAATGTGTATATGTGTGGGGGTCAGGCTTTCCAAAATGGGGAGGGGGGGCAATTTAAAGCAGAATAAAAAAAAAAAAATATTTCAGCGTGTTTGGTCCACCGTAGTCGAAAGGCGGCAAACGTTTCCAAACTGGATCGAAAAAATGATATTTTTAACACAAAGGGCAAAATATTTATCAATTGTTTTTGTATCGATTCTTCAAAGCATGCCCTGTTTATTAATGGTCATGCATTATTCGGCTCGCTAAAAAGAAATTGTTAATTTATTTATCAAAGATTTTAAAATGGCTTTTTTCGTATAAATATTAAAAAAAATTTTTTTTTGTTTTGCTTAACTTAAATTAATTATTTTACTTAACATATTCACCGAATTTCACACTTCAAAACTCAAAAGCGGGATAATTAAACACAATCGAAGTTCTGATATTCAGACATCAAAATAAAGTATGCAAACAAGTTTGTTTTTTTAATCTATAATCCCGTCCCTTACAACAACACAATATGTTTTGTTCAGTTTCAGATGATTATTTTAAGCATATTTGGAACCCCCTCAAAACAAGGGGGATTTTGTAAGCAAAAAAAAAATATATAAAAATATTGTTTATGAAAAATAAGTACACTGTTATAAAGTTCATTCTTCTCTTAATAATCGCTGAAAATTTCGTATTGATTCGATAATTACTAAAAATAGTAGATTTTTAAAAAGACGGTCGGTCAAAAAGTACTTGCCTGCCCCCCCCCCCCCCAGTTTTGGCGGTGCCTAGACTATCTAGACTATTGTGAGTTCGAGAAAGTATGATTAAGTGATTGCAGGAGATTAAATGACTTAATGACAACATAATTTTCTAACGAAGGACTAAAAATTAAATTATTTTTTTTTTTTGTCACTTTGCGTGTCAATGACATGAGGTGTCTGAGATGAGTTATCAACCCCTGTTCTTTGAATGTCCTCCATCGACCGTTTCGGTCTGTGAACTGTAATATATTGGACAGGATTATCTCACTTGCACTTCAATGAACTACGGATTATCTCCCTTGCACTTCAATGACCTACCACTAGAGGGCGCGACAGTCTTGAAATCTTTTTCTTTAGTAAATAAAAGGACCGGGAGACGATCTTTCCCTACGAGACGTACCATCTGCCGATCTATCTATAATGTTATTTTGTCTTGTGCATTTTTATTCATTATGCATTGTTAATGTTGATATACTTCAATTGGCGACGAGGAACGAATAATGCGGAGGAGTAACAAGACAATTTAAAATTAAAAGCGAACACCCACAACAAATTGAACGAGGAAAAGTTGCCGAGTAGCGGATAAAAATGGCTTTATCAGGCACCATTGGAGAATGGAATAGTGCGGAAGAAGAATGGTCGCACTATATTGAGAGAGTAAAGTTTTTTTTTACTGCCAATGATGTGTTGAAAGAAACGTGCTATATTTTTGTCGGTTATTGGGGCAAAAAATTATGCTATTCTCAGGGGTTTAGCCGAAAACAGGCCAGAGCAGAAAACATTTGAAGAACTATGTATTCTGATGGAGAGGCACATCAGGCCGGCCCCCAACGAGATACATGAACGTTTCTTATTCAACACGAGAGACAAACAAGAAGGTGAGTCCATTAGTGAATATGTGGCCACACTGAGAAAAATGTCGGAACATTGCAACTTTGAAGAAAAAGTAAATGAACACATATGTGATCGTTTGGTTGTGGGAGTGAAAGATGAGAAGATACAGGAGCGCTTGCTGGGCGAAAGAATGCTAACTTTGCACAAGGCCATTGAAATAGCAGTGTCTATGGAATCGGCAAGGAAATATTCCAAGTTAATGTTGGGAGCACAGACGAGTGGAAGTGAAACGTTCGTACACAGGTTACCATTAAAACGAGAGTGTTATCGTTGTGGAAGCACTGGCCACCAAGCGGACAAGTGCCAGTTTAAAAACAAGGAATGTTTTAAATGCAGGCGAATAGGGCATACTCGTTGGAAGTGTAGGCAAGAAGAGAGCAGGCCTTCTAACTCCGAAAAACGAGGTAAGGAAAGCAGGATAGTGAACAATGTGGAGGAAAATTGTTGTGAAGAAATGGAAATAAATATGGAAAGGCTAGACTTGCACACAGTTGCTAACCTGCGGACACCACCAGTATTAGTGGAACTGCTAATTAATTAAGAGAAAGTGGTCATAGAAGTGGACACTGGAGCTGCATGCACAGTAATGAGCCTAGAAAAATTCAATAAAATTGGCCAAGTTCGTGATCTAAAGGAAAGCCATGTAAAGTTGAGAACGTACACTGGTGAATTAGTGAAACCACATGGGACCACAGACGTGGAAGTAATCCAGGAAGGGTTAACGCATCGACTACCTTTGCTGGTGGTGAAAGGTAATGTACCGACACTTCTTGGCCGCAACTGGTTGAATAAGGTAAAGCTGGATTGGAGAAGCATGTTTCCTTTATACCAGGAAGATTCCCCTTCGAGGTTGGAAAGGCTTTTAAAAGAATTTGATTCGCTGTTCAGTGAAGAAATGGGGTGTTTAAAGGATTTTAAGGTCAAAATACCCATTGATAAAACGGTGAGTCCCAAATTTTGTTGGGCAAGACCAGTACCTTATGCTATAAAAGCGGATGTGGAAAAGGAGCTAGATCGCCTGGAAAACCAGGGAATTTACAAAAGAGTGGAATACTCTAGGTGGGCTGCCCCCATTGTACCGGTTGCCAAAAATAATAATGAAGGCATCCGGATCTGTGGAGATTACAAACAAACAGTAAACCGGGCATCACCATGTGACTATTACCCTCTTCCTCGGACAGAAGATATATTTGCTACTTTGAAAGGGGGTCAAAAATTTAGCAAGCTCGACTTGAGCCATGCCTATCAGCAGCTGGAATTGGATGCAGAAACCCAGGAACTGCTAACAGTAAACACTCACCAAGGATTATACCAGCCCACCAGACTACAATTTGGGGTACACAGTGCTACAGGGATTTTTCAAAGGGAGATGGACAAAAGATTGAAGAACATCCCTTTTTGCAAGGTGCGTGTGGATGACATCCTGGTTTCAGGTAGTGATGACAGTAGTCATCTGAAGAATTTATACCGTGTATTTGCTGCTCTAGATAAGGCCGGATTAAAATTAAAGAGAAGTAAGTGCAAGTTTCTCCTTCCTGAAGTGACATATCTGGGTTTCAGAATTAGTAAGGAAGGCATAGCGCCTCTTCCAGACAAAGTAGCCGCCATGACAGAGGCACCTCGACCGCAAAACATCACAGAATTAAGAGCCTACCTAGGGGCACTTAACGATTATCATAGTCATTTGCCAAACTTATCAACTATACTTGAACCGCTTCACAACTTAATGAGGAAGGGTGCTCCCTGGGTATGGGGTGCTGAACAAACCAGGGCTTTTGAAGAAATAAAGAAAATGCTGTGTTCTGCACCTCTTTTAACTCATTTTGATCCATCTAGACCGATTCTGGTGCAAGTAGATGCTTCTCCCTATGGACTGGGAGCTGTAATGGCTCACAAAATGGAAGATGGAAGGGAGAAACCAGTATGCTACGTATCACGAACGCTGTCTGAGGCAGAACGGAATTATGCGCACATTGAGGAGGGACTGGCCCTAGTCTTTGCGGTAAAAAAGTTGCACCAATATCTGTATGGGAATAATTTTACGTTGTTCACTGACCACAAACCGTTATTGGGGTTGTTTGCTGAAAACAAGCCGATCCCTTCTCTTGCTGCTGCCAGAGTTCAACGCTGGGCCATATTTCTGGCTGCCTATAATTACAGGTTGGAGTATCGTGCCGGGTCCCTTAATGGAAATGCAGATTGCCTCAGTCGTCTTCCAATCAGTGTGCAGGAGCAAGATGTCACACCTAATTCTAACAGGATACACATGATGAACTTGGTTGATGCTCCAGTGACTGTGGCGGCAGTAAGATTGGAGACAAGAAGAGACCCTACTTTGAGTCGGGTGTACGAATACATCCTGAATGGCTGGAGTAGGTGTATTCCAGACACGGCAATGAAGCCCTACTTCAACAAACGGACAGAGTTGACATGTGAAGATGGTACCGTATTATGGGGGAGTAGAGTAGTAATTCCGGCTATACTCAGAACAAATGTGTTGCAGCAATTACATCAGACACACATAGGGATCGTGCGAATGAAGGCCCTTGCTCGCAGCTATGTGTGGTGGCCAAATCTTGATGCAGATATTGAGAGAGCCGGTAAAGCTTGTGGAACCTGCATACATTATCAAAGCAATCCCGGCAAGGCTCCCATTCATTGCTGGGAATATCCAAGTTCACCATGGGAGAGAGTCCACTTAGATTATGTGGGTCCATTTTTGGGGCACATGTTTTTGATAGTAGTGGATGCTCATTCAAAGTGGACTGAAGTTTGCATTACAAAATCATCTTCTGCTATGACCACAATTGAAAAATTGAGAGGGATCTTCGCAACTCATGGACTACCGGTATTAATTGTGAGTGACAACGGTTCCTGTTTTACAAGTGAAGAATTCAAAGCATTCATGAATGCTAATGGAATTCGGCACATTTTCACAGCTCCTTACCATCCTTCCTCGAATGGACTAGCAGAACGCAGTGTACGCACCTTCAAGGAAGCGCTTAAAAGGATGAATACAGACGGCAAGGCAACACTTGAAACCAAGGTGAACCGATTTTTATTCACTTATAGGATAACTCCAAACTCATCAACTGGGGTTTCTCCTGCCGAGCTGATGTTCAAACGGCAGTTACAAACAGCGTTTCATTTGGCAAAGCCAGACACGTACAAGGCTATGGATGTAAAAAATAAAATGGAAAGGGGGAGCAAGGTAATGGTGCCGCTCCGTGAATTTAAAGTAGCTGATCCTGTGCTTGTGCGTAACTATGGATCTACTCAGCGATGGATTGAAGGTACCATTACCAGACAGTTGGGAGCAGTGAATTTTGAAGTGGAAACCGGTAGAGGGCTAGTAAGGAGGCATGTGGACCAGCTTGTGAAACTCTCATCACCAGTGGAACTTACGCCTGAGATACAAGCAGATAATGCTGCAAAGAATCTTGAGAGTTTCGGCACACCTGAAATTTCCAGCACACCCGACAGTCCTGAGGAAAGTTTAATACCTGAGAGCAGGCATATGGAAGAGGTTGCAGAGACTCCAGCAGTGGTAGAAAAATCGGCATCACCACCCTCTCGCAAGTCAGGGCGTATTCGGAGACCACCAAAAAAATTTGAAGACTATGTTCGTGATCCAGAGTAAGATTGAAGGGATGTAATATATTGGACAGGATTATCTCCCTTGCACTTCAATGCACTACGGATTATCTCCCTTGCACTTCAATGAACTACCACTAGAGGGCGCGACAGTCTTGAAATCTTTTTCTTTAGTAAATAAAAGGACCGGGAAACGATCTTTCCCTACGAGACGTACCATCTGCCGATCTATCTATAATGTTATTTTGTCTTGTGCATTTTTATTCATTATGCATTGTTAATGTTGATATACTTCAAACCTCAAATATAAACAAATGTCTTCGAGAACGCAAAAATATATAATAACGAAATAAAGAACAAGAAAATATATGAAAATTAAAACATTTATTTTATATGTATAATGTATTAAAATATAATCTTAAAGTTTTATTAGTATTTCTTTTCATGAGTGATTTATAACTGAAAAAAAATATGTAAAAAACATGAAACATTTATAGATTATTTACAGAATTTTTTTACAGTACAAAAATGTATCAAAATATAATTTTTGTTTGTCAATGTAGCAAAATAGAATTTTAAAAACATGAAACATTTATAGAGATTTAAGAATTTTTTTTTTTTTGTACGGAAAGATTGTTTTTTTTCTCAGTAAGATTGTATAAACATATTTCGAAATATAATTTGTTTGTCAATGTAGCAAAATATTATTTTATTATATATGATTTTAGTTTGCAAATGTAGCAAAATAGAATTTTTTAAAAATGAAACATTTATAGAGGTTTAAGAATACATATTTTTGTACAGAAAAATTGTTTTGTTTTTTCACAGAAAGATTGTCTAAACATATATCAAAATAAAAGCATGAGTTATCGACCCTGTTCTAGACTGACAAACGCCTTCTACCGGCAGTTCTTAAAACTAAAATGCACACATTCGCCTCATGTCATTGACATGGAGAATCTTTTTATATAGCTTTCAAGGTTAAAAAAAAAAAGCTTCCATATATATATATATATAATATAATATAATATAATATAAAGCTGTGTGTGTGTCTGGTCACAAATAGGCTCCTATATGGTTGACTATTTAAAAAAAACTGATTACATATAATGATAGATGTACCGAGACACAGGAATGGGTATGTTTGATCTGGCAGGACGGTGATTCATTAAAATTGTGGGGTCTGCGTTCTGCGTTACAAAGTATGGAAATAAAAAATTTAAAAATTAAAAAAAAAAAACGTTTACAAGTGTTTTTGATATAGATGTACATGAGAATATTTGATAAGTATGTTTTAACTTAAATAGGGATGGTATAATTGAGGGGTCTGCGTTCGGGCCTGACCTCCATAGAATGAAAATAGGCACAAATTTTAATAAAGACTTTTCATATCCATCTGCATGAATATACTTTGATAATTATGTTTCAGTTTGAAGAAATATGGTATAATAAAATTATGGGGTATTCGTTCGCACGTGACCTCCATAGAATGGAAATATGTCACAAGGTTTTTAATATGGATCCACAGAATATTGTAATAAGTGTTTCAATTTAAATAGGTATGGTATAATAATTTATGGGGTTTATCTAATTTATTTTTACTTTCATCATATTGTGCTTTGGTTTTGATACCCCCCAAATGTACAATCCTTCCTTTTCATTACCTATCATACTTTCATAAATCAGAGTCCATTTTCTGTAGGCTGTTTTTGAACCCCGTCAACGACGGGTACTTTTGCTAGTATATATATATATATATATATATATATATATATATATATATATATATATATATGTGTGTGTATATATATATATATATATATGAATATGTATGAATAAAAAATCAATACGAAAAATATATAAATGTTTATATCTTTTCTGTATTTATTTTCTGTGTGTTGACGTGTAGGAATACAAAAAGTCTTTTGAAAAAAAACAAGAATGTTTCCTTCAAAAGCATATAATTTTCGACCGATCCTTCGATCTTCCTCAGTGTGAATGATAGAAAACATGAGTGAGCGGGCAGAGTAAGCAGCGGAGGAGGGGGGCACGGGTATAGCCATTAAGGTAAAGATCTATTTGAATATGACCCTTCCAGCATTTTCCACTTGGAATGGTCAGGAACTTGTGTGGCCTCTATTCAAAACTAAGTTTTTCATAAAAATTTGAATTGGACACCCACGCATCCCACGAACTTACTTAATGAATAGGTCTCGGCAACCCGACACTCTGGCTCAGGATCTAAAGGTTGACCGGCATACTTGTTAGAGTATCAAAGAACATTGGGATGCTAACAGAATTTCCCCACTTACCGCTGACTAAATTGACCATAGCTTCTATTACCCCTTTTCTGAATGTATCGACACTAGATGCATCTGCAAATTCCAAGTCCATGGTCTCAGAAGAGAAACATACACTTGTTTGATCAAGTCGAGAAACAACGATTACCTTTCTCTTATCTCAGTCATCATTTCATGGAAAATGGGTTCAAGATAATCTTTCTCACTTGAACTCAAATGAAGGAAAACTTCATCTATGATAAACAACCTCTCCTTCACCTATTGTAGGAAGAAGCGGCTGACATGCTGAGGTTTCTTAAAATGCTATGCTTAGCAAATAATTAAAGATGATTAAATATCATACATAATGGTACTTGCCAAAATTATAAGCGGATTCCATAGCTAGCTGAACAAGAATGCATTAAAATGATGTCTGCACTTGACTTGTGATTAAAAATCAATTATAAAAAATTAAAAGCCTTATTTACTTATCTACCCACGAGGGTCAAGCTAGACCAAGGCTGATATTAATAAGTGGTGTGTGTTTGGATTCTTAATCCGGCAGGGGGATGTGATACGTCTAGTGTGTTAGATATAAATTAGTGTTAAGTTCATGCTTGCATGCCTTCTCGCTTCCAGCTAACGCCGCTGATGAAAAGGGAGCAGCTATGCATAAGTTTTCCCTGCCAGTACATAGCGTCTCCATCATCAAGACTCCTACACTGCCTCCACGTTGGCCACACACGGTAACTGGGTGCCTTGCGGCCCCAGGTTAAATTTGCAGGAGATCTCGGAATAGTAGGGGACCCCCAGAGGTAGTGTGTTATAGCACACCGATGTGTGGACACGCCCTGGCACACTACCAACCCCTACCCCACTGTCATGTGGGTGCTCTTAGTTGGGTGAAAACTAGGGGAACCAACCCCCAAACTCAAACACCATTGCCTTGTGGGTCTTATCACAGCAAAAGGCTAAGAGATGGGAACTCTGACTTCAAATACTACTGCTGCCTTGCAGTTTTCCTTAAAAGGCTATGGAACCTCATCCAGAAAGAAAAGGCATAGTAACAGACACGATAGAGCGACTGTTTACCTCACTGAGATTACTTTCGACCAGAAGCTGCAGCCACTTCTGCTGCCAGTCATCGCGGGTTCGCTCCACTGGAAATGAGCATTGGAGGTTCAGAGGGTGTTTATCTGATGCGCAACAGATACTACACCTAAACTGCACAAGCAAGTTAGGAGCCAAGGTGGAAGGTCCTGTACGGAAGAATAAAGCACTGAGGCCCCGACTAGTCATCGTCAAGGCTGACGGACTGCATGATGATGATGATGATGATGATGATGATTAATGAGAAAGAATATCCAGTTCTTAAAGGTTTTTAACTTTTAAATTCAGATGAACATATCTCGGCTCAAACAAAAAGTTATTAATTGAAATAAGTACCATCAGAATCAACACAATTTTGCTAACGCAAAACAAATGTATTTATGCCAGTAAATCTTGTGTTCTGATGGCGATGAAGTCGCCGAAGGCGTTTTTGATATCGTTTACATTTTTGAAGCATTTTCATGCAGAAAGTTTTTGAAATGCTTGAAAAAGTGGTAGTTGGTAGATGAGAGGTTTGGAGAATATGGCGGATGAGGTAGAGTTTTGTAGTCAAATTCATTCAACGTCTACAGGGTCGGTTTAGTAACATGCGGTTGGGAATTATTAGGGAGGAGAATCGGGCCTTTTCTATTGACTAATGCTGGGTGTTGTTGTCGAAGTTTCTGATGCATTTCATCCATTTGCTAACTATACTTCTTCGCCATAATGGTTTTTGCATGCATTCAAAAAACGATAATGGATGAGACCGGTCGCAGACCCCCAAACAGTCAACATGACCTTATTTTGCTGCAACTCTGGCTTCGGGAAATGTTGTGGAGCTTCGTCAGCGTCTAATCACTGAGCTGAGCGACGCCAGTTGTCGTAAAGAACCCACTTTTCACCGCAAGTCACAACCCGGTCGAGAAACGGGTCGTTATTGTTGTGTAAAAGGGAAGATTACACTTCATAACGGCATTTCTTTTGGTTGTCGTTCAATTCATGAGGCACCCATTTATCAATATCTTTTGTCTTTTCAATCTCTGTCAAGTGGTGGAAATCGTTGTATAGTTTAGTCTGATTCAGAAGCAAGGTCTCGAACAATTGTGGATGGATTGGCTTCAACAAAAGTTCTTAATTGATTGTTGTCAACATCCGATGGCCGACCACTATGCTCATCTCCAAGACTCTCGTTGCCATCACGAAATTTCTTAAACACCCACTAAGCTGTGCATTCAGTAGCAGTTCTTGGGCTTTGTTGATATAGCGAACTGTTGCAGCAGCTTTTCGGTCTAGCTTCAATTGAAATAAGAAAATTATGAGAATTTGCTTTTTTCCATCTTGTATTCAACGTTCTGAAAAGAAGACATTGTTTTAAAACCATTGTAATTTTAACGATTAGATAGAGCGAAAAACGCTCTTTAAAATGATATAACAGTAAAGGGTATTATAAAGTGTTGTGTCGGGGAACAACAGTGAAAACAAGAACAATCAAGTCGAGGAACAAGTGTTAAGGAACAAGTGTACTAACAATAATGTACAAAGATAGGAAAGCGTGTATATCTGCTGGACACCCGACTACCAGTTGAAGTGCAGTCGCATCTCTCTCACCGGTGTTGGAATTACTAGCGCTATTTATGGTGCTAATCGGTGTAAATTCCTCTGTTCAAGGAAAGCCGGTATAACACCCCCTTTGAAAATATCCCGTCTGGGATTAATAACGTTTTTGTTTTGGGTTCACCCTAATAAATTCTGTTGATTTCCGTTTTCTGTTTGATCTTCTGTTCTCCGGAGCTGTCTCTGGTATGGGCACTTGAAAAGTATCAAACACTGTGTCCATGATGTCCTCCTCGGGCGATCTGGTCACCTCACTGTTCGAGTATCTTTTCCGAATTTGGTTAGTGTGACGTTTGTGCTAGAAATTGCTTACCGTGCAGGAAACAATGAAATTTCTTTACCGCGAATATGATGCTTAGCGCCTCTTTTTCAATTTGTGAGTAGTTCTTTTTGGCTGGCAAAAGTGATCGGGATGAATGTGCTATGGGTTTCACTTCATCATCCATTTTGTGTAAAATGCATGCTCCTATGCCATAGGAACTGGCATCGCTTGCAACTATAATTTCACGCTTGGGATTATAATGTGCAAGAAACAAGTCAGACGTTAAAGTCTCTTCCTGAAATGCTTCTTCGCACTCTTGTGTTCAGACCCATTTTTGGTCTTTACTTAACAGTTCATTTAACAGCGACCTTAGTTTATGCATATTTGGCACAAATACATTGTAGTAATTTGCCAAACCTAAGAAACTTTGTAAAGACGCAATATTTTCTGGATCAGGCATATTCTTTATTGTACTCGATCTATCTGGATCCGGCCTTCTTCCATTTTTATTGATGATTTGCCCCAAGTATTTTATTTTCTCCATGAAAAATGTGCATTTTTCTTCTTTTACTTTAAATCCATAATCCTGGATCCTTTTGAATACTTGGTTTACATGAGCTTGGTGTTGTTCTTTGCTAGCGCTTTTCATTAACACATCGTCCAGGTACCCTACTGCGAAATCCAACCCATTTAACATAATGTCCATAATTTACTGAAAAATCGCAGGGGCGACTTTGACCCCAAAAGGAAGTCTGTTAAACTTGTACAATCCCTTATGGTTATTAATACATAGCAGCTTTGAACACTCCTCATCGACTGGAACTTGTAATTACGCGTCACTGTGGTCGATTTTAGAAAAATATTTCCCTCCACCCAGTTTCGCAAATATTTCTTCAGGGTTCAGAGGAGGATAATGGTGATCTTGTAATGCCCTGTTTAAGCCTGTCGCGGAGTCAACGCAACTCCGAATCTTCTTACTCTTCTTTTTGATGTAAAGCGTTGGTGCAGCCCACTCATTGTGATCAATTTTTTCGATGACACCCATGTTTTCGAGTTTTTCTAATTCATCGTCTATCTGTTCTATAGCGGCGTATGGAACATTTCTTTTCTTTCTAAACACCGGCTGTTCATTTACTTTTACGTCAAATTTTGCTACCGCTTTTGCACACCTTCCCAAACCGCATGAAAATAGGTCTGGGAAATTCTCTTTTAACTCCCTCTTAAGTTTTTCTGCCTCCACATTCGAATCCTCAACCTTCTGGCAAAATGAGCTTAAAGGCAGATCCCATAGTCTAAACTTTTCGAACAGATCAGTTTCAAAGAGGTTGTTTGATTTTCGCATCACAAACATTCTTGCTTTTTCAGCCCTGTTCTGGAAAATAATATTCGTCAATAATTCTCCTTCGAAGATAATTTTTTCGCCACTGATGCTTCTCGCCGTTTTATATGATTTAATCATAGTGAGTCTCCCAAGCCTCTTCCATGTCTGTACATTAATAATGGAAATGTCACACCCACTATCAAACTGTAGCCTTACTTTCTTTTTAAACATTTTGACCTGTACATATTTCCGGATATTTTGTCCCTCAGTTTCAATTTTCGTAAGTTTAATGGATGTCTTTCTATTAGATTTTTTCTACAATGCGATGTTTTATGCCCTTTCTGGTGGCAGTTGTCACATTGTTTGAATTTGTAGGGACATTCATTGTACCAATGTTTATTTCCACACCTCCAACATGGTCCAGGTGGATCTTTTCCCTTTTTCTTTCTCTGGTTATTTTTTGAAGTCGAATTTTTCTTTTGATGGATCTTTTTAACATGCGACACTCCGCTTTCCTCTATGTCACGACTGTCTTGTTTCAACGCAATAAACCCTTTACAGTCTTCCGCTAAGTTTTGTAGTTTTAAATTCGGTTCGTTTTTGAGTTTATTTAAAAGACGATGCCTGATTTCAGCGTCTTTATTTAAGACCAGCCCTTGTACAAATATTAAACATTTAAAATTATCTGATGATAATTCCTCCAGTTTAAAATCGTCGCAATGCTTGTTCACTATACTTGCATAAGTAGTGTAGTCGTCTTCCTCTCTTCTAGTAACATTCATACATTTATATCGCCTAAAAGAGACGTTTTTGCAGAAAACAGTTCTGTAAGTAGCGTAACTGTTTCTTGGAAGCTCAACTCACTGGTCTTTTTTGGGAGAATAAAATTCACGAACTTTGTATGCTCGGCTATTCCCAATTTCCTTAGCAAAAGCCTAACCTTTTTCGCGTCTGACCAGGTACTACAATCCGATATAAAAATATCCTCATATCATCTAGAAAGTGACATCGTCTTCTAGATTATAATTGAAATTTTCAATAGCGATCCACACAGTTGTTTGAGAAAATGCGTCATGATTATCGTCCGCTTTAGTTAATTGTGTCGCCTCCAAAACTTTTCTTTGTTCCTCCTGTGTTTTCATCAATATTTCCTCAAAGTGTTTCTGTTGTTGAAGCATTTTTTCTTCAAATGCTTGTTTAAATCTCTCTTCTCTTTCTACTTGTTGAATTTGCTGCTTTTGCAACGCGCGATTTTGCTCTGCCTGGAATTGGAACAATTCCAACAGTGAATCTTTGAATTTCGCATCCATCATACGAATTCAGTTTACAATTTACGCTTGTATTAAATAAATATTCCTTAGTAAAAAAAATGAATTAACCAAGTTTTCTTTCCCAATTCTTTTTGAGGAACAACAGCTTAACAGTCCTTTTCTAACTTAATTTGTTGAACACTATATTTCTAGTCTTACTAGAAACAATCCAGCGAAATCACATTTGTTTGACTTTTTTTTATTTGCACACGGAAGACGTAGCAAAAATAAAATCCGTCGCTTTAAATATCCGACGAATTCGTATGGGAAACTTCTTATAGATTTCTTTTTAACCTTTTTGCCTTTTGCAAAAAATGACTTGATTCTTTACGTGTTTGCTAAGCACAAATGATGTACGCGAATAATTATTTTTCACGGTCTGTTTGTTTGTTTTTTTTTCAAATCCCAGATGTTATCGAAATAACGATAAGCTTAGATGGTATTTGCTAGTTGGTTTTGCAGAAGAAAATTCTTACCGTAGGAAAAATGGCTTTTGGCGAAGAAAAAATAACCCTTTTTTTCCTTTTCTAAAACACTTGGTAAGTGTGTTCAATTATTGAATAATTAACAACATTCGCATTTTTTGCTGTAGATTTTGGTAGCAAGTTTTTTTCCCGTCGCCAAATTACTATTGTAATAATTAATTCGCTGTTAATCCTTGCGTATCCAAATATCTATTGAAATAACGAAGGTGTTCTGCCGTAAAATTTTACGAATCTTTATTTCAATCACTTTTGGTGATTCTCTGCAGTGATGATTGTTTCGATTCCTTGTTGCCAATCTGTTGTGTCGTGGAACAATAGTGAAAATAAGAACAATCAAGTCGAGATTCAGTTAAGGAACAAATGTATTAACAATAATGTACAAAGATAGGAAAGCGTGTATATCTGCTGGACACTCGGCTACCAGTTGAAGTGCAGTCGCATCTCTCTCACCGGTGTTGGAATTACTAGCGCTATTTATGGTGCTAATCGGTGTAAATTCCTCTGTTCAAGGAAGGCCGGTATAACACTCCCCTTTGAAATTAGCTGTTAATCCTTGCATATCCAAATAGCTGTTGAAATGACGAAGGTGTTCTGCCATAAAGATTTTATGAATTTTTATTCCAATCACTTTTGGTGATTCTCTGCAGTGATGGTCGTTTCGATTCCTTGTCGCCAATCTGTTGTGTCTTGGAACAACAGTGAAAATAAGAAAAATAAAGTCGAGGTTCGGTTAAGGTACAAGTGTATTAACAATAATGTACAAAGATAGGGAAGCATGTATATCTGCTAGGCACTCGGATAGCAATTGAAGTGCAGTCGTATCTTTCTCACCGGTGTTGGAATTACAAGCGCTATTTATGGTGCTAATCGGTGTAAATTCCTCTGTTCAAGGAAGGCCGGTATAACATAAAGAAAACTTATTTGAAAATACTTCATTTGAAATCAAAATTAAAAATTCCGCAAGAACTTTCTTCTTAACCTAATAGAAAACACCATGGAATTTCTTGAATTAATGTGACCGTCGTCATGGAATTTCTTGAGTTAATATAGCCATCGTTATCAAATGCATTAGCTATCAATTACCGACCGAAGTGGCATTCACCCTAGACAGGTTGAACCGACTTCCTTCGAAAGTTAATGTTTAATGGGAATATCAATTTCACAAACGATCCTCAGTCGCATGAAAAAAAATGTTTTTGCTGTTCTTGCAAGGAGATGTCATTATACTCCCACATACAGAGTCTGTTATTCCCAAATAGTAAGCCACCTGGTAGTGACCAGGCTCAACATTGATTAACTTCGATGATCTAACGAGAACCGGAGTGCTTTTAATCTACTTCCTTTTTCCCACAGAAGTTGCTAATCTATCTCTGCTCTATCATTATTGTTGTGGTGGCAACCACTTATTTGCATATGCGAATAACATAACACTATAAATGGCAAGCCTAGGTTGGCCTTTGTGTGTCTTACTCAAATGCCACCGGAAGTGACGCCGAAGAGCGTACATGTCCTCCCACCAAGACTCTCTGACTCGACACCGTCATTTGTACACATTGTAAATATACCTTTTCTTTAATACACTTATTATTGCGTTATCTTGTTGTTTGCGTCTTCATTGTATTTCCTTACTAATTATTGTTCAACCTTGCAACCACAACAGTTGGCGACGAGATATGAAGCGTCAAATATAACAGTTTGACGAAGAACTATTTTTAAAAAAGAAAAAAAAAGTACAACGCAAAGGTTGACCATTTTTTTTAGGAATGCAAAGTGTTGACGAGCAAACGGATTTTACGCTAAAGAGAAGTTTCAACTCAAGTGAAAAAAAAAAAAAAACTCTAACGTGGCAAAAGCGACAATTTACGCCGTTTTCTGGGAATCCGACTTGCAAACGAATGTAAAAGTGAATTTTTGTTTTGTCGCTACACGACAAATCTTACTAAAGGACCAACTTGCAAACGAAAAGCGAACTTTGTTTTGTCGCAAAAACGACAGGTCAGACCCGTATTACGAAAAGCAAGGAAGTAACCTACGAAAAAAGTTCACCAGTTGATTCTAATTACTGTTCTCCGTAAACAAAACAACAACTAAAGGACTTTTTAATTAATGTTTTGGTTGACGTCGGTACTAAAAGGAAATACCACAGCTAAAACTAAAATTCAAGGAAAGGATTTTTTTCTTGAAGTTGTCACTGAATAACGGATAATACAGTAAAACGTCACGAAAAAAAAAGGTAATCTCAATTTAAGAGGTATTTTAATTACTAAAATACTAGAGAAAAAAAACTCAAAGAACTAAATGTACTGCACACATTTATTCAATTGTGACTCGATTTAAAAAAAAAAAAAAAAACCCAAACTTTTATTTTGTGGAAAGAGTTACTTATTAGTAAGTGCCTAAAAACGGAAAGTCAATTCCATTTCGTGATTCCAGATAAACCTGTTTTATTTTTTTTTGCAGCGTGACTCGCAAAAAGAATATATTATTGCAAGCAGCGATATTATTATTGAAAACAGGAGCTTACAGCAATTTGCTTTTTTGTTGTGACCCAAACCGGTGTATATGGTACATGGTACAATATTCTTTTTAACTACACACTAAAAAAAAAAAATAAGGAAAAAAAAAACATGGAAGACTTATCAAAAATGTTCATGCAATTTTTACAAGCACAGGCTGAGCGGGATGAACGCAGACAAGCTACACAAAACGAGCTTTTGCAAACACAAATACAGGCACAGGCTGACCGCGAGGAAAAGAGAGAGGACAGATTATTGAAATGGCAGCAGGAACAAGAAGAAAAGGAGAAAATGGCGCAATTAAAGCAGAAAAAACTGCAATTGGAACAGGAAGAAAGGCATAAGAAACTACAATTGGAATATGAAGAAAGACAAGAGGAACGTTTTGCTAAAACACTGGAACTACTAAAGAGTAATCGAGAAAATGTCGATAGTGTTAATTTCTCCCATACAACTATTTTTAATAGCATGGACACATTTCATTATGTGCCTGAGGAAGAGAAGAATTTTGAAGCATACTACACAAGATACGAGGATGTTTTTCAACTGGACTGTAAAAATTGGCCAAATAGTCAGAAAGTTCAAAGGATAAAGGTAGATATATTTCGAGTTAGTTTATGGTCAGCTTTTGCTGTGGCCGTACACTCTTACTCAGAAAATTGGGTACATCAGAACACAGAAAATTCGTAGATTACATATTACCTAAAAAAAACTGCGGAATTAGAGTTCATGGAAGCTGTAAAATTACTAAAAGAATTATTTAATCCAAATATATCTCTTTTTCATAAAAGATGGCTGTGCATAAATCTAAGAAAGATGGACAACCAAGATTATTTGACATACGCATCAGTTGTCAATAAAAACTGCGATAATTTTAAGCTTGCAGAACTAACGGTAGAAGATTTTAAATGTCTAATCTTCGCTCAAGGGTTAGTTTCCACGAAAAATGCAGAAATACGCAGACGAGTGTTGTCTAAGCTGGAATCTGAGCAAGATTTAACCCTCCAGAAACTAGCAGAGGACTGTGAAAGGGCCATTACACTAAAAAAGGATTAAAAAAATATAGAAGAATCTGGAGTGGCATATGTAAGAAAAGTTAGAAAACCATACGCACCAACCAAGAACTTTACAAAGAAAAGCAATGGAACGGGATATTCCAAAGATAATAACCATAAATATAGTACACAATATAACAAGCCTCTTCCTAGATATAACTGTAAGAGATGTGCAGAAAAGCATTGGGAATCAGATTGTCCTTATAAAAAGAAAAAATGCTACATTTGTAAGAAGGTGGGACACAAAAGCGATTGCTGCAGATATAAAGATTACACCAGAAAGAGAGTACAGCAAACAAAATCAAATACAAAATTAGACAAAGATCGGCGAAAATACGTAAAAGTGGAAATATTTAAAACATCAATAAAGTTACAACTCGACTCCGGCTCCGATGTTTCTATAATAAACCTGAATACGTGGAAAAAGTTGGGAAAACCGGCCATGATGAAAACTAGTAAAGCATCCCGGACGGTAACTGGTGGTGGTATAAAATTTGAAGGAGAAGTTGTCCTCCCGATAAAATTGAAAGGGATTTCGAAGAAATTAAAAATATTCGTACTAAAAAATAGTGAAAATCTGTTTGGAATAGATTTAATTGAGAAATTCGGACTATGGGATAAGCCAATCAATACATTCTGTAAAAAATTAGAATGTTCTTCTCCAACAACAGTAAATATAAAAGACGATTTAAAAGAATTATTTCCTGAGGCATCCACGACTAACTTAGGTCGCTGCAATAAATTCAAGGCCTCGTTTGAACTTAAAAAAAAAACGCCAGCCCAATTTTTAGAAAAAAGCGAAATGTTCCGTTCGCTGGGTTGGAAAAGATTGATAAAGAATTAAATAGATTGGAACAGATGGGAATTCTATCAAAAATAGAACACAGCGAGTGGGCAGCCCCCACCGTATACGTAAAGAAAAAGAATGACGAAGTTAGAATGTGCGCAGACTTTTCGACCGGGGTCAACTCCCTATTAAAAGATCACCATTACCCCCTACCAAGCCCAGAGGAAATATTCACGAAGTTGAATGGGGGTAATATCTTCTCCAAGATAGACTTGAGCGACGCGTATTTGCAAATACCGGTCGAGGAGAATTGCTCAAAAATACTATGCATCAATACGCATAAAGGATTATACAAATACAACCGATTGCCTTTTGGCATCAAAGTAGCGCCTGCCATCTTTCAGCAAGCGATGGACACCATGCTAAGTGGTAGTGCGCATGTGCATACCTGGACGACATTGTTGTCAGGAGCAAATCCCTAGAAGAACATAAGGAACATTTGAAACAAGTATTTACTCGAATACAAGAATTCGGCTTTAAAGTAAAAGAAAGTAAATGTGACTTTTGTATGAGCGAGATTAAGTATCTTGGACACATAATAAACAAACATGGACGACGTCCAGACCCAGACAGATCTGCGGCAATAAAAAATATGCCAGCACCCGATAATGCAGACCTTGCAGAGTTTCTTAGGATTCGCAAATTATTACCAATCTTTTATTGAAGGAATGCATAACTTGCGAGCCCCCTTAAATAATCTGCTTAAAAAGGATACACCGTGGAACTGGACGCAAGAATGTCAAACCGCTTTTGACAAAATAAAGAGCGCACTAACATCCGAATTATTCTTAACGCACTTTGACACAAACTTAAAAATAGTTGTCGCTAGTGACGCTAGCTCCTACGGCTTAGGAGCATGCATTCAACATATTATGCCGGATGGGTCTAGAAAACCAATAGCGCACGCTTCGAGAACGCTGATACCAGCCGAAAGGGCATATTCACAAATCGAAAAAGAAGCGTTGAGCATAATCTTTGCCGTGACTAAATTTCACCGATATTTATATGGTAGACAATTCATACTTGAAACCGACCATAAACCGTTAGTCACGATCTATGGATAAAAAAAAGGATTGCCGGTATACACCGCAAATAGATTGCTGCGCTGGGGTACGATACTACTTAATTACGATTTCCAGCTACAACATCTAGCATCAAATAAGATTTGCCATGCGGATGGACTGTCAAGACTGATACCACAGAAACACAATCTGGAAGAATCAGTCATTGCAGCAATTCGGACAAATGTTGAAGTAAAAAATATGGTAGCAAACATCATTAAGGAACTACCCGTAACTTTGTCGGACATTAAAAGGGAAGCCGAGAAAGACGAATATATAAAAGAGAAAATTATAACGGACACAAAGGTGCAGGAAGTTTTCTCCATATGTGACGATGTGTTACTGTACAGCGAGAGAGTGGTAATACCCAAAACATTGCAGAATAGGATGTTAAGAGATTTCCACATAGGACATCCGGGGATAAATCGAATGAAGTCGTTAATGAGAAGCTACGTGTACTGGCGTAACATGGACACTGACATAGCGACAACAATTGATAAATGTAAAGGATGCCAGTTAGCGGCAAAATCTCCACCTATAGTACACAAACCTTGGCCGAAAACCGACCAACCATGGTCGAGAATCCACATGGACTTCGCTGGTCCAGTAGGTGAAAACTATTATTTAATTGTAGTGGATAGTTTCACAAAATGGCCGGAGGTAATGCGTTGCAGGAATCCAACAACGAACAACTCAATAGGGTTCCTACACGAGTTGTTTGCAAGATTCGGTGTACCAGACACACTGGTCACTGACAACGGAACGCAGTTCACATCCGCAGAGTTTAAGGAATTTTGCGACACGTTCCGAGTGAAGCACATCACGACTCCGCCGTATCATCCAAGGTCGAACGGCCTCGCGGAAAGGTTCGTGGACACGCTAAAATGAGCGTTAAAGAAATCCATTGGAACACCAACAGAAAAAGCTTTGCAACAATTCTTGCAAGTATATAGGATTACACCACATCCTAGTACACCATCAAACATATCACCAGCTGATCTAATGCTTGCCAGAAAGGTAAAATCAGCGTTTGACAAACCATTGCCAAGGCAGGCAATTATCCGAAACACTACACACACGAGAAGAAAGAAATATAACTCGGGAGATCTAGTATATTTTAAGTGCTACAGAAATAACACATCTTACTGGAAATGTGGAGTAGTGGATAAACGCATTGGTGATTGTACATACATGATTAAAGGTCCACAGAATATACATAAAAGGCACCTAAATCAGATAAAAAAACGTCATATCCAAGATGATGATGATACGACAATAGTCGAAGAGGAGGACACCATAGATATTATATACGAATCTTTTAATTTGGAACCGCCTCAAAATGCACCTGAACCCCGAAGATCAGGTAGGAAAAGAAAACTGAATGAACCATTAATGGTAAACCCAAAAAGAAAAAGATATTGAAATCTGTGTGACTTCAAATCTTGGGAGGGGGGTGTTGTGGTGGCAACCACTTATTTGCATATGCGAATAACATAACACTATAAATGGCAAGCCTAGGTTGGCCTTTGTGTGTCTTACTCAAATGCCACCGGAAGTGACGCCGAAGAGCGTACATGTCCTCCCACCAAGACTCTCTGACTCGACACCGTTATTTGTACATATTGTAAATATACCTTTTCTTTAATACACTTATTATTGCGTTATCTTGTTGTTTGCGTCTTCATTGTATTTCCTTACTAATTATTGTTCAACCTTGCAACCACAACAATTATTTTTATAGCAAATGCTCGACTGAGCTTCAATCTATGTTTATTACTGTAAAACAATCACAACAAACACTCGTCTATCTAAAACAACTGCTAATAATTTCCCTTACTCTCTATCTTTGCTTAAAACTAAACCAAAATTCCATGAACAAAGTTTCTTTCCCAGGATTATTCGTCCTTAAGAAACAATACTGCGGGGCTGCTTCCCAGCTAATTATAATATGCTCGTTTGTAAGTCAGTTCTTGTTGTTTCAACCTCTTAAATAATCAAACCCTACCCCAATTCTATCATTACCGATAATTAGAGTTTCACTAAATTAATCCTTATCCTTGAGTGGCCCTTGGGTTTTGATAAGCAGTAACTTTATAGTAAAAATATATTTGTATGACTTAAAGATATCAAAAGTAAATCCGTAAAATCTGTTATCCTTTCTATTTTTATCATAAGAGAAAAAATGAAATGTGAAATTGTGTAAATTGTAAAAAATTAAACTCGCCGATGTTCTTTTTCTTTTTTTTATGCGTCGTTTTTTGTTTGATTTTTGTTTTAATTCGTTTTAAATGGAAACAAAAGAAAATATAAAAATAAAGAAGTCATAGCTTATTTTGGATTTGTTATAAGCGGAACTTTATGTTTTTTTCTGACGCTAGAAAAGTCGAAATCGGATTTTTTTTGAAACCGAATCCGCCGAATTAAAAAAAAAAAAAAAAGGAGCAGTTTGAACGCATACCGTTTTTTGTTTGTAATTTCTTCGTTTTCTTTTCTCTTTCTTTGGTTAATAACATAAAAATAAATTGAAATAAAAATCTTTCTAACTCTTTTCAAAAGTCACATGTTAACGTTATTTATGTAAAGTGGGGTGGTTCTAAATAGTGACGTTTAATTGGGATACTATTGATCCTCCCCAAAATGTTACTTCCTAAGTAAAAAAAAGAAAAAAAAGAAAAGAAGTTTATCAGTAGAAGAATACAGAGAAAGTTGTTCACCAAGATACATAAAAGGAAGCTAGATAGGATTGTTAATCAAGGTGTGGCGGATAAAGGTAGATATATTTCGAGTTAGTTTATGGTCAGCTTTTGCTGTGGCCGTACACTTTGGGACAGTTAGAAATAGTTTACGGACAGTCTTGTGTTTGTGATGGTTGAGAATAGTTTTTGAGTTGAAAACACTTTCTAGTTAAACTCAGAGTAGGTCGCGATGAGCTGACTTCAACCGACAATAAAGACAAACTATGTAGATGAGGGCCTTAACCGTCAGAGGATCAACGGCGTCACACACACAACTAGATGCAACTGATATTTGCAGAATGTATCAGAGTTTGTGCGTCCTCTCTATAGGAAGCCTCCAATGTGAGAGACGACGGCAAGGTAGAAGAAAAGACGAAGGAGAAGAAGACTACGAAAACAACGTTGGAATTGGCGTTTTTCCTCGAGTGGGAAAGCACGTGTTTTCATATAAATGAACTAGTATTAATTTTTGAGTTGAACGAGAAGTGGAAGCCATGATTATACCAAATCTTCCTAGGAATGACTCATGAATAGATGATGTAGAAGGTGAAAATACACAGCAAGAGGTCAGATGGGTTAGAAAAAATAGGCCCATGAGTTGAGATGACAAATAACGTCATGACTTGTCGATCTGTGAAAGAAACTAAGCTTTAAATAAGTCTTTCCATGGAATCTGCACGGGACACATCGCTCCTAATATTTCGCTCCTAATTGTAAGGAAACTTTGAAATCAACAAAAGCGAAATGTAACCTTCAAGATGGCTGTTAATGGCCAACCTGTTAGTATTTATTCACTTTTTTTTTCGGACTGTTATCCTCATCTTTATAGTTGTTGTTGCTTCACCACGTTTTAGCCAACTCCTCCTCTGCCTGTTTTGGGTAGGATTGGAACTGCTACCCAAAGCAGGCCGAGGATTAGCTGACAAAAACGATGTGAAACAACAACAACTATGGAAGGCAGTAATTACTGGAGATACAATTAGAAGACTCAGCATTCCTATCCTGTCACGGTTAATCAACTGAAGAAGGCCAGAGGATGAGTTAGCCGAAACGTGGTAAAACAACAACTATGAAGATGAGGATAATAATGAAAAAAATAAATAAAAAGGAATAAATACACACATGATTAATCTTAGGATTGCAATAAAAATAATATATACAACTCGTTAGTGCTGAGAAGATAAGTTAAACTAAATTAATTTGTGATAAGATAGTAAAGAGTGATGAGTTAAATTAAATTAATTAGTTAAAAAAACTTTAGTCTCTCTCTAGAAATAAAACTCTCAACAAATGTCTCTTATCTCTTTTCTGTGTGAAGAGAAGTTTTATTTGTTTAGCACCATTGATGACAAATCATGGCTAAAGAAAAAGGCAAAAATTGGATGAAGGCGGCCGCGGACAGAAAAGAAGAGAACGAGAAAAAGGTAATTCACGCATTATGTGTACTTTTAACACATTTTCGACCTGTCGATGGCCATGAAATTAAAAAAAAAAGTAAGTTGAAAAAGACTTAGTGATTGAAACACCAAAAGTAGCGCAAAAAAGAAGCAACAAAAAACATCTCATGTATATATATATATATATATATATATATATATATATATATATATATATATATATATATATATAATGTATATGTAGGTATATACATGTATATGTAAATATATATGCATATGTACATGTAAATATATATATATGTATATATGTATATCCAAATATGTATATATATATATATATATATATATATATATATATATATATATATATATATATATATATATCTACAAATATGTATATATGCATATGTATATATGCATATGTAACTACATACATATGCATATTTAAATATATATATATATATATATATATATGTATGTAATAATGTAAATATATGTAAATATGTATGTAATAATGTAAATATATGTAAATATATATGTATATGTAAATATGTATCTATGTAAATATATGTATATGTAAATATGTATACGTAAATATATATATATATATATAATGTAAATATGTGTATATATATATATATGTAAATATATGTATATGCAAATATATATATATATGTAAATATGCATACGTAAATATATGTATGTATATACATATATGTAAATATGCATACGTAAATATATGTATGTATATACATATATTTAAATATGTATACGTATATATATATATATATATATATATATATATATATATATATATATGTATATTTAAATATATATATATATATATATATACACACAGGCTCCTTTAATCTTTGACAGACTATGGATACTCACGAAGGGGTACCTGACCGTGAAATTTTTTTTGTGGCAGAGATGCGCAATCCAACAACGCCTCTCCTGAGTCGACATTGTTAAATAACCGTGGCAAGTAAAGTGTATGTATAGGATGACTGGAAACAAATGCCGAGATAAGCAGAGAGCATATACGGCGCCTAGAATTCCCAAATTGCCACCCATTTGGTACTAACCAGGCTCAACCTTGCTTAACTTCAGTAATCTGACGCGGATCTGTGTGTCAACGTGATTATGCCGCATATATATATATATATATATATATATATATATATATATATATATATATATATATATATATATATATATATATATATATATATATATATATATATATATATATATATATATATATATATATATAAAATGAAGACACAAAACAATATATTGGTAGATATAGAATGGATCATTTATTGAATAATGGAATACAGGCAAAATGTGGGGGATAGAAGGGACTCTTTATGCCAGAGCATTTCGAAGCATATGCTTCTCATCAGAAAAGTAGAGAAGGTGCTAGGTAGCATGGGGAAGATGCGGCGTCTAGCTTAAGGTTCATTAGGGATGAAAAAGATTAAGAGGAATTATAGAATGTTGAGAGAAGCTTTATTGAATTCTAAATAAATAAGGAGAAGCTTATTATATATAGAATGATATATAAGAATATATATGGTCTTAACATAGTATTGAGATTATGATATGTTTTATGGTTAAATAGAGGGTGTATTGTTGCTGCGTGGTAATTTATTTTAACGGTTTGTGGAGTGTCTATTTTCTATGGAGTGGGTAATTTTGATTAAATTTAATTAGTGCCACCTAAATGGCAAATGGTGGCTATAAATTCGCTTATAATTTTTTTTGGGGGGGAGGGGTTATGCAAGGTTGTAAAACTGAAAGGTAATATGCGGCAATATATTTATAAGTTTCAACTGTTATGATGTAGGGAGTATGATCATAAGGGGCGGTCGGAGATTAGGGTGGCAATGACTATGAGTTCGTTTAACTTGATGTAAAAGGTTAAGTATACATATTGATGTTAAAGTGGGGGAGTGAGGAAACCATTGCTACTTATGAGAGTGGTAAAAATATACCAAATAATAGTAGGGTAATTATAATAGTACGAAGGATAATAGTAATGACAATTATAATAATAGTAGTAATAATAAAGCTGAAAATAAATTAGAAGAAAATTGAATTATGAAGGGAGATGAGTAGCAAGATGTCTGTTCACATTACACTTTAACTTCTGCATGTCAGTACAGTTTGGAAAGCAGAATCTCGGAAGGGAGTTCCGTATTCTATCAGTTCTGGGGAAGAAACTATTGGAGTAGAAGGCTTTCTTACACCTAGGGATCTCTACTGTCAAAGGGTGGGATTTAGCTGCTTGTCAGGTTTGTCGGGGTATTCGCGTCGAGGGGGTGCACGTGCCTGTAGTTCGTTAGAGCATTCACCATTAAAGTATTTGTAGAACAGGCAGAGGGATGCAACATTTCATCGATGGGACAGAGGCTGAAGCTTAGCTGACAGCTCAGGACCTATCAGATTGGCGACTCTCTTTTGAACTCTGTCAAGGAGTGAGAGATAAACAACAGATGCACCAGCCCAAATGTGACAACAGTACTCCATATATGGGCGAATGGTGGCCTTATAGAGGTACAGAATACTTTCAGGCATAAGTAGCTTTCTAGCACAGTAGAGAGAGTCCACCTTCTTCGCAGCAGCCTTGGCAATGCTCTCAATGTACCTATTCCAGTTCATGTTCCCTGTAAACGTTAGACCGAGGAGTTTAAAGGAAGTACTTTCGGGTAATGTGTTCTTGGCCATTGCTATTGGTAGTAGTGAAGGTTTCTTGTAGTTATTGAAGGAAACAAGCTTAGTCTTGGCAGCATTGAATGTGACCATCCATTTTTGTCCCCATTCCACTGCAGATTAGAGGTCATCCTCTCGTGTTTCTGTCATTTCCTTAGATATGTGTTCATTTGTTTTCCCTTCGTGCCTGTTATAGAGCGTGGTGTCATCAGCAATATACCCATCTCAGAAACAATTTTATCAGGGAGGTCATTTATGAATATCAGGAATAATAGAGGTCCAAGTCTAGACCCCTGAGGTACTCCCGCATTTATGTCATATTGTTTAGATGTATGACCGCTGAGGACAACCTGGATTTTTCTCTTACTTAAGAAGGATTTAATTACATTATGTGTTCTTCCAGTGATACCATATGATCTAATTTTCCTTAGAAGACCATCGTGCCATACACTGCCATACACTGTCAAAAGGCTTAGATATATCGAGGGCTAACGCTCTACCCTCCCCTGTTTTATCCAGTGAATGGAATATACGTTCAGAGATTACAGTTAGGATATCTGCTGTGGAACGGGTTTGCCTAAATTGATATTGATTGTCGGTCAGGAGTTTAGCAACTGTAAGGTTATGAACTAGAGCTTGATTAATTAAAGACTCAAATATTTTGGCAAAAAGCGGGAGAAAGCTGATGGGGCAATAATTTAATGGGTCCGTTCTCTCGCCAGAATTCTTGAAAACTGGTACCACAGAAGCGGGTTTCCAGTGTGTGCATGTATGTGTGTACACATATGTATTTTTATATATATAAAAAAAAAGAAAGGAGGAAAATCGTCTGCCTTAAACCACTAACCTAGTTCTAAAACAGATCCTTTGTTCGGTAAAATGCATGCCCATTGGCTGATAGGAAGGGGCAACATATATAAAAACGAGAAACAACCACAGAATTCGCGCATAAGCCTGACGAATCATATAGTGGATGAAACGCTGAATATTCAGTTTAGCTTAATCACCATATATATTTTATAAATTACTATATTTACATATATATATTTATACACACATATATATTTACATATTTACACACACACACACATATATATATTTACCCACGTATATTGGGTCTGGCGTTGTCCGTTGTCAATGCAGTTGCTCGATTCCATCTAATTCTAGGTTCTAGCTTTATCATAAAAAAGTGTATGTGAACGGGTATCTATCTATCTATCTATCTATCTATCTATCTATATATATATATATATATATATATATATATATATATATATATATATATATTTAGTAATGTGATTGATAATTTAAAAATCAAATTATAATTAAATTAAAAATCCGTTTCATAAGAAGGAACAACAATGAAGCCCTTAAAAACTCTGGATACAATTCGCAAATTAAATTTATAAATAAAAATGATAGAAACATAAACTGCATTGAAAATAAACCTATTAAGTACGTAATAACATATAATATGGCAATGTCTTCCCGTATGCGAGTTAAGAAAAATAACCAAGAGACAAGAAAAGATAAAACCAAACCACAAATATTAGATAATAATACAAATAAACAACAAACCAAAACCCGTAAACGTAAGAATAGACATAAAGAGACCCTATGGTTCAACCCTCCATATTCCAAAAACCTAGAGATAAACATAGCCAGAGAATTTTTTAAAATATTAGATAAGAACTTTAAAGCCCCCCCCCATAGATATAATAAAATTTTCAATAAGAACACAATCAAAGTCTCTTACTCTACTATGCCTAACCTTCATCAAAAAATAATTAGCTCTAATAGTAAGAAAATTAATAAGCTACAAAATACAACTATACAAAATATATCAGACTGTAACTGTAGAAGAAAAAATAAATGTCCCCTACAAGGCTCATGTAAAATTAAAAATGTAATCTATAGCTGCACAGTATCAAAAACCCCAAATCTACATGAATCTATTAACAGCCATATCTCAACTACCAGATTAAATAATGACACCAACTTAAACCAATCTACCGATCAATTACAAACCAACCCACCATATAATAATCCAGCACCAGACCTAACGGAAAATAATCTCAATAAGCAAGAGGCAATATATTTTGGTTCCACATCTGGCCTAATAAAACATAGAATTTCAACGCACAAATATTCTTTTAAAAATAACTCTCTGTCAAACCAAACTACTCTATCCAACTATATTTGGCAACTCAAAAATAGCAATATTTCTTTCAACTTGAAATGGCGAGTAATTGAATCTTGCAAACCATATAAACCAGGAGATAAATTCTGTGCACTATGTACAAAAGAGACCCTAAAAATTTTGAAATATGAAGATATAAAAAATGCAACCACCCTATTAAATTCAAGACAGGAACTAATTTTCACATGCAGTCATAAACGTTGGTTTAAATTTAATAAATATAAACCACCTTAAATCATTAAAAATTACTTATTAGTAAAAATAGATTACAATTTTTTTTTTCTGTAATAAATTAAGTTAGACTACTTATCCCCCTTGCACCCTTTAATTAAAGAAAATATGACTAATTATCCCCCTTACATTATGTAATTATACAAATAACATTAACTTACAATTTCTTTCGAATTATAAACCGTGGCGTCTTTAAATCAAAAGTATGCTAACGGAAATAAATTATTGCACGGGCGTCCTTTTTGAAAATTTATCATTCGATAAGGTTAAAAGCTATAGCAAACATCTATATGAGTACTTTAACCATAGTAATTCTACCCTATGCGACGAAGGCCATCAACTCCCCATATTTCCTCCTATAACACAGACCAAGCTAGGTAACATACAAATATCCGTGCATGAGGTCGCCAAGCTAATAAAAAACCTAGATTCCAGTAAAGCAACTGGACCTGATGGCATCCCAATTATAGTGTTAAAAAAGCTTCAACCAGAACTTGCTTCCATACTTACGAAACTATTTAAGCGCTGCCTTAAGGAGAAGTGCTTTCCGACCCCCTGGAAGACCTCATCAGTTTGCCCTGTATTTAAGAATTCAGGTGATAAGTCATCTCCCTCTCAGTACAGACCAATAAGTCTCCTCTGTGTTATGAGTAAGTTGCTTGAATCAATATTAAATAGAGAAATAGTCAACAACCTCAGCAGGAATAACCTTCTTAGTGACACACAATATGGTTTCCGCTCTGCAAGATCTACTGCAGATGTGCTGACGGTTATATCCCACAGGATTAGTGAATCTCTTGACAAAGGCTTCCTTTCTAGGGCAATTGCTCTTGACATATCAAAGGCCTTTGACAAGGTATGGCATAAGGGTCTACTTCACAAGATTTCCAGCTACGGTATAACTGGAAATGTTTTCTCAATCATTAAATCATTTCTCTCCGATAGGGTTATAAGAGTAGTGGTAGATGGACAAAAATCGGAGGCCTGCAATATAAATTCTGGGGTCCCTCAGGGGTCAATCCTGGGCCCAACTCTCTTCCTGATCTACATCAATGACCTCCCTAAACACATACTTAAATCATTCGTTGACATCTATGCTGATGACACGACCATCTACAGCAACACATCAAAGGCTGTAAATGACAAAGTTCTCTCTGATTCTATCTCCTCTGATCTCGAGTGCGTGGTTCAGTGGGGGAAGATGTGGCTAGTTACCTTTAATGCATCCAAAACCAAACTCCTATCCTTACATCATCAACGCTCTGATCCCCAGCTGGCATCAATTGTGATGGATGGCTCTCGTCTGGGTGAGGCCCCGTGTTTTGACAAGCTTCTGGGTTTGACCTTTACTCCTGATCTGAAATGGAACATGTACATCAAGTCTGTTGCCAAGGTCGCTGGAAAGATGGTGGGATCCTTCTACCGCTCCAGAAGATATCTCACTACTGATGCAATTCTCTATCTATATAAAAGCCAAGTACGTCCAAGGATGGAATACTGTTGCCATATCTGGGCAGGAGCTGCCAAAAACAGCCTATCATGCCTTAACAGAGTACAAAATAGACTTCGTGGCTTAGTGGGGGATGCCCTTTTCTCTACCCTGCAACCCCTCTCTCACAGAAGAGACGTTGCGAGCCTATCCTTGTTTTATCGTTATTTTCATGGCAGGTGCTCGTCTGAACTCCAATCCCTGGTCCCCCCTCGCCAATCTTTCACGAAAAACACCCGTCTAGCTGAATCCACTGTGAAAAATTTCCCCCACTCTATATCTGTGCCTAAATCAAAACGCGGATTCCATGAACAAAGCTTCTTTCTTAGAACTGCACGCCTGTGGAACTTGTTCCGTCTGCCTGATTCCCTCCGGACTACAACTTGGATGTCTTCAAGTCTAATGTTAACAAATTCCTAATGAACCGCCCCCTTAAGTAAACACTCCATCAAATCTCCACACTAACGTAATGTACTTGCAATAACCCTTATCCCTGAGTGGCTTCCGGGCCTTGATAAGTGGTGATCACTGTGTAAAAAAAAAAAAAAAAGTTCCTGATTTCAAAAGGCGAAAAATTAAAAGGTAAATATTTGTACCTGTATTTTTATGTATATATCTGTATATCTATGTATATGTATATATGTGTCTATTTTTTCATATATATGCATGTATATATTTGTGTATGTGTGTATGTATAGTATTGTACTTAAACCAAATTTATATTTTACTCTATTTCTTTTCTATATCTAACCCATATTAATTTTCTTATCAATTTTAAATCCAGACCTTTATTTTATTTTTTTCCAGATACATCTGCCTTACTTTTAATGCTAGGTTTATTTATGGTGTCTTTTAAATTTAAATTTAATAAAACCCTTCACAATTTGCTGATGAGGAAACCTTGTTTATTAAAAAAACTATATGTAATAATTATTGTCCGTAACTTGATGTCTACCACAATAAAAACACTGTTTTCCGAAACGATCGTACAAATAATTGATTTTGTTGTTGTTCCTTCTTATGAAACGGATTTTTAATTTAATTATAATTTGATTTTTAAATTTTTAATTATCAATCACATTACTAAATATTAAATTAGCTCTAGGATATTTACCTATCGAGCTTATTATATATCTAAATTACAACGAGCACTTTTTCTTTCCTGTATTTTAATTAAACTAGTAATTTCACTATTACATTAAAATACACTCTGCTCTTTAGCCTATTGTTCTAATCTCCTTTAAATTATATATATATATATATATATATATATATATACATACATATATACATATATATATATATATATATATATATATATATATATATATATATATATATATATGTAAATATATAAGCCATACTTAGGGATATTTTGGGAAAATCTAATACACGGGAAAGGTGAATAATAGAAATAGCATAACAAACTGCACAATATCATAAAACATGGCAATGAAAGAAAGAAGAAATGCAGAGAATGCAAATAGGTATGAAAATAATAATAAAAACATAGAAATTAAAAATAATAAAGAAGCATATAATGGTGACAATAATATTAAGAATAAGAGAAAAAGATGCAAAAATCTGGTTTAATCAGCCGTTTAGTAAACATATTTAAAACAATATCTTTAAAGAATTTTACAAAATAATCAATAAAAATTCCTCCCTCCAGAAAATAGATTAAGTAAAATAATTAATAAGAACACAATGAAACTTTTATTCTCAACCGCTGCCAATCTAGTCAATCCCCCATAGGCACCAATAATGGTAAAATAAAAAAAATAGTGAAGGATTGAATCTGGTGAACTAAATGTTGGGAGAAAATGTAACTGTAGAATACCTAACGAAGGCCAACTGCTTAATTTCTGAAATTTTGTTCAAATATGAAGTTAAAGTGGATAATAGTAAGAAGGTATATCTAGGGGAAACAGAATGTATTTTTTAAGGATAGATTCAGAAACCACGTTGCATCATTTGATATTGGACATGAGAATGAAACAAATAGAGATGGGGATAATGATAGAAACGAGGATAGAACAAAAAGAATTATTAGAAATAAAAAGAGGAACAGAACTGCATTAGGTGATTAGGTGAGGGCACTACGTAAAAATGAAAAATAGTTTGAATTAAAATGGTCAATAGTTGATAAGGCTAGAAAGTATAAACCAAGTAAATCAAAAACATGTAACCTGTACTTACTTGAATCAGACTATATAGTTAAGTTATAGTGAATTTGAAAGAAAAAAAAAATTAGATGGTATACAAAGCTGTCTTCATAGGTATAAATTCCTGCTATCAAGCCTAAAACCTGACTGATATATTTATAAAGAAACAATCTACAGAGGGTTTAATGTAAATGGATAAGAAGAATTCATAAATTAACATAAAAAATTCAAAATAATGTAAGTAATAAATAAATAAGTAGGTGTTCAACTTTACATGCAGGAAATAAAATAATTATAAGCTTAATGGGTGAAATAGAAGGAGTTTTGGTTTGAACAATCGTTAGGGGGTTATAAAATTACACCCACCTAATTTTAACAGTACAAGAAAGGTAAAATATCCCAAATTAAAAGAATTACAGGTTATTGTGACTGGCAAGCTAAGATGGAATAAAATAAATGCAATCAAAAATGTTAAATTTTGAAAATAAATTAGAAACTTAAAAGAGATTAGCATTGTGACTTTACTGTTAGAATTACAAACTTAAAATTAAATGAGGATGATTAATAAGTGCTTAAGTGAAAATATGAATGCATTTAACTAAAAGAAATTGGCAAATTGATTAAAATTTAAAATCAGTATCTCCCTTACAACGTGAATGATTTAATAAGACCACTAAAAAGAAAAATAAATGGAACTTAAAATAGACTGCTTATATAATGATAAAAGTTAAAAAGTTAAATTTAAAATGAAAATTAATGTTAACTTATAATTTTTTAGATTGACTTTAAATTACAGTTTTTTTTTGTAAGAAATAAAATAATTAAGTAAAATCAATTATGTTAACGTAAATGTAAACAGATGATACGAAACTTTCATAAATAGAAGAGAATACAGTTGTGACGTATGAATTTAAACTAAATTTTGCAGGTGTAGTTCAGTATTTATAAAATAAATCAATTAAATCAATAATTTAGAAAATAATAATTAATAACCACTTAAATTAACAAGCACACGGAGTATAAGTGTAACATTAAGATAGATAATTGATCCAAATATAATTTAAATACGAAAGTATGTCAATTTGTAAATTTCATGGCAAATAGAAAATAAGTAAACATTCCTCCCCCCCCCCCAAAAAAAAAACTTGAAAGAAAGGGGTTCAGATAGGTTAAACTGCTTGATCTCTTAAATGGGGGATTCGAAATGTGTTCTTTTATGTATATTAAATAGTGTATAACGCCGTCTGTTTTTGGGAATATTTTTGAATGACATAATGTTTGAAATTGTCCGAATGATCATAAAACAATTGTAACGAATATGAAAATACACAACTTGATGCTTTCATTTTGATCTTTACTAACTTGATTTGTGAAAATATTATATTAATGCTTGATTATAAAAACTGATAATCTTGAAGCTTATTAATTGAGTCATTTTATTTTGACTTAAATTTTATTGATGTATGAGCAATTACCGGATTTTGTATATATCTGAATAATAATAATAATAATAATAATAATAATAATAATAATAATAATAATAATAATACATATATATATATGTATATATATAATATAATATATATATATATATATATATATATATATATATATATATATATATATATATGTATATACCACCTTTTTTGGCAATTTTATAACTTCCACACCTCAGCAACTAGTGATCAGAATTAAATGAAGACTCGTGGGAAAGGGAATGACCTGAATTGTGTCGTTGGCTATGTTACATTTGTCCTTAAGGTTGCTCATTAAAGAGGATCGTCCATCATCCAGAGCCTATTATGGCACATTTTACAGCCAATCAAAGTCATTTTTTTCCTAGTTTTGCATATGAATTACAAAATGTGAGATATTTCTCCAACACCTTTGGCCTTGATGGAGAGGAGACTAAAACTTGCTGCTATGGTTTCAAATGACCTGAAATAACAGCAAGGGGAGACTTGATTCCAAATATTTCTCATATGTTAAAGTATTTTTCACAGTGTATAAGGATTATTCGATACTGGAGATATTCATAATCGTACCTTATTTCCAAAAAGAGGGGAGATATAACATATGCGAAATATTTGGAATCAAGTCTCCCTTTGCTGTTATTTCAAATCATTTGAAACAATTCCAGCAAGTTTTAGTCTCCCCTTACTCCTCAAGGCCACAGGTTTTGGGATATATATATATATATATATATATATATATATATATATATATATATATGGTGAGCCCCCCCCCCAAAAAAAAACGGGCCTAACTCTAATTAGGTCTCGTTTCTTAGTGTTTTGTCCGAATGAAATGAAACTTTGGTCATAACTAGTTTATTATATTCAAAACATCACTTCAAAACACTAGGGTCTTTGGCCTTTTTATTCTCCGTTGATTGTAAAATGCTCAGAAAAACAATTGAATGTCCTCCGTTTTGTTTGGGTCACCCTGTGTATATATATATATATATATATATATATATATATATATATATATATATATATATATATATATATAAATATATATATACATATATATATACATATATATATACATACATATATATATATATATATATATATATATATATATATATATATATAGTAAGTTATAAAATATATATGGCGATTAAGCTACACTGAATATTCCGCGTTTCATCCACTCTAGGACTCTTCAGGCTTATACGCGAATTTTGTGGTTGTCTGTCGTTTTTATATACGCACCTTCTATTGAGGTATTAAAAACGACAGACAACCACAAAATTCACGCATAAGCCTGAAGAGTCCTAGAGTGGATGAAATGCGGAATATTCAGTGTAGCTTAATCGCCATATATATTTTATAACTTACTAACTCGCTCTACCTACGTATTGAGCACTTTTGAAGTAAATACTTAAAGTTTACGCATGAATTTATACTTTCGTATATTAATTTTATGTGAGTAAATGAAGTATATAAATATATATATATATATATATATATATATATATATATATATATATATATACCAGTAATGTGTGTGTGTGTGTGTGAGAGAGAGAGAGAGAGAGAGAGAGAGAGAGAGAGAGAGAGAGAGAGAGAGAGAGGAATGTGATTGTTGGAACAATGTAGAAAAAAAATGTCGGAGGATCAAGTGCCGAGGCGTATGAATTTTTTCAACTTCTAAAAATGTTAAAATCTAGCACTTAATAAATGAACCGATAAATAAAATTAATTATTTAAAAACAAACAAAAGACACCATTAACACATGCAAACGTGCGCGCATTTACGCATATATAAATACACACAAAGCGTTCATTTCATGCCCGTATATTGATGCTAATGAGCATTTACAATGATGCCAACTTCAATCTCTTTCCTACTTTGTTGAGCAGGTCATCCAGCCCCGTTGCGACCTTTCACATCTCTCTGAACCACTCCTCCATACACAATGAGTGCGTCTGCGTTTTCTTTTTTTCCAATCAGCTAAATTGCCCGTCCGACATTTAATCATGCTCGGCTGTGAAGCGAATGACCGTTTGTAACGTCCGAGTTATTAACCTTGGACATTTCGCTTCTGTCCGACAAAGCCCTATCCCCCCATTCCCTGCGCTATCTATTGATTGACCTATTAGTCAATTCCCTTGTCTATCTTTAATATAAGTCAGACACCATCGGCGCCATTACAATAATGTTTATTCTCCATATTTGCAATTGGGCCTTGTCAAAATTTCATTTATTCTAATGTATACATTTAAGTCGATCGGATTCTCTAAGTTAGACTTAAATGGAAATGTATCTGCCAAATCGATATTTCATTTTGACTAACCGGTTATTTTTAGTAATCATCAGTATATGTTCTTTGCCATGCAAAATTGTTATTCTATTCGAGTTTTTCGATTACATTTTACATCCAAGGATAGCTTTCAGTAGCATACTATGCGAGAAATTTATCGTTCTTACATATATACAGTCATGATCATATTTATTGGCACGGTCCAATAAAAATCATATTTTGTTAATAAAATCTCATCAAAATGGTCAGGTTATTAGGTAATATCATATGTATTTTGAACTGCTCTTTCCGATGCAACAATTGTATTTCAAAACAATTCAATACTAAAGAAACTACAAACGAAATTTCTAAATTACCGTGTTCAAAATTATTGGCACGGCTTATTTTCATCTATTACCAGTATAATTATTATATATTTTGTTCATCTATTACCAGTATAATTATTATATTTTATTTTCATCTATTACCAGTATAATTATTATATATTATTTTCATCTATTACCAGTATAATTATTATATATTATTTTCATCTATTACCAGTATAATTATTATATATTATTTTCATCTATTACCAGTATAATTATTATATATTATTTTCACCTATTACCAGTATAATTATTATATATTATTTTCATCTATTACCAGTATAATTATTATATATTATTTTGATCTATTACCAGTAAAATTATTATATATTATTTTCATCTATTACCAGTATAATTATTATATATTATTTTCATCTATTACAGTAAAATTATTATATATTATTTTCATCTATTACCAGTATAATTATTATATATTATTTTCATCTATTACCAGTATAATTATTATATATTATTTTCATCCATTACCAGTATAATTATTATGTAATTTGTTCATGTATTACCAGTATAATTATTATATATTATTTTCATCTATTACCAGTATAATTATTATATATTATTTTAATCTATTACCAGTATAATTATTATATATTATTTTCATCTATTACCAGTATAATTATTATATATTATTTTCATCTATTACCAGTATAATTATTATATATTATTTTCATCTATTACCAGTATAATTATTATATATTATTTTTATCTATTACCAGTATAATTATTATATATTATTTTCATCTATTACCAGTATAATTATTATATATTATTTTCATCTATTACCAGTATAATTATTATATATTATTTTCATGTATTACCAGTATAATTATTATATATTATTTTCATCTATTACCAGTATAATTATTATATATTATTTTGATCTATTACCAGTATAATTATTATATATTATTTTCATCTATTACCAGTATAATTATTATATATTATTTTCATCTATTACCAGTATAATTATTATATATTATTTTCATCTATTACCAGTATAATTATTATATATTATTTTCATCTATTACCAGTATAATTATTATATATTATTTTCATTCATTACCAGTATAATTATTATGTATTTTGTTCATGTATTACCAGTATAATTATTATATATTATTTTCATGTATTACCAGTATAATTATTATATATTATTTTCATCTATTACCAGTATAATTATTATATATTATTTTCATTTATTACCAGTATAATGATTATATATTATTTTCATCTATTACCAGTATAATTATTATATATTTTTTTCAGGTATTACCAGTATAATTATTATATATTATTTTCATCTATTACCAGTATAATTATTATATATTATTTTCATCTATTACCAGTATAATTATTATATATTATTTTCATCTATTACCAGTATAATTATTATATATTATTTGCATCTATTTCCAGTATAATGATTATATTGTATTTTCATCTATTACCAGTATAATTATTATATATTATTTTCATGTATTACCAGTATAATTATTATATATTATTTTCATCTATTACCAGTATAATTATTATATATTTTTTTCAGGTATTACCAGTATAATTATTATATATTATTTTCATCTATTACCAGTATAATTATTATATATTATTTTCATGTATTACCAGTATAATAATTGTATATTATTTTCATGTATTACAAGTATAATTATTATATATTATTTTCATCTATTACCAGTATAATTATTATATATTATTTTCATGTATTACCAGTATAATTATTATATATTATTTTCATCTATTACCAGTATAATTATTATATATTATTTTAATCTATTACCAGTATAATTATTATATATTATTTTCATCTATTACCAGTATAATTATTATATATCATTTTCATCTATTACCAGTATAATTATTATATATTATTTTCATCTATTACGAGTATAATTATTATATATTATTTTCATCTATTACCAGTATAATTATTATAAATTATTTTCATCTATTACCAGTATAATTATTATATATTATTTTCATTCATTACCAGTATAATTATTATATATTTTGTTCATGTATTACCAGTATAATTATTATATATTATTTTCATCTATTACCAGTATAATCATTATATATTATTTTCATCTATTACAGTATAATTATTATATATTATTTTCATGTATTACCAGTATAATTATTAAATAATATTTTCTTCTATTACCAGTATAATTATTAAATAATATTTTCATCTATTACCAGTATAATGATTATATATTATTTTCATCTATTACCAGTATAATAATTATATATTATTTTCATCTATTACCAGTATAATTATTATATATTATTGTTATCTATTACCAGTATGATTATTATATATTATTTTCATCTATTACCAGTATAATTATTATATATTATTTTCATGTATCACCAGTATAATTATTAAATATTTTTTTCATCTATTACCAGTATAATTATTATATATTATTATCATCTATTACCAGTATAATTATTATACATTATTATCATTTATTACCAGTATAATTATTATATATTATTTTCATATATTACCAGTATAATTATTATATATTATTTTCATCTATTACCAGTATAATTATTATATATTATTTGCATGTATTACCAGTATAATTATTATATATTATTTTCATCCATTACCAGTATAATTATTATATATTATTTTCATCTATTACCAGTATAATTATTATATATTATTTTCATCTATTACCAGTATAATTATTATATATTATTTTCATCTATTACCAGTATAATTATTATATATTATTTTCATCTATTACCAGTATAATTATTATATATTATTTGCATGTATTACCAGTATAATTATTATATATTATTTTCATCCATTACCAGTATAATTATTATATATTATTTTCATCTATTACCAGTATAATTATTATATATTATTTTCATCTATTACCAGTATAATTATTATATATTATTTTCATCTATTACCAGTATAATTATTATATATTATTTTCATCTATTACCAGTATAATTATTATATATTATTTTGATCTATTACCAGTATAATTATTATATATTATTTTCATCTATTACCAGTATAATTATTATATATTATTTTCATCTATTACCAGTATAATTATTATATATTATTTTCATCTATTACCAGTATTATTATTATATATTATTGTCATCTATTACCAGTATAATTATTATATATTATTTTCATCTATTACCAGTATAATCATTATATATTATTTTCCTCTATTACCAGTATAATTATTATATATTATTTTCATGTTTTACCAGTATAATTATTAAATATTTTTTTTATCTATTACCAGTATAATTATTATATATTATTTTCATCTATTACCAGTATAATTATTATATATTATTTTCATCTATTACCAGTATAATTATTATATATTATTTTCATCTATTACCGGTATAATTATTATATATTATTTTCATCTATTACCAGTATAATTATTATATATTATTTTCATCTATTGCCAGTATAATTATTATATATTATTTTCATGTATTACCAGTATAATTATTATATATTATTTTCATCTATTACCAGTATAATTATTATATATTATTTTCATCTATTGCCAGTATAATCATTGTATATTATTTTCATCTATTACCAGTATAATCATTATATATTATTTTCATCTATTACCAGTATAATTATTATATATTATTACTTTTTGTAGCCTTATTATTCTGATTTAATGTTAATTTTCAAAAATGTTCTTTTTCAGATAATTTTTTGTACAGCGTTTGATTTGAATTAATTTAAATCAAGGAATTTCCGTTATGGTTAAGACTAAGGAACACAGAGAAGACCTCAGAAAGTATGTGATAGCGTGTCATTCCAAAGGGGAGGGTTGTGATAAGATTTCCAAGAAGCTAAACCTTCCAAAATCCATCGTTCGAGCTATCGTAAAGAAATTCAAATCACAAGGTCACGTTATGAATTTGGAAGGCCGGAGGAGAAAATGGGCTACTGTCCGCGAGAGCAGAGCGAAAAATAGTTCGACCTGTAAACCAAAACTCACGGATCACTGCTGGGAAGATTGTAGAGGAATAGAGAAGCTCTGGAGTGAACGTGTTTCAACGCACAGTTGGTAGAGTTTTGAAGAGAGCTGGTTTGAAAGCATGTCGCCCGAGGAAGACTCCCTGTGCATCTGAAAGCAAGTGCCGTATTGATAAAGATGCTGCCTTATGGAAACATGTTATATAGTCCGACGAAACGAAATTTGAGTTTATCGGCCATGATAGTGTTTCTTCTGTTTACAGGAAATCTGGCGAAGCCTTCTTGCCTAAAAACACCATACCAACTGTGAAGCACGGCGGAGGTATTTTGATGTTTTGGGGATGCTTTGCTGCCACTAGACCAGGACGATTTGTTAAGGTCACAGGCATCATGAAAAATAGAGGATTATGTTAAAATCCTGAATGTAAACCTGCTAGAAATCTACATTTAGTCGACATTGGCGCTTCATGCAAGATAATGACCCAAAGCATTCGGCTAATCTGACTAAGAAATGGCTTGAGACAACAATATCAATGTTTTGGAGTTGCCGTCCCATAGCCCGGACCTCAATCCCATTGAAAATTTGTGGAGGATTTTAAAATTGAGGGTAATGGAGAGGAAGCTCAGTTAGAGGATTATTGTCTGGGGGAATGGGATAAATTTACTGCTGAAGAATGCTACAAGTTAGTGGGAAACTATAATAAACGACTACAGTAAGTAAATAAGGATAAAGCTATACAATCGATCATTAGAATTACGGTGTCAATAAATTTAAACAAGGGAATTTGGAAATATCGTTTGTGATTTCTTTATTATTCATTTTTTTTTAAAATTCAATTGTTGAGTTAGAAAGAGCAGTTCAAAATATATATTATACTTTGTTATTTCCTTTGATTTAACTCTTTTCTGGAGGCTTTTTAAGACAGAATGAGGTTTTTATTGGACCGTGGCAATAAATATGATCATGACTATATATATATATATATATATATATATATATATATATATATATATATATATATATATATATATATATAAACGGGCCCCAATTCTAATTAGGCCCCGTTTCTTAGTTTTTTGTCCGAATGAAATGAAACTTTGGTCATAACTAGTTTATTATATTCAAAACATCACATCAAAACACTACGGTCTTTGGCCTTTTTTCTCCGTTCTAAAGCATGTTCTAGATGGCCTCCATTTAGCTCCGTGCATTTCTTGAGGCGCAGCACGAAGTTGTCCTTGACGTTCTTACAGACCGAATTGGTAATTGCTCTCATCTCCTCGCTGATGACTTCCTTGAGTTCCGTGATGGTTATGGGTTTCCCTGCGTAGACTCTGTTCTTAAGATAGCCCCAAAGAAAAAAATCTGGGGGGCTTAGGTCCGGGCTATGGGGTACTCACTCAAAATCAGTCTTGAGACTGATAACTCGGCCCCCGAAGTTCTCTTTCAGCCAATATCGGGACAGGTTTAAGGCGTGAGAATTTGCTCCGTCCTGCTGGAACCAGAACTTGCTCATGAGTGACGGGTAGATGGTCTGAAGCTCACTCTTGAAGGTTTTGAGGACCTCCACATATCGCTCCTTGGTGATTGTCACTGCTGCGCCAGATTCTCCGATGAAGATTGGTCCGATGATGCCTCTGGCCGAGATTGCAGCCCACACCGTGCACTTAGGAGAGTGCAGGGGTTTGGTGGCTACTTCATTGGGTCTGGAGGACTCCCGGAAGACATTTGTCTTGGAGTTTGCCTTTCCATCAAGATGGAAGTGGGCTTCATCTGAGGTCCAAAGGAAGTTAAGGAAACTTGGTGTCTCCTCGATCTTCTCGAGCATCTTGACTGCCATAGCCCTCCTCTGTTTCTTGTTTGAGGGTGTAAGGGTCTGCAGCGTCTGTATTATGTATGGGTAAGCCCTGATATCGTTCACCATCACTCTCCTGCAAGTCTCACGGGACATACCGAGGGACTGACTTCGCTTACGAACAGAGCGTTTCAGACTGCTGGAGAGACTCTCTCACTCTTTCGACCAGCTCAGCTGTTCGCTTCTTTGGACGTCTCGAATGGCTTGGAAGGTTTTCTCTGGCAGCGTTGAGGTTCTCCACGGCCCCATACTTCTCAAAATGGTCCACCCAGTTCTGAATTCTGTTTTTGGATGGAGCCTTTTCACATTGGAACTGACGCATGAAACTGTCTTGGGTTTTCTTAAACGAGCCTGTCTTGTCGTACAATTTAACACAGTATATTCTTTGTCCCAGCTCCCACTGTGGTATTGATGTACTCACTGTCGTTGATTCTGCCATGTCTTGTAAAATAAGGGCAATCGGTGAATAAATAATGGAGATATCATATAAAGTGTACACAGGGCCCGTTTTTTGGGGTTTGTGGACTCAGAAGACCAGAGGCACTAGTTTCGAGTTCCGCCCTCCTTTGTGCTAATCAGTAAGACACGTTCGAATTCAGGATTCGAAAAACTACTGACGATCCCAAAGTGTGCGTGTGTTTGCTGACCTTGTGTTTCATGGAATACAGTGATGTCATTTTATTTTTAATTTTTAAAACTTATACAGAAAATAAAAGTAGAGAGTGTGAGCCATCTGACATCGAGCTGCATGTTTTTTTTTTTTTTTTTTTTTTTTTTTTTTTTTTTTTTGTCGGAGACGGCTATGAATAAGTGTGTAAATATTATCCACTGGAGCATGTATAAAAAGTTTAACATCAAGTGTAGCAGCAAGTCCTAGTAACATATACGAGAAAGAACAGTTGGAAATAAGTGATGCATCATCCACTATGACTGTGCAATTCCTACAGTTATGTACCTGGAGAACGGAGCTATTAAATCTGACACTGTGATATGAGACAAGAAGGAGGAAGAAGCAACCTTAGTAGAAGTTAGTTTCCCAATGATGTTGGGTTATACAGAACTGGGAGGAAAAGATCAACAAAATATCAAAGTCTTATGAACGCCATAAAAAGAAACGAGAATCTTAGGAAGATTTTCATCATCCCAGTAATTATAAGAACGACTAAACCCACGAAAAAGAATTTTAAAAACTACCTGGCAAACATACCCGGTGAACCAAGTACAAGAGATATACAAACAATTGCACTTAAAGGGGTAGTTGGAACCTTAAAAAGAACTCTCTTATTTCGTTCCGCGAGCTGGCAGACCTCGAAACGTCAAACCCCAAATCCTGTGAGAATTGAAGGAAAACATAAGGAACGAAATAAGGGAGTTAAATTGCAATCCAGGGATTCTGCAATTTGTCCTGAATAAAGTTTTGGAAATATGCGGAAATATGCGGAGGTAAGAATAGGCAACATTGTAAAGACATTATTTTATAAATAAGAATTGTTTGAATTTTGCATCTGAAAAGTTACCAGGTCAGATTGTGTTAAAATTAGAGAAACATATCAAAAATAAAGAATCTATTCAAGTTCAAAACACTTCAGGGACTTTTTGGACACCCTATATGATGAAGCTGGTGAATGTCTGGCATCCGGTAGGATGCCCCATCCCAGCTAGAACCAAATAATAAGAAAATTAAGAAGGGGAAACAAATAAAAACTAAAATGTCTTTACTTTATTCTGGGTAACACCAATTCGCTACTACTTATTGAAATAATATTCTTTTCCAAAGCTTCATCCGTCCATCAGTCTGTCACGCGTAAGGCTAAAAAATCATTAAAAAATCATTAAAAAAATCATTAAAAAATCATTCTTAGGCGCATCCACGCATTTCTATTCTGTTTAACACAAGTCTGAAAAATAAAAAGAAAATAGAAAAAATATAAAGAAAAAAAAAAAAGGTTACTACACAATGACATTAAACTAATGGCTTGCATGCTATTCTGTGTTTTTTTTAAATTGCATTTTCACCCCAAAATGGCACAGTGCAACTTTGATGTAGGGAGGGGGGCTATTATCTGGGGCATAATTTGCAGGGGTACTATGCAGGGAGTTGAGCAGCAAGATGTATGTTTATATTACACTTGAACTTCTGCATGCCAGTACAGTCACGGAAGCAGGAACCCGGAGGGGAATTCCAAACTTAGCAGTTTTAAGGAAGAAACTCTTAGAGTAGAAAGCTTTCTTATATCTAGAGATCTCTACTATGTAGGGGTGGGATTTTGCTGCTTGTCAGGTTTGTCGGGGATATTTACGCTGAAGGGGGACAAGGGCTTGTAGTTCGTCGGAGCACCTACCATTAAAATACTTGTAAAACAGGCAGACCTATGAACATTTCCTCGATGGGGCAACGGCTGAGACTCTCTTTTGAACCCTGTCTAAGAGGGAGGGGGCAGATACATCAGCCCAAATGTGGTAACAATACTCCATACATGGGCGAATGGTAGCCTTGTAGAGGTAAAGGATACTCTCAGGCATAAGTAACTTTCTAACACGGTAGAGAGAGCCCACCTTATTTGCAGCAGCCTTGTTAATGTCTTCATGTTCCCGTAAACGTTAAGCCGAGGAGTTTGAATGAAGTACTTTCAGGTAATGTACCATTAGCCATGGCTATTGGTGGTTGAGCAGATTTCTTGTAGTTATTAAAGGAAAGAAGCTTAGTCTTGGCAGCGTTGAATTAATCCATTTTATTCGTGAATTAGTGATGGCCACGAAATGGATAATCAGTATAGGTTGAATTTATATAGGAAATTGATCCCCTGCTCTAAAATCTTAAATATTGGCTTTAAAACAACAATAAAAAACTGGAATTCTCTCTAGCGACATACTCGGAACAAAAATGATAAAATTGTGGATGGTCAAAACCTTTGTGATCATTTTACGTTAAATGTTTCAGGAAAGTGAATCTTATCTCTGAAATATTAAATATTTGATTTAAAAAAAGCGAATCTTTTTCTTGTGGCATGATCGGTAATTGCATACAGAAAAAAGAAAGAAATAACAAATTGGCCGGTAAAAAGTCCAAACAAGTCATAGTGTTAAGGAATAGAGAGAGAGAGAGAGAGAGAGAGAGAGAGAGAGAGAGAGAGAGAGAGATAGAGAGAGCGAGAGAGAGAGGTGAGTTGTAGTGTAGACACGTTGACCGGAAGTTAAGATCAGCTGATTTGATTGCGTGCGAGTCATGTGATCAGGTTAGCTGAATCGTGGAGATTTGATTTGGACCCAGAAGACAACGGACGGATTCCCGTTGTCTCCTCCTCTTCACTGGGGGGGGGACGAACGCTGACGTGTGTAGAAGAAGAACCCACACAGGCCGATTTCACTTTCCACCTTCTGCAGGACATCTGGGAAAAGTGAAATAAACTATAGAACTAATTCCTTGTCTTGGAGTGATTGAATCTTCATCCAAAAACAGGTATCAAGTCTCCCTCCAGGACGAGAAATTTCCAGATGGTCCAACATCGAAGAAGCAGAGGTAGGTTCTGAAAATACATGTCACTCACACACGATTCCCGTTACGATACAACATAAATATATAATATAACACGTCATCTCTTCTAATCCATTATTAGAGATGACGCAACAAACTCGCAACCCTTTATTATAGAGAAACAACGTAACAATAGGTAAATACAAAAACAAATAAATAACAAATAAAAAATAAATAAAAATAAATAAACACTTATCAAACACTGTTGACTGACCACACATAAGCACAATTTCACGCATATGCATGCATCAAGATAAGAGGCAAGGCCGTAAAAATTAGATTAGTATAATAAATGTCCATTCAAAGTTCAATATTAGATAGAATGGAATTTTCCAATTAGAATTTGAGTAAGTTTACGTGTTCTGGCAATATTTTAAATGTACTACCGTATTAATACATAGATTGTATTGTTTTAGTCGATAGAATTCGATTTTGGAATAATTAATTTTAATTTAAAAATCTTAGGTGGTGAATAAGTTGGGGAGATATTTCTCTTTTGACAGAACCAGTAGAGAGAGAGAGAGAGAGAGAGAGAGAGAGAGAGAGAGAGAGTGAGAGAGAGTGAGAGAGGGAGGGAGGGAGGGAGGGAGGGAGGGAGGGAGTGTAGCAGCGGGTTTGGATTCACTATTAAGTATTCATTTTCAATTCTTCTAAAAAGTCGTTCATTTTTCTCCATGCTACAAACTCTCTCTCTCTCTCTCTCTCTCTCTCTCTCTCTCTCTCTCTCTCTATCTATCTATCTATATATCTATATATATCTCTATATATCTATTTATCTATCTTTCTATCTCTATTTCTGTCTATCTCTGCTCTTTCTCCATCCTTTCTTTACTGGTTCAATCGAAACAGAAAGATCACCCCAACTCATTCACCACGTAAGATTGGCGGTTTCCTATATGTGTGACGTCATTGCCAGAACGAAGTGTGTTTTAGTGGCGAATCATGCCATTAAAAAGCATCCAAGTCTACTTTACACTAGCATATATATCTACCGGTCGGTCCGATAGTTTGTCCCGCTTCAAACTGCTTTCATCACTGAACGTGTAGATTGAATCATTATAGTAGACCAAGTCGAAAGACGATGGATACGCTCTGTAAGGATACATGTGCGAAAAGTCTTTTGTAAAATGTATTCATTTTAAGTGTATTATTTTAGCCGACAGAACGATGGAATTCGAGTTAGGAGCAATTTATTTTAAAATGGTCAAACTCGATTTGTTTTTTTAGATTTCACAACATCAGATTAATCACCAACCGCTAGTTTTGCTAATCGGACGTTCGCATTTTTGAAGTATGTGTGAATATTGATGATGTACGTACAAACATAAAACTCCTTGGTGTATTATTATATAGAATAGTGAGATCCCGTGGAAATCCCACGCTTGCATTATTCATCTGAGTCGACTGAATTGCGACATGATTCCTACGAACGCTAAAAAGCAAATTTCTATAATTGCTTACACCCTTTTCTTTCTCTGTTTCGTTGGAATTCGCTTTTTTCCTCATTACCCAAAGTAAGGAAGTTTTTGCCAATGTACTCTTTCCTCAAACACTCAATCTCAGCTTAACTACCATCTTGTCAAAGGAAACAACAACAAAAGCAACAACAACAATAACAACAGCCAAAATCACTCCAACTAGACTTTCTTTTATGTATGGAGAAGAGGAGATAACTCAGCATATTTAACTCAGATTATTAGTTTTGACATGAACTCAAAGTATTTTCCAACCAATGAAAATCCTTTAAATCTCAAAAATGTAACGCATAGATGCGAAAATAGTAAACCAGTGAGAACTTAGTCATTCTTATAAGAACAGGCCAAGAAAAACAGTTTTCGAGAAACTTCTCCAGCCAGCCGAATGAAAAGTAATCCAAGAACGTATTCTCTACAAACCATCCCGTGTTGTTTGGAGCCGGAAGATGATAGAACTCAATGACTGTATCCAGCCTTTATCGGCTCGCCTACATCTATAGATACACTAACAAGAACAAAGGTAAACACACACACACACATATACAATCCCATGCTGACAAATATACTAAGAAAGAAACTTTGCTCATGGAATTTGACATAGATAAAGCACCTGCCATGAAAGTAACAAGAGAGTAGAGCGAGACTCGCAACGTCTCAGAAAAATGAAGTAATTAGGAGGAAAGGGTCTCACTCACTAGATTTCAAAGCTGGTTTTGTACCCTGTTAAGACAGGAAAAGAGTACTCTTAATAACTCCTCCCTAAATGTGGTAATAGTATGGCTCTTGTTACAGGTAGAGGATTGTGTTGGCAATGAGAAACTTTCTGGAACAGTAGAATGATGCAAATGTGTTTTTTTCAGCCATCTTGAAAACGGATTCACATTTGTATGCATATATGATTGTAATGATTCGACGTGTTAACGTTATATTAAGATAAAAAATGCAAGAGTTAGAGTTGCGTAGTCAGAATGACAAAATCCAATTTTAGAACAATTCATTTTAAAATAAGTAGTGTCGCATTTAAGACAAATCTTAGCGATGTCAGCTGATAAAAAAGAAACCAAGGAATAGATCAGACAATTCTGCAGAAAATATGCCATAATAATATTTATAAAATAGATTGAGACTAGCAACATTACGTCTGTGATAAAGAGAATACAGAGAAGAAGAACTAAAGAAATGTTACATTTTTCGAGCATTGAACTCGTTTCGTTGAAGCAGATGACATGATTAATACAAATACACCGAAAGAATATCATAGGAAAATTGATAGAACTTTGCTGTAGCATCCGTTGCTATTTATTTAAACTGTGTTATCTGTGGAATTGTTACCTTTTAAAACGTTGCTACTAAGTTATTAAAACTTAGAAAGTGTGATCAAAAAGTTATTTTGAGGTTGCTCACTGAAACGGCCGCAGTGTGACTAATCAATTTATCAATCTAATAACGAAACGATTGGCGTAACGAATGCGCATGCTCACTGATCCACCTGGTTCCGGTTGGGCGCCAAAGCGGCCCAGTGCACCTTGATCTGCATATAGGTATTGATGAGTTGTACAATGCACAAGTCGAAACTTGTCTAAACTGACACAGCGCCAGTTGCTATCCAAACGTTAACGCCTCGATCAACTTCTTCACGCCTATTTTAATCTTGCAGTGAGAAAACCCATTACGATCAACGGGTTTTTGCATTAATGGCTTTTTTATGTGTACGTTTTTTATTAGTAAACTTGTGTTTCGGGACGGTAATAAAACAGTTTTAGCGGAGGGTTAAAAACATTCCATCTTAGAGTATGCAAAATAAAGTCATGCTACACAACAGCAGTAGCAGCAGCAATAATAATAGCAGTAGTAGTAGTAGTAATAATAATAATAATGATAATAATAATAATAATAATAATAATGACGGCGACGACGACGACAACAATAACAATAACAATAATAATAATAGCAAGAAGGGAAAGTTATGCCAGATAGTACATTTTGCTGTTCCAACCGTTCCTACCAGATTGTAGATTCTGCCGTTCCAGCAGACTATAACGTGAAGATCAAAGAGACTGAGAGCTCAAAAGGATCTGGAAAATGAAGGATGTCAAGTTAACACCACTAGGAGCGCTAGGACCAATACCGAAACACTTAGAAAAAAGATATCAGAGAAATGGCTGAAAAGATATAACGAATAACAATAATGAAAACTGCAGAAATATTAAGAAAAGCCTTAGAATGTGGAAACTAACACCACACATGAACTACAGACAAAAACTAGATATACAAATCATGAAAAACCGAAACAGTATAATTTTAAGGTACCGCCATGCGCCTCTGCATTCCGGCCACTCCCCCTTTTTGCGTGTGTATGTCACCATAAACTGGCACCACACCAAATACGTTAGGAGGATAAGGTCATGGAATGGAATCATATGAGTGTTCAATGGCAAGTGGCTGTCGCGATAACGCAAATTCTTTTATCGGTCATCGAAAGAGATGGAGAGTACTGGAAATCTGGTTAGCCTTGTTGTCACTCATACTCCATAGAACATCACAAGTTGTTGTCAAAGAGAAATCTTTGATGGTGGTCTTTATGTCTACTCCTAGTGAGCAAATAATAATAATAATAATAATAATAATAATAATAATAATAATAATAATAATAGAGATATTTGATGACCTGTGTGAAAGTTCCTTGTGGGCAATAATAAAAGAAAAAGAAAAAGAAATAACCACATAAATGCGAAAATAGATAAAAACCCAGGCAAACAGCAAATGAGGACTCTGCGTATAAAGAGACGAAGAAGTGAAACACATAAGTGAATGCAGCAAACCAGACCCAAAAGAACAGACACGACTGCGTGGTGAAAGCAGTACACTTGGAACTATGTAAACGACTGCACCTCGAACATGCAGACAAATGGTACAAACACAAACCGGAGACAGGACTAGAAAACGAGAACCACAAAATCATTTAGGACATGGAAGTACAAACCGATAAAGATTCAAGCAAGAGGGAAGAGGCAGACTTTTTAATAATTAACCAGATGGAAAGAAACTTCCAAATTGTAGATTTTACCGTTCCGGTATACTACAGGATGAAGAAAAATAGACGGAAAATTGAAGCAAATACGCGGAAATTGCAAAAAAAAAAAAAAAAAAAAAAAAAAAAAAAAAAAAATGAAAGGTATACGGAACATGAAGAAAGTTAGTATAATACCAATAATTGTAGGAGCACTAGGAACAGTCCTACAAAATCTGGGAAAAAGACTAGGCGAAATTGGAATCAAGGGGAAGATTTAGATTATACAGCGACGGTATTGATGAGAACAGTTGAAATCTTAAGGGAACCCCTTGAATGCAGAATCTAACCCACAAAACAACAAATACTAATCACGTTGGAACTGAATCTAACCCATAAAACAACAAATACTAAACAGAATCTAACCCACAAAATAACAAATACTAACCACGTTGGAACTGAAACAAAACTAAGATAAGAAAAAATGTGTACAACACCACATGAACACAAGGAAATTGATATTGCACGAAATCTTACAAACTGCCCCCCGATCGCATCAGTGTTACAACACACGTTATAGTCGTGAAGTGTCAAGGAGGATGGAAGAACCGAGAAGGGAAAACACTGTCCAGACTTTCACTGGGTGAGAGCAAAAAGTACTGGGAAATTAGAGAGACTAGTTGGCACCAAAATTCCAGTGAAGACCAATCGTTGGTGCCAATAAGAAATCAATAGTAAACGGCTGTTGGGAAAATGCAAAATCATTTACAAAAGTTATCGATAGAGGTGGAGAATACTGGAAATATGGGGAGATAGGTTGTCACCCAGATTCAAGGGAATACCACCGGTTATCATCAGTGAGTAATCTGTGATAATGGCGCGTGTGAAAATTCCTAGTGAATACAACAACAACAACAACAACAACAATATAATAATAATAATAATAATAATAATAATAATAATAATAATAATAATAATTTGGTAAAATTCTATTATTTTGGACCGAATACGATAATTCAAATTAAAATATATAGAAAAAGAGCTACAGCGCAACAAATGTTGTTTTATAATATGTGTATTTGTGTGTTAGTATAATATGTGTATGTGTGTGTTAGTATAATATGTGTGTGTTAGCATAATATGTGTGTGTTAGCATAATATGTGTATGTGCGTGTTAGTATAACATGTGTATGTGTGTTAGTATAATATGTGTATGTGTGTATTAGTATAATATGTGTATGTGTGTGATTAAGATCAAACGTTAGTCTACAATCATAATTAAAACAAATATTTGTTATTTTTGCGAATGTTTCTATTTTATCGTCTTACGATCGTTTCGCAACATCTAATATAGTCATGCTTCTCATCAGAGACATCGATTTTAATTATTAAATCACAGCACACAAGAAGTAAGATGAAAAACAGCAGGGAAAATGCCTGAAAAACTCAAACTGCAAAAGATTATTAGAGAACCTTCGCCCCCCCCCCGCACAATACATCGGATATAACATACGCCTATTTTTAAACCGCCATTTTGGAATCGATAAGTAGAGATAGAATCTTCATGTTACGATTTAAAATTTGAAACCGGAAAAAAATCAATAAAATTTGAAATTGATTTTGATATTCTTTTGTTGTAGGATTTGACTGTCACGTCTAAAAATGGAATTGAGTCGTATGAGTGTTCAATGGTAAAATTAATAGTGTTATTATAATTGTTGGCGTATTGGTGAAAACCTATTAAGTCAGTAACGCTATATAATTGAATGAAGAAAATGTCGATGAAGCGGTAGTGGTGAAATCATTTGAATGGGAAGATTTAAAGTATACGTTCGAATAGCTTGGAGGCATTTTTGTGTCCATGGCGATGCCTTTGACCTGAACGTAGTTTGATTGTTCACTTGAAGGTTATTACATGTGAGGATGAAAATGTGATAAGGTTACATATAGCGAATAAATAATTTTCTGCAAGTCTGTGCACCTTCAGCGCGTAGGATGTTGTAGCAAAGAGCTGATACGTAAATAATGACTAAGATAGTTTGTTGGAGAAAGGTTGTTGATTTGTCTTATGGCGGTTAGAGAGTATGCAGTATCTTTGATGTTAGTTAGTAGAGGGTTTTGGATATGGTCTGAATGTATCCTGATATAGATTCAGTTGGTATGCTAACGCTCGAGGTTATGGGTCTACTTGAGGATGAGATGTTCAGGAATTTACTAGGGGATTTGTGACTTTGGAAGAGAGAAACCATGCAGTTTGTTGTTTGGAATATAAATGAATTGGTTGTGAAATCAATCCCGTTACTTTTCAGATAGAAGGCACACCTATATCTTATCTATATATATAAAAGCAAAAATGTGTGTGTTTGTATGTTCGCTTTTTGTGTATGTCTGAGAAAGGCCTTTTTTCCGAGAAGCGATGGATCGACTCACTTCTTCTTAAAACTTTTTATATCACGTCTAAATGATAATATCTACCAGTTAACAACGGGGGTCGCCTGTCTATTTAATTTGCTCGACTTTGAAAAGATAAATATTCAACATTTTTCAATCGCCGCATGTGCATTAAGCTTTTTCGTATAATAAAAGCGAAACTAAATCTGGCGGCATTTTTCCGGTCGCGATCTCCGGAAACGTCCGAAAGGAATCAGCTTTGATCAATGTGGAGTTTCTCCTTATATCAGGTAATTGCTATTCATTTATGGGGAGCTGGTTTTCCCACAAAATCCTGGGGAAAGAAAAATAAAAATCCTGCCCCGCAGTAAATAAAATACTGCCCCGCAGTCAAAGTTGACCTCATTAAGTACGGGCACCTGCCAAGTTTTAATACTTATATACATTTAAACATGTATCTGTCACTATTTCGTGGTGGTCCAGTGTTGTTGTTTTTTTCACTCTTTAATTTCCAACTTCGCCTCAAGGGTTCGGGTTCGATCCTTCATACTTACCTACAAAAACTTTTTTATTTTACCCCCCCCTCCCCCTCGACACAAACACCCGGGCAACGCCGGGTACCCCCTTCTAGTCTATATATAAAAGTCAATATTTGTTTGTGTGTTAAAGAAATCGATACGTTTACAGTTAGAATATTAAAATAAGTTTAAAACAATTCGTATTATTTGGATTCTTCGGACTACTGTTTTTATCTTGAGTGTCATTTTCACAATGTTTCGACTGATGTAATCTCCGACCTTCTTCAGGTGTATTTTGTCGAATTCAGAAATGTTTTTGTCAAATTCGGAAATCCGCACGGAATTTTGAACGGAATATTTATTAAATACACGGGTATAGAATGCTCTCGTTCCGTCAGCCATGACTAGGTAAAAGTCTTAACTAATTCGTCGTATTATTTGCAAAAATTCTGAAACATAAGTTCAGATAAAGCATAACAATTTCAAGGAGTATAAACACACTATTTTGCATCGATTCCATCTGAGATCACGAGAGGCAATTTATTGGTAAGGACAACAAAATGTACTAGAACGATAAGAAGTCAAATTAATTTTTGTTAAAACATATTTTCTTCGTTTCATTAAACAAAAATATAATTAAACAAAAAATATACCAATAAAGAATCTATCAAAATGTGTTAAATATTTAAAAACTTATTTTTACTGGTATTTAAAAAATATATAAAAATCGAATTCGTTTAAATTCTTTAAAGCTGTTTGTCGTGTTACAGCTACCTATGAGAACAAGTATTAAAAAGCACCACCGCGCTACCAGTTTCTTATTACTTAATCTAGTATTATCTGATAGTTAACTTCTTTTAAGACAAAATTTGTAAACATGACTATATTTGAAATTATTTCGACTAGCAATATATCAAGTATCGCTAGCATATATATATATATATATATATATATATATATATATATATATATATATATATATATATATATTTGTGTGTCTGCCTTCCTGTCTGTCTGTTTGTCTGCTTCACGGAAACTATTGGCCCAATCTGGCTCAACTTTTGTGTATTCCTTTGTTGTACAGCGAATTACGAATAATCGTACCCGTTCGATGCACTGTTACGAATTAACAAGGATCAGTCACCATGATACACATGTACTCTCACCTTTTCCCGGAAAGAACCGAGTCGATCTGGCTGAAAATTTGTATAGACTTTTGTTATGATAAGGTTCAGCGAACTAAGTATTATAGTATCCGTTCGATACACAGTTAGGGGTTAATAGGAATTAGTATTTCGATGCCTCTGTTCAGTCTCGAAAGGCAAAGGATATCGAATGTAGGGGCAGCTGGGCATGTAATTGTGAGGCAAGGGTTGCGCAATCTGCAACCATACCTCTCCTGAATAGGCATCATTTGGGTCCAGTAGCAAGGAGAAGCCCAGGACAACTGGAAACAATGCGGAGATAAGCGAAGAGTGCACACAGCACCTGAAAGTCTCAAATGGTCACCCATTTAGTACTGACGAGGTTCAACGTTGCTTAACTCCGGTGATCCAGCGGGAACCGGTGTGTCAACGTGATTATGCCGTATAATCGTTTAATGCAAGAAAAGAATACAAATTTTATTATATTACAGCATTTATTCTTTTTCTGCTACAACTTTTCACAGATAATATATATATATATATATATATATATATATATATATATATATATATATATATATATATATATATATATATATATATATATATATATATATATATATATATATATATATATATATATATATATATATATATATATATATATATATATATATATATATATATATATATATATATATATATATATATATATATATATATATATATATATATATATATATATATATATATATATATATATATATATATATATATATATATATATATATAGCCAGTAGAGTTTAGTTTCCTAGAAGTACATCCAATGAAACAACATGTGTCTACCAAAGAGTGCTCAATGAGTGAACAGAGCAGGTATATTAAATTTATTCTCGAGGATAATTCTTGGCCTGGAGACGTAATCCCCCGAGGCGGGTGATTACAGAAACATGTATGCACATATGTAGTCATCAATGTTTGCACATATAAATTTAATATATATATATATATACATATATATATATATATATATATATATACTCATCCACATACAGTACTGTTTCGCTGTTTCACAGCTCATCAGTGCGACTAGACAGGCAACTACATATATATATATATATATATATATATATATATATAGAGAGAGAGAGAGAGAGAGAGAGAGAGAGAGAGGATATTTTCGGTTGTCTTGTTAATCAAGTCTCCTAAGTGATATAACATTGATAAACCTACCTCGGCAGGTACATTTAACAAACTTTCTCTATCTATCTATCTATCTATCTATCTATCTATCTATCTGTCTATCTATCTATCTATCTATCTATCTATCTGTCTGTTTATGTATCTATCTTATGTTTTATTATTCTGTCTATCTTATCGGATCTACCAGCCAAGCTCAAATTGCATCCAATCTCTTTGCCGCAAGTCTACTTAACTTTCGTCTGAATCACAAACCACAAACACCTGATGGTTAATGGTAGCTCTTCGGGGACCATCACTGTACATATCTCCATACACTTACAGAACATGTCCGTGTTTATAATTGAGGCTTTCAGAAAAAAAAGGCTGGATCTCACGCTTTCATCGCTAAGATTCTCCTTTTATTTCAAGTTGAATATCGGCTTATCTCCCCCGATAATTTCGGCCTATTTTAAATTCCCTGCAAAAAATACTTACCGCAAAGAAAGAAAAACAAGCATTTTTTTCTAATCTATACGGTTTGTTAAGAATATGCGAGTGAAAGGATTGCTACAAGCAGATGGATTCTCAAGGGAAGAATACGTTTTGATTGACTTTTCTATTTAGATAGAGTAGAAAACAACATCAACAATAAAAAAAATAACAACATATTACTTAAACTGACAACTGAATCCAGTACATACACAGGCATGCATACATGTATATACATGATTGGATGAAACATTTGAAGTTCATAAATACTATATAATATATATATATTGGTTAATGAAATATTGTAAGACAAGTTATGAATTAGTAAAATACTTTTAATTATTTCTTCTTAATAAAAACATATTACTCTGTTATTTCTTCATAAACATTCTAAAACCACTATATACATACATATATATATATATATATTATATGTATATGCATATATATATACCCTGAGAGACAGTAAAATGTATATATATATATATATATATATATATATATGAACTGAGAGACAGATAACGAGAGATACGCACACACACACACACACACACACACACACACACACACACAACACACACACAGAGAGAGAGAGAGAGAGAGAGAGAGAGAGAGAGAGAGAGAGAGAGAGAGAGAGAGAGAGAGAGAGAGAGAGAGAGATATTTAATTAGTCATTGTAAGACAGAACAGAATTTCTGCTTTATTATATTTTATTTTTTCGGTATTTCTAATGATCTTTTATGTGTTAAAATAATACGCACACACACACACACACACACACACACACACACACACACACACACACACACACACACACACACACACACACACACACACACACACACACACACACACACATATATATATGACAAGAAGTCTATATTCCAAATTCCAAGATATTGTTCATCTTACCGTTTATTTTTTTCAGCATGTTAAAATGTTCAATTCTTGACACCATCTGTTTCATAGCGCAGAAACAATCAAGGAGCGAATACAATAAGAAAAGACGGAAACAGCGTGCGCACAGTTATAGCAATGAAATCGTTAACAGTCAATTTATAATTTAAGACCTGCATTTCTTTATATTCGATCATTAACCTAAGGCAACACAAAAGAAAGAATGAAAAAGACGGAACGCTGCATGTGTTGGATATTGTATCACCAGAGCAGCGACGAGTTGCCTGACATGGCGCTGCGATTGTTCAATTGCTATCAGAATAAAATATTTCAATAAGCAAATTTTAAAGTCACAATAGAATATCAACGGGTCAAATGTTTAAGCAAGATGAATAACTTAGCAAAACAAAAAACATATTTACAGTTGGAATTTGCAATTTTAGCTTTCATAAACAATAATAATCTACATAAACAAAGAGTGATCTGATTGGTGACGTCAGAAATTCAAACAAAGATATACACGTAGTCAGTCAAGGAGAGAAATTACTTAGATAGCGACGGAGTTACAGAGCGGAAGAGAATTGGATCGGAAGAGATTTTGATTTCTTGAAGTTCACGAAAGCACTAGTGGTGGACATTATAGAAAATGTAGAAATAATAAGAAAATGTGTGCAACTCCGAGACGAGGAACATCAGGAAATATGTATGCATAAAAATATAGCCAGAGTGTCGATTGTCGTTCCTTTCGGATGGAAGGAATATTCGTCGCAGATTTTACAGACCCGTCAGTCAAGACCAATCGATGGAGAAGGTAATTTTCATTTTTTGGTCTGATGTACTCCCACAGAAAAATGTTATTCGTCATAGTAAAGAACCGTGTTCTTAACATACAATAAATGTTTCCTATTAACTGTCATTGGAATGTCTACAAGACCGATGCACGCACACACACACACACGCACATAAACGAATATTATATAGACTAGACACACGTACACACACAAATATATATATATATATATATGTGTGTGTGTGTGTGTGTGTGTGTGTGTGTGTGTGTGTGTGCGCTAGTTATATAGACCGCTATATAACACGTACACAGATGGCGTAATGGAGCAGTTAAAACTCAAGTAATATTATAAGAGACCGATAAACATCAATTTCGCTCGAAAATGTCATGATTAGTCTCGTATGCACTATCTCACGGATGAAAGCATGGCAGGCGACAAGCAATAACCTCCTTCAGCACAAGTTAATGGTAATGCCTGTGAGAATGGTCGTTTCTTACCTTTATACGTTACGGTGAATTTGAAATGACGCAAAAGCGTTGTATTTCTTTGTATCTAAACATTAAGCCTTAGTCCTGTGGACAATACAAAACACAAAAAAAAAGACGGAAAAAGTTCGTTCGTATCAATTAATGATGCAATGGACTGCTAAAATTTGTCTCGCTTGAAAATGTTCTTGTCAACGTCGAAGACGACAGGCAAGAAACACATACATACCCCGAAAGGAGACCTGCCTCCAGTTACTTTGCACATTGTAATGAATTCAAAATAAAGTTAAAGCGTTGTATTTCTTAATACTCTAAAAGTAACCCTACGGTCAAGTGGTAATAAAAAGAACAGACGAAACTTGCCTAAGAGTACCCATAAAAATCTATTTCTGGAGCTTAACAGCACAAAGTCACATGAAATAATCAGTTGGCTATGTTCTATTTTGTACAAGTGAGTCACCACTTATCAAGGCCGGAAGGTCACTCGAGGATAAGGGTTAATGAATATAAGGTAGTCAGTGAGACTATAGCATAGTGATTGGTAGAGATTAACATTTGAGTAGAAAACTGCTCTACAATAACTTGAAAACGATCACGTTAAAGTCAGCTGTTCTACAAGCGGGCAATTTTAGGAAAGAAACTTTGTTCATGGAATTTGTGTTTAGATTCAGTCACAAACAGCGAGTGGGAGGAAATGTTTTCAATGGTTGTAGATAGGGGAATGTCTGCTGTAAATGTTTTGCAGGGGTAACTATAGATTGAAGTTCAGTCGAGTACTTCACTCAGTTTGTTTGATGACATTGAAGTATTTGAACGTTTGAAATCTTGTGTCTCAGCATTATACACTTATCCTGAACCAATATATATATATATATATATATATATATATATATATATATATATATATATATATATATATATATATATTTCAGAATGCGAGAGATTATATAATTATTACCACAGCCAAACAACCTCGCAGCTCACAATAATTAATATGCAGCCAGGCTGAACTGCTGGTATATATATATATATATATATATATATATATATATATATATATATATATATATATATATATATATATATATATATATATATATATCCATGTTTGTGTGTGTGTGAATTTACCATATTTTACCCTAGAAAAATAAGGATATTCTGTGTTTTAAAAAAGTCAATCTACTGCAGGATCGAAACAAAAAACTCCAGGTTGACAATCCGAGTCTCTCTCATCTGAGCACTTGAAATATTTGTTGAGTCATTTTTTAAATGAAACTTATTATGATATTTCTACTTAGCGTGCAAACCTTACTGAACATGACTTGAAGTGTCAGAACTAATCTCATCATGTTTCTTAAAAAAATCTACACGTGTATAAACTTTAATATTTTAGGAAGACTTTTTTTTAAACAGACGAATACACACATAGAGACGTGTGTATATATATATATATATATATATATATATATATATATATATATATATATATATATATATATATATATATATATAAAGAACACATCCTCATATTTTTAGACATAGGAACAAAGCGAAAATACACAACCAAACTCGTTCTACATCTGATATCCTTACTGTAATTTATGAACGTATATACCATACACTGGACAATATAAAACGCAATACCACTTCGGTCTGGTCAGGATACTGCTGCGTTCAAATTTTTTTTATTTTCTTTAATCTATCCAGCTATCCAACCCCTCTCTCTATGTGTATATGTGCGCATTATGTTTGTATATACATGTATATATTATGCGAGGGTTAATTTGTATATATGCATGTGGATATATGTATGTAAGTCTATGTTTATATGTATATGTACATATATAGTTCTGAAATTCAAGTTTACAAAATGAAGAGGATATATAACTATTAGGACAACCCTAACCAGATGAAAATGCTCAATATTAAATATAGAGCACCAGAATATAAAAGAAGTTAAGATTTTGCAAACTTTAATTTACAACATTTATTATTTTAAACAAGAGATACAGAATAAAAATTATTATTTCTTTATTCCGTGCAGTTTTTAAAGAATGGTTCGTATCCTCAGAGGAAAAAAAAACAGTTAGCAAAATAACGTTTATATGGACTAGTTATTTTTCTAGTTAGCACATACTTTAAAAATTTCAGAGTATGGGAGTAATGTATAATATAGAAATATACAGATCACAAAGCATATTTAACTTGAAGTCCACGTGCGAAGATGAACAATTAAACAGTAACAAAATCCAAAAAAACAGTAAGGTTGGTTGCAACTTGATTGGTAAGTATAAATCCAATGGTATTATTCGTAAATCAAATAGTATAATGTTCATCTGTAAACTTGAGGAGTCCAAATCATATAGATGTAAAATTCTTGCATATAAATTTCTATAGCTTATGTTTTGAAAGGATAAAAGACATTAGTTTGAGGTTGAAACGCTAACATTGGCATTAAAATCGCGTGAAGGCATAGTATTCCACGATTCACTTTTCAGAATTTGAAAAGTGATTAAAGTTGGGACATGACGGTGGGAAAGGTGCTGAAAATTGAGGCTAACTATGACTGGTCACTGAGTGGACAACGCCGAGGTGCGTATAACTAAGAAAGGTGTGGGACGAGGTAAAACTTTACGGTCGGCTCCAAAAATCAAATTAATTCCTGGGTAACATAAAATTGTTCACATCAAAAGTAGACAGAATCAGAATTACACACGCTTACATAGATACAAATAAATTCATATATATATATATATATATATATATATATATATATATATATAAATGTGTATAAATAAATATATATGAATGAATATTGTGAATTCTAATTTGCAAAATTTTGACTTCCTTCATATATATATGTGTGTGCATATATATATATATATATATGTGTGTGTCTGTGTGTGTATGTATATGTGTGTGTGTGTGTGTATGTATGTACACTTCAATATTAGGTTAGATTTTGGAAGAAGTCCACAGCACCACAAGTGTTACTGACCTATTTAAGTGTGGAGATGCCGGGATGGAGATGGATATACACAAGTCGCATGTAAACATTTCTTCATCTCATTGGCTGTACTCTATTTTTCCCTGCTATCACTACTCACTGACACCTGATTCTCAATACACTGAAGAATGCCAAAGAACGGCCGAAAATTTTGTTCTTTTAGAAAAAAAGATTTTCGGAAGATGTTTTGTATTCCTATACATCAACAAATAAGAAATAGAGGACACACACACACACACACACACACACACACACACACATATATATATATCATCATGTTGAAACGCAAAATATGAAAACCATAAAATATATGCACAACACAAACTTACGATATCTTATCGAATCTGTCTGATTTCACTATCAAAAAAAAAAAAAAAAAAAAAAAATCCACAAAGGTCAGGTTTTTCAACATCCTAAACACAATAACTAAAAAAAAGAAATCATATTTGAAGTTTGATTTTAATTCGAGATTTGATTATTTTAACTGTGGCGCAATGCTTATATTTCTTTATTTTATTTTGTGCTTAACTACGTATTGCATTCTTTCCACTACGTTTTTTTTTAAATTTCTCTAACATTTTTAACCACTCTTTCCTTTGCTTTATATCTCCACCCACTCCTCCCGTATTTGATCTGAATCACCGCTCTACTTGCTTCCTATTCGTTCCCACATTAACTTTCCATCATATACTCAACCCACTACTCCCTTCTTTTACATCCGTTTTTCCTCTATGAAATGTTGATTTCTGTTTTAGGAAACTTGTTTTTTACTAAACCATTATGGTCGAACGAATCGATGGAAATATCTTGGTTCAGCTTTAATAACGTGTGTTCCCTTATTTGTATTAGTCTGTTGACACGCAAAGAGTGAGAGTTGTACCTACATTAACAACATTTTAGTTTTAATCTTTTTATTTACAAACTTATACAGAAAAAATACTTATTAAAAAAATCCAAAACAAAACATTAAATAATTGCCACTTTTATAGGCTTCCAAAAGGGCCACATCTATAATATAAATCTAACCTGTCTGTTTAAATGTATTTATGTATGAATATATGTTTGTATGTATGTATGTTTGTATGTTTCGCAAAAACTTTCGACATAGGCGACGGATTTTCACGAGATCGGTATCATTTTGAAGCTCAACAACAAATATCGAAAAATTGGTCACAAACATTAATTCCTTCACTCTCAACTCTTTTTCACAGGGGAGGCATCGCTTTTTCGCTGATATTTTCGAAAGTCATCGTCTCTTTTCGATTTTCTAGTCTTAATTGTAAATCTACGTCACTTCAGGTTTGGCGATGGGCTCAACAGCTAACGCGTCACATTTGTTTTTCACGTTCTTTTCCTCCTTCGCGGTACATGTTCGAGCCCTGCCTACTACCACTTTTTTTTGCGCTCGAAAGTTTCCTTTTATTTTTTTTGCTCAACCAACACCCTTACACACACCTCCACTTCCTTTTCCGACTTCGCGTCACGGGTTCGAGCCAGCCGCCTTACTACAACTTTTTTTTTTTTGCTCAGCACACACCTACAAACACCCGGGCAACGCCGGGCAACGCCGGGCAACGCCGGGCACCTAGGCTAGATAAAATTAAATAAATAATTTTAACATATATATCTAGCATATCAAATAAAGTCAGTCGGATTTTTTTACATCAGATTTAAATAGCTTCCCTATTGAAAACAATTACATAAAAAAATAACAAGTTCCGTTTTTAAAGAGTTGGGGCATAATTCGCTTAAATTTGTAGCATATATATATATATATATATATATATATATATATATATATATATATATATATATATATATATATATATATATATTCCTGCTTGAAATATTTTTCACAAAGAAGAAATCTTTCTTGTGGAAAATATCAATTAATGATTGACGCCATTTTTTTAATAGTGGACGCAAATTGGTACAGACTATTAGTACTGATGCATGTTTGCACTTAAACAGAATCTGCCACGAAAAGAAACAAGTAATATTCGAAAACTTTTAAATTTTGATGTCGAAATAGATCGCGTGACAAATCATTTTTGAACCATAAGTATGACTCAAATAGTATAAGAGATGTAATTCATATTTAAATAATATGATAGGAGTTGTCTACCTTACAGCTTACATGCATTTCTTTTTCTGTATAGGTTTTAAAATGTGCAAAGGAAATTAAGTCATTTCCGTTTCTAAATTTAATATTATCCAGAACTTGATCAAACTTCGTGTTAGACGGTAAATTCTGACTAGATTCGCCAATCAGCAATCAGCGGTCAGCAGATGATACAGTTCAATGATATCGTGAAAGTAAAAAAAAAATAATTGAAAATGAATTATTGTACGCTGTGTGAAGTAGAAAATATCCCCTAACGATTTAGTTAAAACAAATAAACAGGAAACCTTTTTAAGTAAAATAGAAAAGCCCCGCGCAAGGATTTAGCGGAAACCAAAAAAAGTTGTTAAATCAATTAAAACAATTCATTTTCTTAAAAAAAAAAATAATTAAAAAGAAAATTTTTACAGCTTTCATTGTAAAAATATTTATTTGCAAGTTTTCTCGTCGTAAGTACACAAAAGAATATTTATTTAAAACTTTCCTTGAAAAAAAAAAATTTATATACATTTCTGAAACCAAAAGGGCTCTTTTAAACTTAAAAAGACGTTTTCTTTCACAGTTGTTTCCACGTTTTCGTCATAAAAATGATTTATTAAAAAAATTCTTGAAAAAAACAACACCTTTTCTTATACTTTTCTAAAAAAAAGTTATTTTGTCTTACAGTTTTTTTTTTCAATATTTTCATCTCTGGCAATCTTTGTATCGGCCTTTTCCGACTTCTTTTGGTAATTGTGCCGGAAGATATGGAGGCGAAATTGGTTCTTGGTAAGTACCAATATTGTTATGAATAACAAAATTGTGGAGAATTTTGTAGAATTGAATTTATTTTTTGACTGATGTTGTCTAAAAGAGAGTCGCCAATCTGATAGGTCTTGAACTGTCATCTAAGCATCAGCCTCTGTCCCATCGACGAAATGTTGCATCCCTCTGCCTGTTCTACAAGTACTTTAACGGTGCTTGCTCTGACGAACTGCAAGCACTTGTACCCCTTCGTCGTAAATACCCCCGACAAACCCGACAAGCAGCTAAATCCCATCCCTTCACAGTAGAGATCCCTAGATGTAAGAGATATTTCTACTCCAGTAGTTTCTTCCCCAGAACCGCTAGACTTTGGAATTCCCTTCCGAGTTCCTGCTTCCCGAACTATACTGACATGCAGAAGTTCAAGTGTAACGTGAACAGACATCTTGCTGCCCAACTCCCTACATAGTACCCCTGTAGCTTATGTCACTGATAGTAGCCCCCTACGTCAAAGTGGCAACGTGCCTTGTTTGAGGTGAAAGTGTAATAAAAAAAAAATAGTGTGTAATTCACGAGGGGTTACACGATGCTGAGATATCTACAGAACCTGAATCCTTAGGGACGCAATCGCCGGTGAACACAGTAGTGAGTATAAGGTCACGTGTTATTATGTGTTACTCATTAGCGTTGAACAATCAATGCGTCTACGTCTCTCTGTATCATATTAACATATATGTGATATCGTGAAGATTATGAGCTATTAGATTATGGTTAGAGAGAGGGATTCGCTGAAAAGAGTGTGAATCAGAGGGATTTTGAATCAGAAAGTGATATTTTATGATGGCATTATTTGGGATTGGATAATGAATTGTTCAATAGAGAGAATAAAAGGGAATAGAAGGAAATTAGAATGATAAAAGAAATAAGGATGGAAAAAATGTGCAGAGAAAAATGGAAAGAGAAAAAGGCAACTCTAGAATAATGAATAAATAATGGAATAAAAACAATATAGTTTTTTTTACGGCATATCAGCACTTTTAAGGTTATTTAATTCTAAACTCGGTCATTTGGTAAAAAAAAAAATATGCTTTAAGTTGTTTATATCTTCAACTATTTGTTCCTGGTGTTTGGTTTGGTTGTTTTGTTTTATAGCATATCAACATTTTCAAAAAACAAAAAGCGTTATGTTATCGGGTCGGCGAGCATCGACTGTCTCAGCCGACTGTCTTGATAATTGACGTGGACTCGCCAACATGCCTGAGTACGTCGGTGAACCCTGGATCGGAAGGGAAAGCGACTCTGCAAACCCGCCAACAATTTAACCCCAGTCGCATTTATATTAATGGCATAAATGGAGGCACAGCTGTTATGTTTCGTTTCGTTGCTTTTTTTACGGCATACTATGGAGATTAGAAAGTGGACGCTTGGTTTCCTTCCGGCAGCCTCGTATCCCATGATGCTCTTCTTATTTTGTCATTTAGTCCTTACATTTCGTGAGCGTTTTCTGATTTGGAATCTATTCATATAACATTTATCGTTGACAAGTTTTTGACATTGAGATACTATTTATTTTTAACTCCTTATATCAAGCGGCTTCATGTTTTATCTGGAGTGATTTCCGAAAGCACAAAACAAAATCTTTCCGGGTTATTTAATGCCGAATCCGGTCATTTTGATAAAAGTTCTTATGATTCATGTTTGTATATCTTCAACTATTTATCCATTTTAAATTGACTTGAACTCTAGAATATTTCAATTAAAAGTTAAATATGAACAGGTAAAATTATAGAAGAATTAAAGGCGAATCAAATGATGTATAAACTGTTTACAGTTACATTCAATTCAGCTTAAAATTGCGGTTTTTGAAAAAAATGACAAGTGCGGACTTTCTTTTTGGCGCAGGTACATACATACATACATACATGCATATTTTTCTTTTTGGCGCTACTGTATAACATACATACATACATACATACATACATACATACATACATACATACATACATACATGCGTGTGTGTGAATGAATGTTGTAAATTCTAATTTGCAAAATTTTAACTTAAAGTAGGGCAGGAAGCCGGTATCTTCAGACAGCCCGATCTAGTAGCACCATATTAATCTATAGAAAAAAAAAGAACGAATAAAAAATACCTTAAGGGATGAATAAAGAAATGAATATCCAACGAATAAAGGTAAGGGATTTATATATTAATGAAGAAAAAGAAATAAGTATCGAAAGGAAAAAAAAAAAAAACGAAAGAAAGGGGTATTATCAAATGAAAAAAGAAAGAAAAAGAATAGAACGCCCAAAGAATTTAATTTTTTAATGACTATTTATGATTAAAAAAGAAGGAAATATCTAAAGAAAGATAGAAAGAAAATCCAAAGAAATAAAGGAAGAAATATCAAAATAAAGGTATGGATTAATGCAGTAAAATGAAAATGAGAGATAGCTATCCAAGATGAAGAAAAATATAATTTTCTAAAGTATTTACACAAATGCCAAATGGAATTGTGAAAGAAAAATGAAGAAAAACAAGCAATCGAATACAACATTTGGGTTAACGAATCTTCACAAGATATGTGATAAAGTTTTTGAAAAAAAAAACAAAACTTCATTCCTTACCCAAATATTGTCTTCAATTGTTTGTTTGTTTATATTCATACTTTCACCATTTCGATTTTTCTGCATTACCGCCAGCTTCATAAATACCTACTTACTAATTTACTAGCAATGCTTCAAGCAAATTACATCTTGCTTTTAGATATTTCATTAGATATTTTCATTTTTCATTAGATGTTTATTATTTTTCATTAGAAAAAATATTTCCCTAAAACTATAAAAGAAAAAAGAAAGGAAAAATGCGGAAAATGAAAATTAGAAATGAATAATAAAAAAGAAAGTAAAGAAATATCTAAAAAAACAAGGAAAAGAAAGAAATAAGGAATGAATATATAAAATAAAAAAGAAAGAAAATAGTATACATATTATGACAAGGTAAAGAAAAAAAGAAAGAAATATTGAGCATAAGCATGATAAATAAATAATACCCACAAAAAAAGAAAAAAGAGAGAAAAAAAAAACGAAGAGAAAAAATAGACGGATAACTTCATGATAAACGAAAAAACAAATAAAACAAAAACGAAGAAAATGGGTGGGGGACAAACAAAATAAGCGAGAAGATAGAAAGGAAACAAACGACAAAAAGTAATATCGAAAGAAGGAGAAAAGAAAAAAGAAAGATGTAAAAATAATTAATAAAAAGACAAAAACAGAACGAAGAAAGTATTTAATGAATATCCAAATGAAGTAGGAAATATATATAAAAAAAAATGACAAAACAGAAGGAAAAGTAAAAGAAAATATTTAAAATAATAACAAATATAAATAAACAAAATATGAAAAAAAAAACTGCACCAAAATAGAGGAATAAAAGAAAATAAAATAATTATCACCAAAATAAAAGAAGATGAGAATAAAAAGGAAAAAAAGAGATAAGAAAAACATAGTGGAAACATGATGAAATAAAAAAAAAGAAAACAAAAAAGAAAGGAAATTGGAGCGCAATAAAGAGAGGAAGGAAAAAGAAAGAAATGAACATGAATGGGAAAAAGACAGGAAGTAAGGAAAAAAAGGGAGAAAGAAAAATGGAAGTACAGAACGAAGGAGAGACGGAAAGAAGATAGAAGGAAAGAAACGAAGAAAGAAAAATAAAAACTGAAAATAAAAAATAATTAAATAAGATGGATAGAAAAAAAGAAAAAGAAACTTGTTTTGCGTGATTAAAGGGAAATATCTTCACTGTAACAGTTTTTTGCAATGGTTGTCGGAATAAATGGAAAGTGCTAGAAATCTGAAGAAACTTGTTATCACCCAGGCTCCGGGGAACGCCACTACTTATTATCAACGAGCGTTCATTGACAATGACTTCTGTGAAACCTGCTAGTGAGTAAATAATAATAATAATAATAATAATAATAATAATAATAATAATAATAATAATAATAATAATAATAATAATAATAGAAAACTCCTGACTATGCACAATGAACTACACCCAAAGGATGATACTGATAAACTCTACGAGAAAAGGAAAGACGGAGTAAGAGAACTGGTCTGTATAGAAGACTGTAAATGGCATAAAAAAAAAGAATTAGGAAAATACATAATGCAGAACGCCAGTGGAACTCTCTTTCGTTTGCCTGCTAGCCAGCTGACTACAACTTGGTCGTCTTCAAGTCCAACGTAAACAAATTCTTGATGAGCCGTCCTTTTAAGTAATCTAATTTACCAAATTTTCACTATTAACAATTACTATGATATTGTCCAATTGACTACTGTACACTTATTAGCCCTTATCCTCGAGTGGCCTTCGGGTCTTGATAAGTTGTGATAGCTTTGTAAAAAACAAAAAAATAATTACTGCAGTAAGAGACACTTAAAGAAATAGCAAGACCAAAAAAAAGAAAAAGAAAAGAAGAGACAAGGCATAAGATGAGGAAAGAAAAATAGGAAAAGAAACAGCTACACGGACGATTCAGGACAGACACACACACACACACATACACACACACAATATAACGCTATAAGAACAAACTACATCAAAGCAAGGATCAACGAGACAAGAAAACAGTAAATGCAGACTATGGACAAAGAGACGGAACAATGAACCACATAATAAGCGAATGTAGCAAACTACCCCCCCCCCAATATAAGAACAGATACTATCAAGTAGGGAAGAGGGTATACTGGGAATTATGTAGATTACTGCATAAATGCATCAAAGCAAGGAGACCGGATGCCATAATAGTTAACAAGAACGAAAAGTCCTGCCAGATTGTAGATTTTGCCGGCCTAGTGCACCACAGAATGAATATCAAGGAGATAGAAAAGCGGAGCAAATACACAGAACTGACCAGGATGCTCAAGGGGATAACTGCGCCCTCGCACCCCTCCTTTTTTCTTCGTCACCATAAAGGAGGACAGAAAGGATGAGGAGAGAAAGCATTAACTAAACCTTCGCTGGATAAATGCGAAGAGGACTGGGACTTAGGGGTGGCTTATTATCACCCGTATCCCAGTAAAGACCAATGAGAAACTTATGGTAGACGACTATTACGATAACGTTAATTTATAAATGTTGTCAAAAGAGGTGGAGAGTACTGGACTTCTAGGGAAGGCTTGTCACTCAGACTTCAGGAAACATCACAGGCAATTCTTAGATGAAAGCTTGTATGAAAGCTCCTAGTGCGTAATAATAATAATAATAATAATAATAATAATAATAATAATAATAATTTGATTGCAGAAATTCCCCTCTGGATCAAATTAGGGTAGAGTTCGCAATAACAGGTGCCACATAAAATTTATTATGTCTAAACTTTTACCCACCATCTTTTGTAACTGTTGAACGCCGTTACAGGCACATTTATTCGTTATAATAAAATCCCATCTTACTTCCTACGAACGACAGCATCACGATTGCCAAGCTCTACAGACGAAGTAGTTCGTATTTTCCCCTTTACCTGAAAAGTCCTCCACTCTTCAAGTCATGACCGGGTAAATATATAACCGATATAACTATATTGACCTGAAACGCTTATTAACTGGATTAAACACCCATAAGCATACAACTACTATTACACTCGACTATTCAAAAATAATGATTTATCCCCACTAACATTCCGCCTATTCTCATTGACTGCGATCATGAAATTCTATTATTCCGGATTATACACAATTGTACAAAAAACGAATACGTCAGCGCTTAATCATTATGGCCGCTCAATCGTCACGCATTGTTTTAAATCATTTATACTTTCCTATCGTCGCTTTGCCTCGATTTTTCAGACTAATGTATATAAAAATTAACCATAACATTTACTTTAAAGTTACAAAAACAAAATAGTCGTAACTTTCGTATAAATAATATAGCGCAGCAACCAATGGCGATGGTTATATCTACTGCAAATACCGTGGCTTCGTTGCTTCAACGTCGTCAATTATGCCATTTCGCATTTTTTGGATTAACATTATTTACAATAAAAAAATTATGCCGCATCTTTCTTTTTATCATGTCTGGTTTCAGCGTCCTAAATTATAAATATATATACACACATACATACATACATACATACATACATGCACACACACACACACACACACACACACACATATATATATATATATGTATATATATATATATATATGTGTGTGTGTGTGTGTGTGTGTGTGTAAAGAAAGAAAGATAGAAAGAAGGATGAAAGGAAACAAAAAATAACTATGAATAAAAAGGAAACTGAAAATAAAGTATGGAAATCGAAGAAGGAAAAAAGAAAAGAAAACTAATAAAATAAACAAAAATGATAAAAGAAAAAGGAAAAGAAAAAGGAAAACGTGTTTATAATAAAGCAAGCTGAATAAAATGGATTTGCTTTGTCACTTGAACGTCATTACTAGAAATTGCAACAACTTCCATTCATCTGTTTTAGTCATGTCGATTTGCGCGCCAATTGTGCTGCAATCATCAAAGCCTGGAATTAATAGTCATTTTTAATCATGACTTTTATTGCATGTATATTAAACCCATTCATGCAACCGTAACAGGATCCGTTTCGTTCATTTTCATATCACTAAGGTCAAAGGTCAATTTTTTTTAGATAACAACATTCAAAATCATTGGTTTGAGATACGTCCTCGAATCTTAATAAGAAGCTTGGTAAGTCGGTCACACGTCAGTTTGAAACAGTCCTTTCGTTAGTTTGATAAAACTACCCTTTTAGTTTGCGACATTTTTAAAATTTAATTTTTAATTACAGAGGGTTTAACCACGGCTACCGAGAGAGAAGAAGGCCAGTGAACATGACTGCATGATATCATTGCCAAATCGACATGTAAGAAAAGGGCACCTAAAGTTTACTGTATTCTATCACGTGGTCACGCTAATAGGCATAAAAAATATGGATGTCGTAATTTCATGAAGGTAGTCCATTGTTATTTTCTTCTTCTAAAGAGAAAGAACAATTCTCCATTTGGATAATTATTATAATTACACATTGGGATAATTTTAATCTAGCAAAATACAGTAAGTGAACTTGTTTTTTTTTTAATTTCTATCGAAGAAAGTCGAATATTTCATTTTATTTATATATTTTTTACTGCAAAATAATTTTTATATAAGAATATTTTTCAGTCTGTTCTTTTAATAATAAATAAAACTTTTCATTGAGTATTTCCAAATATTTTAAAATTAGAAGCATTTTTCACGACATTTTTTTAAAACTAAAACGCTAGATGAATTCAATATTTTAGCACCGGGCGTAATTTATTTCTTTGAAATATATTTAAAACTTAAAGTTTTGCTTGTTTTATAACATTTTATGTGTAAATAATTGAAACGGGAAATGAAATGAGAAATTTTCTATTCTCTCCCGAGACATATGAACAACACAAATTAATTAAAAATTCATTAACTAATCAGTTGTAATTAAAGCTTTGATATGAACTAAAAATAAAGAGTACATTAAATTTTAGTTAACATATTTTCTTGTGTTTTATCTTATAAATAAATATTTGCACCGCGCCGAAATAATATTATTTAGAAAGCCATTTTTAACGGGGGGGGGTCTAACTATTCTGCACTTTCACCTAACAATTTAATGAAAAAAGGGGTATGTTTTACTATACACATAGATTCGAAAAAGTGGAAAACTATACAAAATACTGTTAGAAACTCACTCAATATATGTTACCGCGACATAGGCTGACATATATGAGTGTGTTTCTAACAGTATTTTGTATTGTTTCTTTTAGTTGAAATTCATTTTCCCAAAATTAACGTATTTAACAGCGAGCTCGACGTCATTTCTATTTTTAAAATATATCGATAAACACTATGATTTTCGAACCGAATAAACATTTTACATTAAATAAAAACACTAAAAACTTATTCAGTTTGGTATAAAAGTAATTCATTTCGCATTTGATAACATTTATTTGTTATATATTTGTTTTTTGACAACTTTTTCGAATCTATTTATAGTAAAACAACCCCCAAAACTATACCGCAAAAATGTAATTCAACTTGGAAATACTATTTAAAATAGACGTGCGTACACTGCACAAGCACCCTTATATTTATTATTATTATTATTATTATTATTATTATTATTATTTTAAAAAAACTGGTGTAGATGACATCGACTGGCGCCACACCAACTAGTTGTGAAGGGTCAGGAAGGTAGGAAAGACCGAGGTGGGAGAGTACTAACCAGATCTCCAATGGAAGTGTGCAGTTCAAATCTGGTACCTTGGGGAGGTATTTTGTCACCCAAACCCCAGGAAACACCAATTGCCGATGCCAACGAGAAATCAATGACAACGGCTGTTGCGATAACGGGCAATCATCTGCACAAGTGATCAAGAGGTGGAGAACACTGGAAATCTGGGGAGACTTGTTGTCACACGGTCTCCAGGGAACACCACAGGTTACTGCCAGTGAGCGATCACTGATGATGGCTTGTAAGACGACTCCTAATGAGTGAAATAATAATAATAATAATAATAATAATAATAATAATAATGTCCTTTCCCTAATTCACTACCACCCTGATTTAATATCGTAGATGTTTACTATATTTTCTTAGTTTTTAACCAATGATATGATTGTCTTTTATGTGAAATTTAGTTATGTGAACTTCATTTTCGTATTCATGTATTCTGCACTGATATGAAAATGAAGACTATAACGGAGTATATGATTCCTAACCATGTAACTGATGAAAATACGCTACACATTTTGATGAAAAGCATGGGGGAAAATGGACATAGAAGAACAGAAAACCAAAACTTTAAATATAATTTCTTTATTAAAAGTAATAGTTATGTAAATATTTCGACATATAATGGGATATTGTGGGAAAAATCCAGCTACTCAATAAAGGGCACTCTGAATAGGAACAAAATAACCTCAGTCATGAAAGATTTCTCCTCCACCGACCAAGGACAGAAATGATGAAGTGTAGCATCAGAACAGATACTACACTATGATCTTGTCTCGAAGGCCAGAAATGTTTGTGTTTAATATGTTTCTTTAATTGTTTGTTCCCTAAATTCATAATTCACTTTTATCAGTATTAGATTGTATATTGCTTTAAAATCGCGTAATTTTACAGAGATAATATTTATATTTTATATTGAATAAAGTTCAGTTTTATTATTAATCGAATTGTTCCTTTTATTTTCTTTTTTAACATGTTTTAAATCTCTTAAAAATGTCCTCATATAGTATCAACAGTGATAGTTTGACAAATCTTCATTGCCTTCAAGCATTTTTCAGTTAACAGGCCTTCTATATCTCGGTGGCCGTGGTTTAACCGGCTTCCTCCGAGGAAGGAAGTCTCAAGGGAATATTAGATTCACAAGCAGTCATCAGTCGCATGTATATCTCGGTTAGGGGACATTACGACGTTTGGTATTTTGCATTTCTTGCAGGGAGATGTCGACATCTACATAAAGCGCCCTGACCAGGATTAATGTTGCTTAACTTTAGTAATCTAACGAAAATCTGTGTATTGACGTGATTATGCCGTATATTATTAATTAACACATTTTAAGTATTTTAAAGGAATGTACCGGATGAACCTATAGCACTTGTGCCCTCCCCCTTTATCTATATACTGACGACTAATCCTACAAGCAGCAAAATAACACCCTTCACTGTGGAAGTTCCTACAATCCTGAAAGTATTTTATTCTAATATTTTCTTCCCTTAGACTGTTAGACTGTTTTCTGCTACCTTGACTATACTAACATACAGAAGTTTAAATGTAATGTGAACAATCATCTCGCTCCTCAACTCCCCCACAGTCCTCTGTAAGACACGATACCAAATTGTAGCCCTTTACGTTCCAAGTAGCAATGTGCCTTGTTTGGGGTGACAAAGAGTAAAAAAAAAAACAGAAAAAAAAGAAGAAAAAAACCCAAAAGAAACAAAAACAACAGCAAAACCACTGCAGTTTAAATAGTATTTCCGTTGGTAAGTTTCAAATAGAATCCTCTTTGGTTTGTTATGTTTTACTTTGAAGTAATATTTCAAATGTTACGTTTAGGGAAGCAGTTCCGTGGTAATGTGTTCCACACATGGGAAGCGCTTCAATTTTTCATACCAACTATGGCACTATAGAAGCAATAGAAAACAAAGCGTTCAGTGTGCATTATAAGTAGATGTAATCATTTTAGCAAAGCTTTAATATATAGATAAATTCCTGGAATTATATACTTTTATGAAGAATGTTACTTGCGGAAGATATTAAAGTGTTTAGTGAAAAATTATTCCGTATTAAAAGAGGACCGAGCCGGAATAAGCATTAATTAAAAGAAACTGAACCTAAATACATTTTTGCATGAGAAAACATGGTACAACTGCAGGGAAAGAAAAAATTTAACATCTTTAAATTCGACAAGATAAGGTTATATATTAGATTGAATTGTTTGAGGGTGCGTCGGCATTATGAATTTGTTATCGTGTGTGTCCTTTGGTAAGTAGATTAATATACAGACTGGGAATATGAGGAGCGTTGAATTGCATTCGTATAAATGAATTCTTTTCATCCAACAATGATAAAAAGATCCGGTTTATCCATATATAAATATCAAAGGTAAAACTACAACCCATTAGAGATGACTATTAAAAACATTTTATAAAAAGAAATGAATAAAAAACAAACAAATAAAATCAATAATAATAATAATAATAATAATAATAATAATAATAATAATAATAATAATAATAATAATAATAACTCTTGAGAAACAGTTAAACTCCTTAGGAATCAAGTACATCACCGCACTCCAGAAATGAGTTCTGCTTGGCACAACAAATATCCTACAACAGGTGGTTTCCATCTAATTGACATTTTGAATTTTGGTGTAAAAACTCGTCTTGAGTGAAAACTTAACCATGAAGTTAACAACAACAACAACAACAACACCAATAATAATGATAATAACAAACAATAACAATAACAACGACAACAACGACAATAGTAGTAGTAATAATAATAATAATAATAACAAACACAATAATAATAATAATAATAATAATAATAATAATAATAATAATAACAAAAAACAACAACAACAACAACAACAGCAACAATAATGATAATAATGATAATAATAATAATAATAATAATAATAATAACAACGACAACGACAACGACAGCAACAATAATAATACATTTACACATTCATGTGGTGTCGTACAAAACTGTTGTAAAGGGCCAAGAGGGATGGAAAAAAAGGATAGAACCAACCAGATTTCCATTGGAAATACTAACCTCTTGAGGAGGCTTATTACCATTTAAATCCCAGAGAAGACTAACGGTCGTGGCTTATCAATAAATTAATGGTAAACGGCTGTTGCGACAACGCAAAGTGATTTACAATGGGTATCGAAAGAGATAGAGAGTGTTGGAAATCTATGGAGACCTATTGTCACTCAGATTCCTGGAAACACCGTTTATTATTACGAATTATTGAAACTGACTTACGTGAAAATCTCTAGTGAATAAACAGGCGGCGATTAAATGGTTAACGACATGAACTGAAAACCTGGTGTGCCAAGTTTCAATCCAGTTCCTTCCACCGAAACACTTGCTTCGAACGCTCATAAAGGTGAGCAAATAAAATAAACAATAATAACGGATTGACTACAACGAAACATACGACACACGATCTATCAAACGTGGATATTTGAACGATATTAAAATGAAAACCCAAAACTGTCAACTTTATGGAAAAACGCAATGAAACTGATACTGGAGGATAACACCTGGAAGAGAGATTGTTTAAAAATGCATTTGTCGGATAGACGTCCTATGAATCTGCATCTATGTCTGTTCACTGCCTGGATCATGGTCGGCCACTTGTCTTCGTCTGAATTCGGTATTTAATTTCGACACTGGTCGCAGTGACAATCATGTGGTCTCTATCACTGCTGTAACAGAACCACGTCAACTGTCTAAAACAAATGACGATGTTTTATTTGGAAAGACATCACGATGATACTTGTTTTTCTTCTATTCGACAGCACGTGTGAAAATCAAAACAAACGTATCTTTCAACTGAAGGCAAACAGATCATTAGCTTAAAGCCCAAATGCCTATTTGTTGCTGAGACCCAGAAAAACCCAACTGACAGTCTTGCTCGTTCTGCTGATATATATATATATATATATATATATATATATATATATATATATATATATATATATATATATATATATATATATATATATATATATATATACTAGCGGGGAGACCCGACGTTATCCGGTATTGAATGAGGATCAACAAATGTTTCACCCTCCCACACCATTTCGAAATCGGCAAAATCAGCCAATTTTTAATCAAATCATCAGATAATATATTATTTTTTATGATTGGAATCATTTTGTGATGAGTAGGATATATATATATATATATATATATATATATATATATATATATATATATATATATATATATATATATATATATATATAAATGCAACTCTTGGTTCGTTCGCAATTAATAGTCTAAAAAACCACTGGATGGATGGCTTCCACGTTTTGTTATAATATGTTTACTCTATCCATGTGTGTTTTTATATATTTCTTTTTAATCATAACATTATACTTAATTTTTCTATGATAAATAGGTAGTTTTCTTTGCACCGATAGGCCATTTTTTATTTATTTTGGGACAATTATTTATTACCGCTTCCTGTCACGTGACCAGTGTTTCCAATTTAGCGGTTTTCCTGCTAGATCTGGGGATTTCGTTTGCAATCTAGCGGGGAATTCTAGAAAATCTGGAGATATTTCGCACCCACGCACCCACAATTTTAGATTAAAAATTAAAGAAAAACGCTTGAAAATACTTTAAAACATAAAATAAACTCATTCATGTAAGTAAAAAAAAGTAGCATTTATTGCCTTTGGTAACAATTATTTATTGATTATTTGTTTTGTTTTTCACCAATTTTTCGGCTAAACATTCTTAAATCTCACTATAAAATCGATTTTTCCAAGTACATTTTAGGTGGGGGGTACAGACTAAATGAATGCCGACGCTCAAAGTGTATAAACATTTTGACTCCTCCCTTTACTTAAAAATTCACCAAAAATCAGGAAATTAACCAATTTTAATGAAAATTTCAGTATTTATCAAATAATGATGAAATAATGATCGCAGAATATAATGAATTAATTATTTTTACTTAACTCTTAGTGAAAATGTTTTATTTTGTTTAAACAAAAAATACCTTTACTAAAGTTATGGTTTTCAGTAGTAAATAAAAAACGCAAGGATTTATTTGTGCTTTTTTATATAAATAAAGCATCGTAATTTGTAACAATAAAAAATAATTTTTACAGGAACATTACGAAAAAAGCCCCTAAAGTCCGTATTAATGAATTCGATATAACTCGAAGAAAAATGAATTTCTCGCATATTATTCAGGAAATTAAAGATTCAATTAGATTCCTATTTCAGTCACCTAAATTATTTAGGGTGAAATGAGTTTAGGAATTTATAGCCAAACCTAAATATATTTTTTTTGTTTTGCTTAAAAAAAGTAGCATTAATACAGTAATTTAGGTAAAATTTGCATAGAATGCTCTGCTTTACGGTTGTTGTAAAAATCGAACGGAAATTTGAATTTCGTTCCCTTTTAAATTCGATACATTTTTACATTATGTCCAAACTCATCGTTCACATTCGACACGTCAACTTTTATAGCTTTTCGGATATGCTGGCAAGGTTAGGGGTGTCTATTCCGAAAGCCGTTCTTAACATGGGTAGATTGGTAGGTGTGTCAGAAATTTTGTGAAAAATAGTGAATAATTCCACCCTGTCTTTCCAAGCTTATAACTCCTCGCAAAATGTAACTCAAGCCCTAATTGTTTTTCAATTAAAGGAGTAAGGACCATGGTTTCATTAAAAAAAAAACAAAAAAAAAACAAACAACGTGTTTTTTTTTAAAAAAAGGTTTTAAACTTCGGACTTCACAGGTAAATTTCTAAAAAACACTACTTTTTTGTTTTAAATTTGAATATATTATTTATTGACTTTTCTCTTCAATTTGTGATATATAACACTTTGGTGAGTAAATTATTTACGTTTTAATAGACATTTCAAAATGGGAGGCGTGAATTATTCGACCCCCTGTCTTTCCAAGCTTATAACTACTCGAAAGATTTAATTCAAGCCCTAATTTTTTTTCAATTAAAGGAGCAAGGACCAAGGTTTCATAAAAAAAATAAAATTTAAAAAAAAACAACGTGGTTTTAAAAAAGGTTTTAAACTTCGAACTTTACAGGTAAATTTCTAAAAAACACTACTTTTTTGTTTTAAATTTGAATATATTATTTATTGACCTTTTCTCTTCAATTTGTGATATATAAAACTTTGGTGAGTAACTTAATTATTTACTTTTTAATAGACACTTGAAAATGGGGGGGCGTGAATTTAAATTGGAAAGAGCATAAAATTTCACATTGACTCTGAAAATATCGTAAAAATAGAATCAATAGAAAAATTTTGATAGATTTTTAAAGTTTAAAAATTGAAAAATAATGAGTTCATAAAATTTATTACTGTTTTTTTTTTTTTTAAATATTTCTATTACTTTTAAAACAACTTGAATAGTTTATTTTGGAAGTATGATCCATAAAGAAAATAAACAACCTACTTTTAAAAGAGAAATTACGAGTTTTTTATATTTTATTCGCAGTTTCGTGTTAGGGGTGTCAAAAATTCCTACAAAAATTCTGATACATCTACTAGATTGGAGTGTTTATTCGTTATAAACGTACCCGACAGCCTATAAATGTCGACGTTTCCAATGTGAATTGTAAGCTGGACTTATGTAAAAAATAACAAAAAGATATGCCAAACTGACTTTTTCGTTTAAAAATGGAATTATTTCCCTTTCGTTATTAACTTTTTTTTTAATATTTTGTGTTTTATATACATAAAGTACAATTGCTGAATGTTTACTGTTTTGATTATATTCGTTTGGGGGGCACAATTAAAAAATTAAGAAAGATTAAAACGAAGCGAAATTTAAGTTTCCGTTCCATTTTTACAACAACCGTAAAACAGCGCATACTCAGGAAGTTTTATCGTAATTTATAAGCATAATGTTGAAACACTAAATCAACATTTTATTTATTTTTTTTGCATGATTAATGATGGAAGTATTTTTCTGTTTATTTTCTGAACATCTGTTAAAAAATAATTTGTACATTCTCTTGAAAAAAAGAATCAAACTTTTCTCTACTTTCATGTAACTATTTACAGTGTTCATGTAAAACATTCATCTGTTCTTTTTATAATAAAAATTCCATTTTCAAAGAGAAACGTTTACTGCCAAATTTCTTTTAAAAAAAAAGTGCAAGTTTTCCTGAAAAAAAACTTTCACCTAACAATTTATGGTAAAAAATTAATCTTTTTTTTTGGGAAAAAATAACAACTTTTATTGATTAAAAAAATTGCAAAAAATAATAAAAGTAATGAACGAACAAAATTCAATTTTTCTTAAGGAATGTGTTCCATTTTAACAAACTGAGCCACAGCAACGCGTGGCCGGGTACAGCTAGTGTATATATATATATATATATATATATATATATATATATATATTGTGGACTATTATCCTCATCTTCTAGTTGATGTTTCACAAGGTTTCGGGCAACTATTCCTCTGGCCTTCCTCAGGTGGTAGACCGCGACGGAATAGGGATAACTGTACCCTCAGTAATTACTGCCTTTTGAGACTCAACGGACGCAGTGGATAGAGATATTGAATCTCTACAGTTCCAGGTGAGCATTGTCTTAAGATAGCGGTTTCAATCCTACCCAAAGCCGGCCAGAGGCTTAGTTGGCTAGAACGTGGTGAGACGACAACAACTATGGAAGGCAGTAATTATTGAAGATACAGTTAAGAGACTCAGCATTGCTATCCCGTCGCAGTCTACCACCTGACGAAGGCCAGAGGAATAATTGACCGAAACTTTGTGAAACAACAACTAAAAGACGAGGGTAATAGTTCGTAAATAAATAAATAAATCGATTCTAGTCAGTATGCCAGGAGTAAGTTTTACATACCTCCCCGCAGTGACTTAGTCTACAATACATTGTAGTTTACATTGCACTGTAAAGAATCTACTGTTGATTTTATAAAATTATCTGTAAATAATGGTTTAACATGCAAAAGTCCAGTGTTGTGGTTTAATTATGCTCTAAACAGAAACATTCATTTCGAACGTGCCCCTGTCTTATCAAAGAACCTACTGTTGATTTTATATGGCGGTGATAAAATTCTCAAATGCACTTGTGATGCTAGGCTGTATAAAAGTGTTAACTTAGGTCTAAATTGGACTTCCTCCATATTCGTTTTATTCGATTATCGATTTTCGACACTTATTAGATGTATTCCGATACAAAACCTACGTAAAAAAGATTTCCTGACACATTAAGTATATTCGTATGAAATTTAAAACAAGTGGGCCCAGCCGCTTCCGAGTCCATAGGAAAATAGGAAACTCTCTCTCTATCACTTACACTAGGTACTGGCAATTCTAATGGCTGCTTAGGTATGGGACCTGGTTTTGAACGCTGGTTAATCATAATATTTTTTTTTTATTTTTTTTAAATTATTGTTCAATGTTATATAAAAAATATGTTACGCCGAAAGTTTCACATTCTTGCGAGCAAGGAAATTATTAAAAGCTTGCATATAAAAATTATGCGAAACCTGTAATTAAAAAAAGTAGAAATATTTTTTGCAATTTATTTTATTTTTTATGTGCAAATATTAAATAAACAATGCTTAATTCAATGGTAATATCGGTAGTTCGAGAAATTCATTTTTCTTCGAGTTATATCGAATTCATTAATACGGACTTTAGGGGCTTTTTTCCTAATGTTTATGTAAACATTATTTTATTTTATTTTTATTGTTACGGTAGGGAACGCTCAATATTTTAGTTTCGATTTTAGATGATGGTACCTAAATCATTATTTTAATTATTGAAATCAGTAATATATATATATATATATATATATATATATATATATATATAGTCATCCACAGAAAGACTGTTTCGCTATATCACAGCTCTTCGGTGCAACTAGACTAGCAACTACCTCAAGCCAGCTTTGAAACTTGATTGCATAGGCGGCAGTCGGAAGATGCATATTTGAATTTACAATGTTCAAACATTGTCCAAACGCCTACGCTCCATTTATTTATACAAAGAGCATTGCTTTCTATGCTAGTTGCAGTTTGTTTATCACTTCCCAATATGCTCAACCCAAGATAGGGAGCACATATACACACACAGATACACACACACACACACGCGCGTATATAATGATCAATAATGAATTAATTATGTAATAATTAATACGAAATTTGAAGTTGTATTAAAATATATTTGAACGTATTTTACGTTTGACAAGGCCAGGCACCCCCGCTAGTCTATATTATTTCATTGTTTAAAGGCAGATACCTCTTTTATACTCCAAAGATTTATCTGCCCCCGGCTAGAGAGACTGTGGATAGAAATTATCTGCCCTTGACAGATCAAATGATTATGACATACCAAGAAAATTCAAACATGGATGTTAGATCGACCACGGCCTATCTACAGACAATCATCATCATCATCATCATATTTATTTTCTTCATAATCTCGTTAACACACTAGTTCTCGCTTGATCACCGAAATTAAGCAACGTTTAGCTTGGTCAGTATCAAATGAGTGACCATTTGGGAATACCAGGCGCTGCGTGTAGGAAGACGTCGACATCTCCTTGCAAAAACTGCAAAAAGCATAACATCACCTCTCCAAACCAGTATATATATATGCGATTGGAGACTGCTTGTGAATGTGATATTCCCTAAAAGCTTCCTCTTTTGAAGGAAGCTGGTTCAATCCACCAAGAGTAAATGGCGCTGCTTCCTTTTTTTTTAATTTCATGCAGTTATAAAATTGTTAAATTCAGGACCGCTATAAAATCGTTTCATCTTTTTATTTCATCATATCAACAGACACCATAAAGTTTTTATCGCAATAATTTTACTTGTCGAAATAATTATTTTCGGAAAGAAACTAAAGCGAATTACACTTTTTTTTATTGTAAATAACATGGTGTGTCGATAAACAAGAAATCCTTAATCAGAATCAATATCAATTTTCCAGATGCATTGTCGTTTAGGTCCAATATGGTAAATCTGACAAACTTAAATTTATATATTAAAGAATATTTCAGAATTCTGTTCATTAGCGAAATCTGATTGTTGCGTTGGCGTGACGTCATTTTGTAAAATTCTGTCTCGTTTACGTTGAGAACAATTTCTCGTTCATTTGTGTCATAACGCCATTAGGGACGAACCAAGAGACAGATAATTGCTCGTTAGTATGTAATAGATTAAGTTTTGTTTTTAGCGACGAACAAAAAACGCCGCGTACAGTCATAGCGGAAGTAGCAGAAAGACAATTAGAGAGGAGAAAGTAATATATATATATATATATATATATATATATATATATATATATATATATATATATATATATATATAGTAGAAAGTTCTGAATACTGTTGTAGAGCAAGTATGCGTTTTATTTTTTATTACCGTTTTTTTTTTCTGTTCAGTTACATTTTTGTTTCAGCAACGCGACCGTTTTTTGGCCGTTATGTAGCCTCCTCAGACTTTACAGAAAAGTTCGTTTATGGTGGAATGAAGGAATGAATGATGTCAGGGGAGGGGTGCGAGAAAAGCGGAAAGAAAAAAGGGAGAAGGTGGAAGGGGGGTACTTGGTCGGTCGGTAATGCTTTAGTTTTGGAGTTCAAGAACATTAGGTGGTTGTGGGGGGTCTGGAAAGTTCATCTCTGGTGTGGCTAGGGACATAGGGATATATGGAGGGGGGGAAATATGTAGGGGTAAGAAGAGGGGGTTACTTTAAATTTCGGGTTTTAAGGCTTAGGTTGTTGGCGTCTCGTTAGACTAACGAGACGCCAACAACCTAAACCTTAGAACCTTACTACCCGAAATTTAAAGTAACCCCCTCTTCTTGCCCCTACATATCTCCCCTTCCCTATATCCCTATGTCCCTAGCCAACCCCCAACCTCCCCGTGCTAAGAACAGCTTTCGGTATGGACACCCACAACTTCCGCATGTTTAGAACGGCTTTCGAAATAGACATCCCAGCCATACAAAAGTACTCGTCTCTGCCAAATTTAAATGAAATTTTCGTAATCAGCATAGTCGAAAACATATAAAAGTTTTCATGTTAAAAAAAAATGTGAAAGTGGAGCTAATGTAAAAATGTAACCCCCCCCACAAAAAAATAGAGCGACACTAATCAGTTTATATGTTTAATTGTGATTGTTTTTTCTCATCCCGATTGTAATCTGTAGAGAGCAACGGCCATCGGTTAACATGTTTAATTTTGTTGTATTTTTTAGCGACGCCAATCGGTTAATATGTTTAATTTTGTTTTTTGTTTTTTCTTGATATTAACGTTTTAATTAAAAAAAAAATTCAATTCACCAATTTGAAGACCAAACTTCTTCAGTGGAACACAAATTTTATTACGTCGCCTGACGAAGACTTGTAGGTCCTGACTGGACTCTTATCTGCAACATTATCATGTTTAGTGTAGTGATTATGTAATATTTGTCTACATAAATCAAAATAATATATATATTTGTAGAGAACGACGACATACTATACATACTGATATATATATATATATATATATATGTATGTATGTATATATATATATATATATATATATATTAGTCTGTCTTTTCTACTTTTTCTCAGAAACTACTAGGCGTTCACGTTGAAATTTTGTATAGAACTAATGTGCAGCGAACTAATTATTATGGTATCTGTTCAAGACACAGTTAAAGATTAATAGGGATTAGTTACCCCAAATCCACATTTACTTTATAGGTTTGTCATAAAGAAGTCATTCTAAGTTTATAATTTTTACTCGTTTTTAACGGGCAAAAAATCTGTAAAAGAGAGAGAGAGAGAGAGAGAGAGAGAGAGAGAGAGTAGACTAATAACAAAGAACCCGTTTTATTAATAAAACATAGTTTTCATATTTTACACACGTAGCGACGCACATGTTATCTCAGCTTTTTTAAGATTCAAAATAGAACGCGAAAGACGCCATCGTGTAAGCGATACAACCTCTGAAGTTTTATATTTCAATCAGAACAGTCGCGGTGTGTTTCAATTAGCGAACAGACGTCTTTCTCCCCTGAAACCTTTTTTATCTTATCTTTATATCTACGGACACAAACAGGTACGTATGCAAAAGTGAGATATGTAAATATATGATAAGTATCAGCGACTGCGTTTTTTCTTAAAAAACAAAACAAAAACGAAAACGTCACTGATACCGAAATAGACGAACTGAATTGGTTTTGATGTTCAGTATACGGAGTTCAATTAAGAAACAGAGTGGTAATGATGCTTAAGTGGTTAAGGACACGGACTGACGCCCGAGTGTTCCAAGTTCGAATTCAGTTCGTTCTATAAAATCACTTTCACTAATGATGTTGGAAACCTCCACGTAGTCCCTTCCGTAAGTACCCGATGTACATCTAGAAAGAATTCAGACTGGAAAAATATCGGGGAAACCAATGACAACAATAGAATCATTTGATTCATAAGATTTGAATGAATGAACAAGCAAGTAATTCAGGAATCTTTTAATGGATCTCGAGAGCCTGTGGCGTGGTGCCTGGCTTTCGTTTGCGGCCATCTTTAGACGAAAATAGTGTCTTTGAGTGTCAAGAACCACGCCGAAATTTAATATGAATTGTGGGATAAATTAACATTGTTTTAGTGAAGGAATAAAATCTAAAGAATATATATACATATATATATACATACATATATATATATATATATATATATATATATATATATATATATATACATATATATATATATATATATATATATATATATATATATATATATATATATATATATATATACATATATATATATATATATATATATTAGTGATGGGACGATTCAATATTTTTCCCGATTCCAATACAATTACCGATTCCGATTCTTTATAAATCTCTAAATATTTAACTATAGATTTGTTATTTTCCCCGATTTCCGTAAAAAAAACCCAAAACACACACACACACACACACACACACACACACACACACACACACACACGTTAAATATGCAGATATACTCTTAAACGTCAAATTATACTTGTGGTGGATGATCTATAGATTTTAGCTTTACTAGTATCTTAAAATCAATAAATATTTATTATTTTATCATCATTGCCAGCAATGGAAGATTTTGCTTTAAATAAAATCAAATAAAAAAGACAATTAAAAGAATCATTTTGGCATCAGAAAATAGGCACCATTTTTTTTCGATTCCCATACCGATTCAAACAACCCAAAATTTGTCGGTTTTTCCGATTCTGATTAATCGTCCCAACACTGATATATATATATATATGATGAGAATAATGGGAATAATATTCATACGAAATAAAGAAATAAAAAGGTACAAACCGAGTTATGTGTTCATCAACGTTTCGTCTTTATTTCATCCAAAAGAATCTCTAAATAAAGACGAAACAATGATGAACACATAACTCGGTTTGTTCCTTTTTATCTCTCTCTCTCTTTCTCTCTCTCTCTCTCTTTATATATATATATATATATATATATATATATATATATATATATATAAGCAAATATTATTAAATGCAACGGAGACACTTTGCTTTATGATTCTTTTTTTAATTTTTCGATTTTCTGTATAATCTTTCTTGTATCAAAATCAAAAATATTGATTATAGTTCTATAGTTGTTCCTGTCACGAGCGCTTTCGATTCGTTCACGAATCATCATCAAGTGTTGAAATAAAAAATCCGAAGGAGCGAAAATGAGAATTAAAAGTGAAAACTAAAATTTACAGTAAACGGCGATAAGTTAAAATATATAGAGTCGATGAAAAGTCGATTAAGAACATAAATCGATTAAAATTCAAGTATTAAAACCAGCAAGTTCGTGGACACCGTATACAAAGTTCGTCCAATACGAACTACGCAAGACATTTTAGAACGTTGCTGCTTTTCTCGAATGCGATATCATTTTTTTGTGAGGATGATATAATTTTAGCGCGATTTAATAAATTAAAAAAAAAACCCAACGAGCATAAACTTCAACCTCCTGAACTTTAAAAGTGAGTGTCCACAAAGGTACAAAATAGCCATAATAAAAAATTTATGCAGCTAATTAAACGCGTCCTGTCACCAACCTAGAAATTTCTACGTTCAGCGGGGTATATACCTAATACCTAGCATTCCCAAATAATAGTCACCCATGTGGTACTGGCCAGGCTCATCGTTGTTTAACTGCATGTCCGTATATATATATATATATATATATATATATATATATATATATATATATATATATATATATATATATATATATATATAAGGGGCTCCTTCAGTCTTTATCAGACTATGAATACACACGAAGGGGTGCCTGCGCGTAAAATATTAGTGGCAGGAGGTATGCAATCCACACCTCTCTCAGTCGACATTGTTAAATACCAGTGGCAAGTGAAGTGTATGTACAAGACGACTAGAAACAAGTGCCGAGATAAGCGGAGAGCACATACAGCGCCTAGAATTCCCAAATGGTCACCCATCTGGTACTAACCAGTCTCAAGTTGCTTAACTTCGGTGATCTGACGAGAACCGGTGTGTCAACGCGATTATGCTAAACACCTTATGTCAGGTCATGGCATATCCTACTGATACCATGTAACCCAGTACTAGCTGCCTCATGGTTGGGTCACAGGCGATTAAACCAGACTTGTTTGGTGAGGAGGGTATCTAGTCTCCTTGAAGGATTAAAAGCAAGACCTTCCAAAGGGTGAATGAACCCTTTTTCGGGGTCAACGGTCAACTAGCACCGTGTGTGTTTGTGTGTATGTATGTGTGTGTTGGGGTGGAGAGGGCCCCCGTAAGCAGTTGTGAAGACAACCTTTCTAGGAGAAGCAAATCTCTGATTTAAAAAAAAAACATAAAGCGGGAGACCAGTACCCGCATTAAGCTGGTCTTCAGTTTAACTTGTTACTGGCTATCTTGCTCTTGCTTTTTGCTGGATCTCAACATTTTGAACACACAGAGAGAGAGAGAGAGAGAGAGAGAGAGAGAGAGAGAGAGAGAGAGAGAGAGAGAGAGAGAGAGAGAGAGAGAGAGAGAGAGAGAGTTAGCTGTCGTAAAAAGCTAAGACTCTGTAGCATCATCTGTGTATAGATACTCCCTCGGGCATTTGTCTATTAAAATGATCCTGTGGCGATGAAAGTAATTTTTGAGCTCATGGACTTTAAGTGTGTGATGGAGTGGCATTCGTCTGATAAGACGTTGCAATCACATATATATATATATATATATATATATATATATATATATATATATAATGATACAGTGTTATATATATATATATATATATATATATATGTATATATACAGACATGCACGTATATACATATATATACGGACATGCATATATATATATATATATATATATATATATATATATATATATATATATATATATATATAAGGGGCTCCTTCAGTCTTTATCAGACTATGAATACACACGAAGGGGTGCCTGCGCGTAAATATATATATATATATATATAATGATACAGTGTTATATATATATATATATATATATATATATATATATATATATATATGTATATATACAGACATGCACGTATATACATATATATACGGACATGCATATATATATATATATATATATATATATGTATATATACAGACATGCACGTATATACATATATATACGGACATGCATATATATATATATATATATATATATATGTGTGTGTGTGTGTGTGTGTGTGTGTGTGTGTGTGTACACGGACATGTACATGCATAATATTAAAATGGGAACCATTGAAAAGAATAGAAAGGTCACCACGTAGCAAGTGCTATCTAAAACATAAAATGAATTTTGTCAGTGAAATTTGTGCAAATGGAAATTTTATAACAAAACATTTTCATACAAAAGTTACGAAAATAAAATCTATTTTCAATAATGAAAACGTTTGTTATACAACACGTGTTTGGGTAAAGAAAATTAAGTGAATAATAATCACAGGTTATTATGTTCATAGAGTGAATTATATGCGTGTGGAAGAAATATATGTATGTGAGTGTTTGGTAGCTTGGCATTAAGTATGTCTATTTTATACGTGTGAGTAGTAAGCGTTTCTGGTCGTTTGACACCTACTAATGTGTAAGCATGTCGACGCGAGATGGAGAATGCTGAGTTTTTTTCTCTTGCGACTTATATTCCCTCCATCGAGGAGGTGGGGAGTGAAGGGCGGACGTTCCGGTGTCTTTCAGGTATAGCTGGTGAAGTCTACAGAAATCTGATTTTGTTGATCCGGTTTTTTTTTTTTTAGGAATTTCCAACTTCTAACTGGTTTACTACTTCCGCATGTACGTGTCATATTTTGGGGTTTGGAGAGTTTTCTATTGGTCGAAAATCGTTTTAGTTAGCACCTTCCTGTTAAAACTTGCTAGTTTTAGGAAGTGACGAAGAAAGCGAATCTCAAAGAAGCGGAGAGAAAAAAAGAGTGTAAGCAATTAGAGCCATTTTCTTTTTTGCGTTCGTAGGAATCATTTCGCAGTTTCACTACAGACCTTTACGGAATTTCGACGAAAACAATGGGAGTAACTTGCTCTCGTTCCGTCAGCCATGATTTGGTAGAAGTCTTACGTAACTGTATTCTTAGTATCATCCGTAATTAAGCGTGACCCTCAACCTTCAGAAGACGCTGAACTGTTCCGCTAGGGTCCTTAAATAAATAAATAAATAAATAATTCCGCCCGAAACTGTTCAGCTTCCCGAGTTTAAAACTAACTGTCTCATGTTTTATATTGATTTTGTAAAAGAAAGTTACCGTCTCATGTTTTATAGCTGTTATGTAAAAAAAGTTACTAATCAGTATAAAAATAACACGATAACCTTTTTCATATAGCCAGTATAAAAATAGTACTAGTTTAATACTGGTTATCTAAAAAAAGTTACCTAATCTGAATAAAAATAATACGGCAACCTTTTTTTTTATATAGCCAGTATAACATTTTTTATATAGCCAGTATAAAAATAGTACTAGTTTAATACTGGTTATGTAAAAAAAAAGTTACATAAGCAGTCTCTCTCGAATAATATGGTAATTTATTTTATAAAGCCAATATAAAAATAGTATTAGTTTAATACTGGTTATGAAAAAAAAATGTTACCATATTATCTTTAGACTGATTATGTAAAAAAAGTAATCGTATTAGTTTTATACTATTTATGTAAAAAAAGTTACCGTATTATTTTATTTTACTGTTTATGTATTTTTTTATACTGGTTATGTAAAAAAATTACCCTATCATTTTTATATTAGTTATGCGCCCCCCCAAATAGTTACCGCATTCTTTTTATACTAGTTATGTAAGAATGTTATTTTTCATTAGTTATGTAAAATAAAAGTTACCAGATAATTTCTATACTGGTTGTGTAAAAGAGTAACCGTTTAATTTTATACTGTTTATGTCAAGGCGATAAAACCCGGCTATGCTAATCCAACGACATTACATCAATCGGAATCTTATGTGTTTTATGCTCTGTATGGATCTATACTTTCTTCTCTGTTCTCTGTTTCTCTTAATAGTGTCATCTATTTTTCACTATGGGAAACTTTGATCTGGTACGTTCATAATTGGAGTCTAATGCTTCATAATTTGATTATTCCAAAGAGCTTTGATCAGAATTAAGCTTGTCTCGCCACAACCAACATTTATCGATAATAAAAGACTTTTATGATTGTGGATTTTCAAAAATAGCCTCCATCTCTCTCGAACACTAGTGCAATATAATAACCCCACAAACATCTGTCTTCTATTATGTCAGTTACTTAACGCTTCGTTAATACCTTTTTTCTTGTATATTTTAAAGCACAAAATACATGCAAAAATATACCCCAATTTTGAATTTCAACTCTCTTTAAAAATCCCGGTCCTGGATATGACCTTAAACTATATCCAATGGTGAGGCCCCAGCTTGCGGGCTTTGGGGAGAGTGGAGCTCCCTTTAATTGCCATTGCTCCCAGGTGCACTCTGACCCGGAGTGATAGTACCTGTTAGGGTTCCAACTATGGGTTAAATAGAAACTGACTTGAAAACAACAAATACATTAAAAAAAATTTCTTCAAAATCTTTGGATTCGGCATTAAATAACCCGAAAAGGGTTGATATGCCGTAAAACAAAAACAACCAACCAACATTTAAAATCCCATTTCAATTGTTCTAATTAGATGTAATGTACCATTAACCGAAAAGTCACCAATTTTTCTAGTAGTTATTTATTTATCTAATTTGCATACTTTTCTGTACACATCACAAACACATATGTAAAGTAATAAGTCTCTTTACTTCTATATAAGAATAATAAAAATTAATACTATTTCCATGTAATGATGGCATCTCCCGTCGATTTCGACTTATGAGTTTCCACCACAACAACTGTATTGTTCGGAAATCCACAGAGATGGTTTGTTTTATAGTGGTGAAGGCTTTGTATAGAACCAACCACACATTTTGGTATTACTGCTAATCTTTGTCGGTGCAGATGACTGCCACAGGACAGAGCATACAGTAGACCGCAGGTTTTTACATCAAAGTTTCCTTCTCCCAAATGCATGTCTTAACGAAGACTGAGGGTGCATCTCTCCCAGTGAATTTAATGCGCCCCAAGATACCAACCTGGAAATTTCTACGACTCGGCGCGGTACATACAGCGCCGAGCCTTCCCAAATGGTCACACATCTGGTACTGGCCAGACTCAAGTGTGCTTAACGTCGATGATCTGGCGAGAACCGGTGTGTCAACGTGATTGTAACGTATATAATATATAAGAAAATAAACTTATTATTTTTACTTATGCAAAAGGAATGTCTTAACAGATTTTTTTTGCAGTTTATGAAAGTTGAAAGTAGTAGTTATTTTGTCACAACGGATCACGGATATATATATATATATATATATATATATATATATATATATATATATATATATATATATATATATATATATATATATTTGTAGAATATATATATATATTTGTAGAAATATATATTTCTATAGAAATATATATTCTTATAATATATACCAAGCCTTATTTAAGAAGCTCAATGTAACTACAGGGCAATAAAGCGATTTATTTTGCGCTACGAAACAGATACTGTCAAGAATTGTAAATGTCAACTGAATTAAAAGAATAAATTATAAGATGGTCAACACCATGAATTCTGGAATATAGTTTTTTGTCATTTATTCACAATATATATATATTCAAACACGGTATTTGAATATATGGTTGCGTGTTAGTTTTACTCATTGAGAACTGCTTTAAAAGTTTACCGCTCACTCATTTTGCGACCAATTTTCAAACAATTTTTAAAGTCACCTTCTCAACTATATTTTGAAAGAAAAGATTTCAATTTTCGTTCAGTAAAACAAAAGTTACAATAAAATCACCGATGTTCAAAAGCCAGTAAGGAACGTGAGTGGCGGTTTCTTCTGATTGGTTGTTAGATACCATAGCAACTTTTTCAACATTGACGTTTTAGAGACGATTTTTTTATCATTGGCTGTTTAGCAACTTTTTTTGTCATCGACACCTTCATAAATAATAGCGGGAATGCCGCTCGCAGTGATGCTCTTTGCCGCGCTAGGGCTGATAATCTCGTGCTTACAACCTCACCCGTTATTTGTGTCTCTCTTTATTTTAGTCTCTTGATTTATTTTATTTAGTCAATTTAAGAAGTTGGTAATAATTTTCTTTTATGGTTTGTTGACAATGCGCATGACATTGAACACAAAAATGAAAATATTATTACAAAGCAAAGTCTGGAAAAATCATGGATTACATAGAAAAATGCGAGCATGATAAGTAGTATGGTTAAGATAAAACTTTAAAAAGTAAAAGGATTAGTTGTTAAAACTGGAAAAGAAAAAGACAAGACATTCAAGTAAAAATATAATAAATTTATAACTTAAAATATTGCAGCATAAAGAATAAAAAAAAATTCAATTTAACATTATATATAAATCACGCACACACACACACACACACACATATATAAAAGTACAAACGATGGTTGACGTTATGAGAATAAAAAGGAAAACCTAAAATAAATAAATGGCTAGGGTTAGGGTTTCGTCCTTATTTCAGGGGACATAATAAAGATTGAGTTAAAAATGCTGAGGAAACAGGTTACATATTACATGCGATTGAAGAGGTAAGGAACTTTATGTTTTTCCTACTCGGTTTATTTTTTGTCGTCAACATTTTCATCTATAACCTGTTTCCTCAGTATTTTAACTGAATCCTGGTGATGTCCCCTGAAATAGAAACGAAACGTTGATATATATATATATATATATATATATATATATATATATATATATATATATATATATATATGTGTGTGTGTGTGTGTGTGTGTGTGTGTGTGTGTGTGTGTGTGTGTGTGAATAAAAAGGAAAAACCTAAAAGAGTAAAAACCAAAATAAAATCAACGTTTCGTCCCTATTTCAGGGGACATCATCAGGATTTCTAGGCGAGGATGTACAGGAAGACGGTCATGTATCACATGCAAAAGAGGAGAAGTTCAGTTCTCTTTCTGTTCTGGAGAGAAAAAACTCTAGAAATCCTGATGATGTCCCTTGAAATGGGGACGAAACGTTGCCTTTTATTTTGGTTTTTACTCTTTTAGTTTTTTCCTTTTTATTCACATAACGTCTAAAGCATCGTTTATATCTTGCTTTATTTTATTCATATATATATATATATATATATATATATATATATATATATATATATATATATATATATATATATATATATAATTTAATAATTTAAATTTTATGATGTGAAATGGTTAAATTTCAAAATCTAGAATTTTTATTATATGCAAGACAAAAATACATTTCAATAAGTATCCCCTTAACCTATAGGTTTTCGATGTCTCCCCATCTCCCCAGAGGAGAAAATATTAGCAAATATAAACCTATAGGTTAAGGAAACATACTTATTGAAATGTATTCTTTTTTTTTTTTTGCATATAATAAAAATTCTAGATTTGAAATTTAACCTTTTCCCATCATGACATTTTAATTATTAAATTATGATTTATTTGCTCTATCTGGTATATTGAGCAATTTTTATTTAGCTGGGATTGTCTTTATAAAATACTAGCAGGGGTACCCCGCGTTGCTCGGATGTTTCGAGGTGTGTGCGGTTTGGAGTAAATCAAAATGACAACGTTAATGTTTATGAATATTGAAATAAAATACATTAGTAAACATTTATTAATATATATTTTTTTTACTGTTTATGTGTCAATGTTATCGACTTTTTCTTGTCTGATATTGAAATATTATATATATGAAATATTGAAATTATTCTTATATTGAATATTGAAATGAAAGACAGTACTACACATTTATTAATAATATCTTATTGAATATTGCAATAATACTTACGTTTAATTAATGTTATTTTCTTTTTATTTTTAAATGACGACGTTTGTACTGCTTATGAATATTAAAAGAAAAATAATTACTAAACATTTATTAGTAAGAAAATGGGTGCTAGTGCACTGATTATCCGCGCTAGTGCACTGATTATCCGCGCTATATTTGAAATCGTATTTCTAAGATTAAAGTTTAATGTTTTTTTCGTGCTGTAATAACGTTATTATTTAAGAAGCCATTCTTAACATGGGGAGGGTGCAAATGCCCTAAAAAAGTAGAATCACATTTTACGGAATTAGCTAAGAATGTTAATTTACAATAACAGGTATGGCACCATTGGCACTTCTGCATGTCAGTAACATGGAGCTAATGCGTGTAATTTATTTTCAAGAACCGCCGACAGATGTCGTTTGTCAGGCAAAGAACCGGGGTCGATAAGTATTGTAATGAAAAATTATAATGAAAAAAAAAAAAAGAAGTTTAATTCAACGCACCAAACTACAAAAAAAAAGAAGTTGTGAAATTATTCTAATAATCATGTTAAGAAAATGCTATTAAAAAAGAAGAAGTCGATAAAAGTGAGACATATACAGTAAAACATTAAAAAACACCTATTAATAAAAGTTTAGTAATGTATTTTATTTCAATAATCATAAACATTAACGTTGTCATTTAAAAAGAGTAAGAAAAGTTTTAAGAAGTCGATAAAAGTGATTAAAAGTGAGATATTATTAATGTGTAGTTATGTATTTTATTTCAATAATAATAAACATTAACGTTGTCATTTAAAAAGAGTAAAAAAAGTTTTCAAAAGTCGATAAAACTAATTAAAAGTGAGATATTAGTAATGTGTAGTAATGTATTTTATTTCAATATTCATAAACAGTGAAACAATGTCGATAAAAAGTTGTTACTATGGCAACGAAAACATGTCCTTACAACGAAAGAAAGAAAGAAAATAAAAGAACGGAAGGAAAGAGCAAAACGGAAGTTGTGTTTGTGAAAGTAAGTTTGGTGCGTTTCACGTAAATGTAAATCCAGGTTTTCATAAAACTCTAACCATGCGGGTTATAACGAAATCGAAGTAATGTAATTGTGAATTCAATTCCAGGTAACGGATTGTGTTCTGTTTTAATTTAATTTTATTATAATAAATGCTTTATAAAATGTGTTTATGTTTTATGCTATTCAATGGCAAAGTAACCGTGGTTCGTTTCAGCGTAAGTCCAGACCAGTTTTTAGATAAATTCTAACCGGTGATCGGTTTTAAATGTCTCTTGTGAACGTTCTGGAACGGTGTAATTGAGTGGAGGTGGTAGGATGAATTTGTTAGAGAGAGTATACTTTACTACTTCCATTAAATGTAACCGATTTTTACAGTGGACTCTCACCAGACAGAATATAGGAAACTCTGACCAGCAAGATACTGGACAGCTAATAAGCCTATAACATACGATAGATGTCGCGATTCAGTTTGTGAATGATACGGCTGCACCAAATGTATACAGGTGCAGTCCTATAAATGTCAAAGTCGGAGGGGAAAGTTCATTTTATTTATATAGATTACAGCCAATAACATATATAATCTTGGTATCCTCTGAAATACGAAGAAAACGTAATTTTGTCAGGATTGTAATTGAAATTATTAATAATGTTTCGAATAGTTTAATGCACTTTCATCTTTATGATTTTGACCCCTTTTTCCGTTTGGTATGAAAGAACTAACTTAACTATTTTCATTTGTCCCAGAGTTTTTGTTTCTATTTTTCTCTGCTATTCCAATTGTCCATTCAGTTGTTGTTGAAAATTTTCTTCTAGTCGCAATTTTTCATTTGTATTTCTTTTTCATTGGATATTCCATTTTATTATTTTTGCAGTTCCACTTTTTATTTCTGCAATTCTAGTTTTTTTCTGCTATTCCATTTTTTCTGCATCCATTTTCTTTTGATATCTAACTTGTTCTTCCTACAATTACTGTTGTTGGTCCTGCTCCTAGAATAGCATATTTGAATTCCTTCACCGAAAGATGTAAATATCCGTTTTGGAGTTTTAAAACAGTTAGAACAAGATTCTGGTGAAGATTTGTAGGTAATTAATCCTAAGTGGTCGCCATTTTTTAAACCCAAAATCTGTTAAACTTTGAAATTAGATTCATTGTTAGAGAAAGCAAAAATAAACACAAAAAGTCAGCATCAAGTTCTCTTCAACGCTGAGCTCTTCACGTTTTCTAATGGAATCTTTCGATTCATGATATTTACAAAGGACAATATCACATCTTGGATTCAACCAGTTCAGTTTGGAATTTTTCTTTTTTATCTTTCCCCTCTTTGTTGTTTGTTTATACCTCCCTGACAAATTTTATACGTACATTTCAAAAAAATTATGCTGCACAAACACTATATGCAAATATTATTTTACAAGCATAATTATACATTTTATGACCACTATCATAAAATGCAGTTTCAGAAAGTGCTAAAACCAGCAAATTCTAGTTCCAAGCTATATATATATATATATATATATATATATATATATATATATATATATATATATATATATATATATATATATTCTGCTAACCAGTTTATATCCTCTGACAAGAAGAACATTACATTCTTTCAAACTCCACGTAATAAGGATACTTTACCACCTCTTTTTTTATTGGAGGGATTCTATCGAAAAATAAATCGGTATATATAAATTTCTGATTTACAGTTTTTATTGATACTTATGATATATATATATATATATATATATATATATATATATATATATATATATATATATATAAGTGAGAATGTGTGTGTGAGGACACTTCCTAACCTATATACTCAACGAATTTTTGATCTACGGACTTGTAATTTGATATACAGTGTAATCAGACACGTGGAAAACTTTTAATTAGTTTTCATTCGGAAAAATTGAAACAATTGTGCTTGGGAGGGTCATCAGATTTTATTTGTTTGTCAACTATTTCACGACTGCGCATGCACGAATATTTTAAATTATTTTAAGAATAAGTAGGTTTAAAAACACTTTTTAAAGATCGTGTCAAGCTGGCTTAATGCTTATCGTACTGTACGCACTGTTTTTTTTTGTTGTTTCGATCTCAGCTCGAGTATGTTTTAATCGCAAGAAGTGAACTGTTTAGAAAAAAACATAGTACTCGCATGCACATGTCTCAGTTTCTTTCCGTGTTTTTTTTTACTTAATCTTTTTAAAGGAATTTAATGTTCCGTTTAATACCGGGTAATGCTGGGTACATCTGCTGGTGTATATATCTAAATAATGGTCATAAGCCAGACCATGAGAGTAACAATAAGCAATTAATTATATTGCTAACTCTTATATAATGTATGGGAAAGCATATAAATTAAAATCAGTCGTCCGGAATATATATATATATATATATATATATATATATATATATATATATATATATATATATATATATATATATAACTAATTCGATAGAGGAGGAATCAAATCATCTAGGGCTAAGTTATATATATATATATATATATATATATATATATATATATATATATATCGCAGTTAGACCTAAGTAGCTTTACTTACTATTTCTGCCATAAAAAATAAAATTGTGCGTATGACATCTCCTATATAATATTTGGATTGCAGAAATTCCCCTCTGGACCAAAGTACCGTAGGTTTGCAACAACAGATGCTACATACAAATTTATTATGTCTAGATATAAGCAACTATCTTATGTAAAGTTAGAACGCTATTTTAGACACATTTAGTCGTTATAATTAAATTCTACTTTTCATTATAGGAGCAACATCATCACAATCGAAACCATCTTTAGAAGAAGTAGTTCCTATTTTTTCCTCTAAATAACAAGTCCGACTACCGCCCTCCTCCCACGTCATTATCGGGAAAATTTCTGCACTTTCGACAGATATGGGATTTTACCCTTATTAACTGGATCATAGACATACCATAATCATTCCATTTTCATATTCAAATATAATAAATTACGATCCTTTCTCACATTCCGCCAAATCTCATTGGCTGAGTGCTGACAATTCGTTCAATGCAGATTCTAAATTTTATTACAAAACGAGCGCTCAAGAAATTTTCAAATATAGCATCACTCTCTAGAAGCAGCAATTGTTTTAAATAAAATAAACCAAATACAAACATAATAACCAACTGTGACACATCGTGACATGTTCCTAAGTCAAGAATTCTTTTATTTTTTACATTAAAAATACCGTATACGTTTGTTGTTCTTATACCGTTACGCTAGCGTGCTAAATCTTTTGCGTTTACATAGATTGTACATGTTATTATATGCTGATAAGTTATTATTTCAACTTTTTTTTGCTAGATTATTCTTTCTTTCTTTTTTTTTGACTAAAATTCTTTCTTTATATAATGAATAAAATAATAAAACGAATTAAGCCAATAATACTGCCGAAACCTGGATGCTGTTGAAACCTTACGCAGTGAACTATATTGCTTGACTCTAACATCTAATAATAACCAGAAATTGACTTCAAAATCTTCTTATGTGTGATTTTGAAGCTTTTAAACAGTCTATTCCTGCATAGTGTGTGTGTGTGTGCGTGTGTGTGTATGCGCGGTTGTATGTGTGCGCGTGCGTTTGTCTGCGTATGTGAGCATGTGTGCGTGTGTGTGTACGTGTACGTGTATGTAAGTGCGTGTATGAATGCGTGTGTGTGCATTTGTTTTTGTGTGTGTGTGCGTGTGTACGTGTGTGCGTCCGTGTGTGTTTGTTTGTGTGCATGTGTGCATGTGTTTGTGCGTGTGTGTGCGTGCATGTGTGTTTGCGTGTGTGTTTGCCTGTGTGTGTGTGCGTGTGTACGTCCGTGTATGTTTGCGTGTGCGCGTGCGTTTGTGCGTCTGTGTGTGTGCGTATGTGTGCGTGCATGTGTGTTTTTGTGTGTGTTTTTGTATGTGTGTGTTTTGTGTGTGTGTTTTTGTGTGTATGTGTGCGTGTGTTTGCGTATGTTTGCGCGTGTGTGTGCGTGTGTGTGCATGTGTGTGCGTGCGCGTGCGTGTGTGTGTGGTCCTGTACGCGTATGCGTGCGTTTGCATGTGCGCGTGTGTGCTCGTGTGTGCGCGTCTTTGTGCGTATTTGTGTGTGCTCGTGTGTGTGTGCGTGTGTGTGTGAGAGTATGTGTGTGTTCGTACGTATGCGTGTGTATGTGTGTGTGTTGTGGTGTGGTCGTGTGTGTGTGCGCATGTGCGTATGTGTTCGTGTTTGCGTGTGTGTGTGTGAGCCTGCGTGTGTGGGTGCGAGCGTGTGTGTGTGTGCAGGTGTCTGTGCGATACAAATCAATCTAATAGTTGAGCTAACCAAACTCAGCCACGGCAATGCGTAGTGGGGGGGGGTACAGCTAATTAATAATAGAATAGATTTTTTTACATAGGCATCACCACTTATCAAGGCCAAGAGGCTAATCGAGGATAAGGGTTAAAGAGTGTACAGTAGAAATTGGACAATATAGTAACCGTTAGTAATGGAGATTTGGTAAATTTGTTAACTTATATGGAACGGCGCATTAAAAACTTGTTTACGTTAGACTTGAAGACAACCATATTGTAGTCAGCTGGAGAGCAGAAAAACGGAAGACAATTCCATAGGCGTGCAGTTCTAAGAAAGAAGCTTTGCTCATGGAATCTACGCTTAGGTTTAGGCACAGATAAAGAGTGGGAGAAACTAGTGATAGTGTTTTCTGTTAGACGGGTGTTTCTTGTGAAAGTTTGGCGAGGGGGGACCATAGAATGAAGCTCAGTCGAGCACATGCCATGAAAATAACGATAAAGCAGAGACAAACTCGCAACATCTCTTCTGTGAGAAAAAGGTTGCAGAGAAGAGAAAAGTACATCTGATGAAGGGTTTCCAAACCTACTCCGAATATCAGATAAAATTTATACGTGTTCTTATTACATATTGCGCTACTTTTTAAATATATTGCGTCTCACAATAGCACATAGCACTTTTATACTGTTGTCTTACTGAAATGAGACAAGCGGTCTTCGTTACCAGGATTCTGTATAACAAACTCACTCTTTAATATTTTGTTGTCTATAAATATTTTTCTTATGTCAATTTCCTACATCGAAATCGTAATTTAAAAAATAAACTTATAACATATTTGTTTACACTATTCTTTCACTACATTTTCTGTATTAGATGATAGTACTCACAACAGCGGCAGCTCCTCTATTTACCCTGTTAGGTGACGGATATGGGTAGGAAAAAGAAGAAAAGAAAAACAATTTTATAGATGGATTTATTATATGCATGTGGTATTAATTTGCATATGAGGGGTAGCGGCTATAAGAAGGACGAATTGGAACGGAGAGGGAGCCGAGGTTTTAACAACAGGGATATATATATATATATATATATATATATATATATATATATATATATATATATATATATAATATAAAGCTGAACGTCGGTGTGTGTGTGTCTAGTCACGAATAGGCTCCTATATGGTGGACTATTATAGAAAACTGATCACAGATAATGATAGAAGATGTATCGAGACACAGGAATGTGTATGTTTGATCTGGCGTAATGATGATTCATTAAAATTGTGGGGTCTGCGTTCGCGCCTGGTCCACAAAGTATGGAAATAACAAATTTAAAAATTAAAAAAAAAACGTTTACAAGCGTTTTTGATATGGATGTACATAATAATACTTTGATAAGTATGTCTTAATTTAAATAGGGATGGTATAATAAAACTGTAGGGTCTACGTTCGCGCCTGGCCTCCATAGAATTGAAATAGGCACAAACTTTAATAAAGACTTTTCATATCTATCTGCGTAAGTATACTTTGATCATTATGTTTCAGTTTGAAGAAATATGGTATAAAAAAATTATGGGGTGTTCGTTCGCGCCTGACCTCCATAGAATGGAAATATGTTAAAAACATTTAGCAAGGTTTTTTTAATATACAGGGTGTCTCAAAAAATGTACTCACACGTTAACCCTTGGTAACATGCTGTCTTTTTTGGGTTGCAGGTGTGAGGTGTGAACCACAGCATGGCAGGAAATCAACTTAGCTTGGAAGAGAGGAAGTTTGTCCTGAAATGTTATTGGAAGACAGAAAACGCCATTGAAGTGCAAAGACGATTCAGAAGGGAATTCGCAAGACCACCACAACGCGCCGGACCATTGCTCGCATCAAAGAGAAATTTGAAGCAGATGGAACCGTCCAGAACGTCAACAAGAAACGTTCTGGACGACCTCGGACATCCACGAACCATGGAAAAGAAGAACAGGTGCAGGAAACACTCTTTCGATCACCACAGAAATCACTTCAACAAATGTCTCGGGAAACCTACATCTCAAAAGATAGCGTCCATCGCATCATGAAGCGCCTGCACTGGAAATGCTACATTCCAACACTAATTCATGCTCTCAACGAAGACGATCCTGACCGGAGAGTCGAATTCTGTGAATGGTACCTGGCAAAATGTGCAGAAGATGCAGGGTTTCCACACAAAATTGTGTGGAGCCATGAGGCAACCTTTAAATTAAATGGCACCATTAATCGCCAGAATTGCACGTACTGGGGCCCTATAAATCCTCATGTAACACTTGAACACCATGTAAACTTACCAGGAGTAACAGTGTGGTGTGGGATATCCGCACTGGGCATCATAGGGCCATTTTTTTATTAACAGAACTGTCACTGGTGAGAGATACCTTAACTTGCTTCAGGAGTTTGTTGGTCCACAAATTTCAAACATGATTCTTTAATCACATTTATCTTCTGTATTCGAAGCTATTCCATTTCACTGTATGTTCATAAGTAAAGGCTTTCTCGTCATTCGAAGTGTGAGTACATTTTTTGAGGCACCCTGTAGATTCACAGAATATTGTGATAAGTGTTTCAGTGTGAACAGGTATGGTATAATAAATTATGGGGTTTACCTATTTTATTTTTACTTTCATCATATTTTGCTTTGGTGTTGATACCCCCAAATTCGAAGCTATTTTTTTACAACCCTTCCTTTTCATAACCTATCATACTTTCATGAATCAGAATCCATTTTCTGTAGGCTGTTTTTGAAACCAGTCAACGACGGGTACTTTTGCTAGTATATATATATATATATATATATATATATATATATATATATATATATATATATATATAACTACTTCATTTACTCACATAAATTAATATACCAAAGTATAAATTTATGCGTAAACTTTAAGTATTTACTTCAACAGTGCTCAATACGTAGGTAGAGCTAGTTAGTAAGTTATAGAATATATATTTCATCCACTCTAGGATTCTTCAGGTAAGCCTGAAGAATCCTAGAGGGGATGAAACGCGGAATATTCAGTGTAGCTTAATCGCCATATATATTTTATAACTTACTATCTCTACCTACGTATTGAGCACTGTTTAAGTAAATACTTAAAGTTTACGCAAGTAAGCCTGGATAATCCTAGAGTGGATGAAACGCGGAATATTCAGTGTAGCTTAATCGCCAAATATATTTTATAACATTATATATATATATATATATATATATATATAGATAGATAGAGAGAGAGAGAGAGAGAGAGAGAGAGAGAGAGAGAGAGAGAGAGAGCATAGACGATAACAGTTGGTGCTGTGAATTACGGTTTAAGTTAACAGGAGTAAGAAGGACGAATTGGAGAGGACGGGGGTCGAGTTTTTGACACCTGATAGAGAGAGAGAGAGAGAGAGAGAGAGAGAGAGAGAGAGAGAGAGAGAGAGAGGGTGGGGAAGCATAGATGTTAAGAGTTGATGTTTTGAATTACGGTTTAAGTTAAGAGGAGTTGGTACGAATTACGGCGTTGGTGAGGAGTTCTGACATTTTTTCATTACATTTTCTTCTTGCATCAAAACATAACGTGATTTTCGAAAAGATTTCGAAATACTTTTATTTCCATTTATTCTTAGTATTGTTAACAAAAAAAAAAAACAAAAAAAAAAACGGAACACAGAAAGAACACATACGGAAACAGTATTAAAAAAAAAATAAATAAATAAAAATTTCGACGGATTCAGTTTAAAGAAAAACATCCGACTTAGTCCTTTCTCCTACCAGAAAAAAATGCCTTTTGACTATTATAAAAATGAAGTTTGGCTAGAAATAATTTTTTGTTATCATAAAAAAATGGAATAAAAAAACAAACAAAAAACAAAACGATGCGTTCAGACAGCATTTCCAAAACAAGAACATAAAATCGGCGAGTTCACTTTTAACAATTCGAGTTGTCGTTCTCTCCTCTGAGGAAGAATAAAAACATTACGAATTTACATTTTGTTGTGGAAGAACTGAAAAGAAATAAGACAAGATAAAGTAAACAAGACTTTGTGTTTATAGAATGCATAGAAAATAATCTGTTGTCATAGACCGCTTCCAAATTAGTCAGAGCAGCTCTATTCATAGCGTTGAGAATACTCCATGTGATTACGCAATAGATTATCATACAACTTTTGATTAGTAAAATTCGTACCGACAGCAATTATTGACAACAACAATATAAATAAATAGTTTGTGACCACTTCTCGTGTGTTGCTCACTCTAAATTGACCAGGGCAACTTTTCTTTGTTATTAATCGAATACTTAGTAAACTAAAATATTCAACAGGTATACAGGCACGGTGTAAAGGTTAACTACGTTGACATATTGGTCCTCGTTATATCACTAACGTTAAGCGACGTAGAGCCTAATATAACGGCTTGTAAAACCAGACACAAATTAACATTTCCGTTTTGGCTCAAGGTATGTTTACTGAATTCTGTAATCATGTCTCCTTCTTCAAAATTCTCGGTATCGAAATTTTAATACTCAACTAATTTTTTCTCCTTCTCACAATTCATAGTCTCAAAAGTTAATAGACATCTGATAAAATTCACTTCTGCCATAAAGAATGCCTTTTTCTGACCAACAAGCCTTTTATTCAAACCGTCTGCTTTTAGATAATATGTATCTAATCTACTTTTAGATAATATGCATCTAATAAGATGCCCTGAAGTCTCGTTACACCGTGACATGGCCAGCATATAAGAAAACACAGCGGCCATTTGTTTCTTCATTCTCTTTGCTTGACGCGAACAGTGCATGCTGTACAAAAAATCAGGTTTGTACGAATTTTTAATCGCAATGTCTACAGTGGAACACATGACATAATTGGCGAATGATACACTAACGGTCATAATAAACACTTTAATATTAAACACACTAGGGAAAAATTCGATAAAAATAATAATATGAGAATTAAAAGGTTTTTCTTTTGAGTTATCTTGAACGTTGTACGTAACTTTTATGGGGGCTAAGCTGATGTACGTATTTCAGATACAGCTAACACGTTATTGGGTAACGCTTTTGTGGCAGTTAAGGTCCCAAGAATCATCACATGTACTTCTGTAACATATCTTTTCTATTATATTTAATTATACCATTCCGTTTGTCTTGATTGCTACCGGCTTGCAATGCTACGACAGTAACATTTAGCACCTGTTGATCTTGATCGACAGTTCAAAGTTCACTAATCTTTTTACAGGACCAAGGCCATCATATCTTGTTTCTTGCACAATCATTTTTTATTGTTCACAACATCGTGATTCAAAATCGTTTTCTCAACTCTTGTTTGTAATTAAATCATCGTTTACTCTGATCATTCTTCCTCGACATTGTGCCTATAAACACAAAGTTGACTGTTCAAACGTAGCCCGAAAAAAAAAAAGAACAGCATTATCGTTTGCTTCTTCCAATTTCTTTCTCTACTTAGTACCATTTTATATTTGTTCTCTACTTAGTACCATTTTGTATATATATATATATATATATATATATATATATATATATATATATACACGCACACACACACACACACACATATATATATTAATCATACTGAATAGAGTGAAGGAAATCAAACAAACAAACAAACAAAAACGGAAGAAATAACGCACAAAATTCAAAACAGTGTTCACAGTGTTTAAAATAAAAATTTAAAAAAAAACACCCTTCAGAAATCCAACATCTATTTTTGGAGCAATATCATGCAGCAAACTTAATAAGAAACATTAATGAACTCATGCACATATAAGTTTGGAGAAAATGCCAAAATTTACTCTTTGGTGTTAAAAATGAAAATGCTTAAAATAGTTTCTACACATATATTTCTGCGCATACACTTGCCTGAATTAATAAAAAATAAATCAAAAGCCAATCAGATGCATTTTTCTGAATTTATCAAATTTTCTGTTTTGATCCGCGCCGAATGCATAAAAAGCTATATTTTTCCTTCAATAACATGTTTGAGATAAAGTCAACGACATCTGCTTTACGCCAACTCTCCTCGCCCCTTCTTTCGGGCATTAAGAAAACATTTCTTAACTCACACACACAAACGCAGATATAATCATACGGACACTGATACTAATGCACACACACATACACACAACTCATTAACTTTTTCACATTGTCGTCTGCCCATCAAAAACAAATGCATAAATTTATTCATTTAAATATTCCTAACAGTTTTCATCGAACTTATTACGATGAAAACAAATAAATATTGATTTTTATTCCGTTCCTGTGTCAGTTCGAGATACGTTCGATTTATATTAGACTTATCTAAGGACATAGATTCAAATCCACGTTACCAGTTGGTAACGGTTGGTTTAAATAAACAAACAAAAACACATCGTTTTTTGGCTCTCCAATTTCTATAACATAATTCAAATACGAAACGATGTTTTCAAAATGCAAATATTTTTCTTATTAATCCATATCACTCAGACACGTGTAACACAAGACATTCAAACTAACCGTGACTAATACCTCAACAGACTACCATCCACGATGGATTTACAAAAAAAAAAAAAATAAAAATAAATAAATAAATAAAATAAATAAATAAAATAAAAAATAAGAACCTGATGAAGACTTTTTTAAAGGTCGAAGCCTTTAATCATATGTAATGTGTGTAATAATGTGGGTTAATTTTGATTACGATTTCTCCAACCCTTAAAGTATCGACTCAGACTTCCTCGATATATCAGCTAATGAATCCCATTTGTTCTGCAAAGACTTTTAAAATATGTAAAAACATTCTATTTCTTACTTTTATAAACTTCCATCGTTTTAAACACACACACACACACACACACACACACACACACACACACACACACACACACATATATATATATATATATATATATATATATATATATATATATATATATATATATATATATATATATACTAGCAGTTAAGCCCAGCTCTGCTCGGGCCCGATGTACTGTTCATAACTTTACGTGCATAGGTATATATATGTTTAAAAGTTTGACTCATGTCCAGGTAACCCACATCTAAATTTTAGAGTTTTCAAATAGAGTTTTCCAGGGTCAAATTGTTGAACTTTCACCCCTTGACAGACAAATTCATGCCCGAAAACCAATTAAAAGATTTTACCAAATCTCAATAACCCTTATCTCAAATCTTGAGTCTGTAGACTGAAAATTGACATAGTAGTTTGGTATGCAAATGTGCACACACGGACACATACAGACATATAGACAATTTTACTTCATATATATATATATATATATATATATATATATATATATATATATATGACAAGAATAATGGAAATAGTATTCCGATGCGATAGAGAGATAAAAAGGAACAAAACAAATTCTGTGTTAATAAACGTTTCGTCTTTATTGCGAGACTTCCTCTGGATAAATGAAGTTAAGAAAACAAAACACTCGTACAAGTAATTGAAAATGTTTGATGTAATGAAAAATGTTGGAAATTTAAAAAAAGCAAAAATCATGTACACCAGGTATTTTCCTTAGAAACAGACATCTTCTTTTACCTACACATACCATTTACACAATAATTCGCAACACATTGAACAAATTAGGAATTCCAATCATACAAACCACATCACAAACTATAAAACAAACATTAAAAACAACAAAACATCTCCAAAACAAACCAATTTCTAATGCAGGAATATACACTGTTTCTTGCCAAAATTGCCACATATATGCGTTGGTGAAACCCAATGTAAATTAGAGAAATGATTCAATGAACATAAAACAGATATAAGAAATAACAATTCTCTGAATGCATTATTCTCTCATTCATCGCAGCATAATCATACTTTTGACTTCAAATAAGCAAATATAGTTAAATTTATTTCAAATAAACCGCGACGAAGACCTCTTGAATCAGCGCTTATCGCAAACCAAGCACAATTAAACGTGAAAGTTTATATATTGTATCGCCATTAATAAGCAAACTTCTATCAAAAGAATATAATTTAATTTTAGAACCGGGTTAAATTTCCCACACAATAGAAAATACCACCTATAATAATTATTACATATAATCAGTCAATAAATTAGAAAAAATACACTCATTTTATTTCAGTTACACAACCATATTGGATTTTTATCAGACATATTTGTTCCAAGAAGAATATGAATCGCATCATACCTTTTTAAATATATTAACGGCCATATGGCGTTATAAAAATATTACTCTCTTTCACAACGCCATGACCTCTTTTTGAATTTCCAACGATTTTTTGTTTGTTTCTGAAATGGAACAAGGTCATACATTTCATTATATTAAAATATATGTTAAAATATTTGTACTGGTGTTTTATTTTCTTAACTTCATTTATCCAGAGGAAGACTCGCAGTAAAAACAAAACGTTTATGAACACGTAACTTGTTTTGTTCTTTTTTTTATCTCTTTCTTCTTCTTTTCTCTCTCTCTCTCTATATATATATACATACATACATAGTCATCCACATACAGTACTGTTTCGCAGTTCATCAGTGCGGCCAGACAGGTAACTACCTCAGGCCAGGATTGAAACCCGACTGACTGTACGGCAGTCAAGTCTCCTAACCATTACGCTAATCGACGGCTGCTGTCCGATTTGTGAATCAACGATGTTTTCACATGGTCCGAAATACCTAAGCTCTATTTGTTTACACAAGAACATCGCTAATGGTAATTCGTGTATCACGTCTCAATATGCTCAACTCAAGATAAGGAGCATTAAAACTGAACGTATGTGTGTGTTTGTACACAAATAAGCGCCTATTACACAAAAATGACCACATACAATGATAGATGAGGTATCAAGGATCAAAAATGGGTATGTTACATTTTGAACAGAGGTGGTTTATTAAAATTGTGGGGGTCTGTTTACGCGCCTGGTCCCCCAAAAAATGGAAATAAAAAAAACTAAAGGAAAACTTTTACAAGGGTTTTTGATATAGATGCGCATACTTTGATAAGTATGTTTCAGGTTGAACAAGGATGGCATAATAATATTGTGGGGAGTCTGCGTTCGTACCTGATTTCCACAGAATGAAAATATATCACAAACTTTGAAAAGCACTTTTTTGATATCTATCCGCGTAAGTATACTTTGATAAGTATATTTCAGTTTGAAGACAGAGGGTATAATAAAATTATGGGGTCTGCGTTCGCGCCTGACCTCCATAGAATGGAAATATGTCACAAAGTATAACAAGTTTTTTTTAAAAATATAGATCCACATAAGAATATTGTGATAAGTGTGTGTTTCAGTTTGACAGATGTAAAATAATACAATGATGGGGTCTCCCTGGCTTTCATAAGTAGTTTTAATTTTCTTTTACTAAAATATAGTGTAAGAAAAATAAGTTGTTCGTGAATATTATCGAAACCAATTCAGGTGACTGAAATAGAATTTGACCAATATTTAAATAATTTTATAATAAAAATGGAAGGGTTAAACTATTTGATATTAGTTTCTGTCTCTGTGTTCTTGTCCCCATTAAGTAACTAATTTTTTCTTAAAATATCAAAGTTACTTTCAGGCATTTAGCTTAACTTCCATTTTTTATCATAAATTATTTAAGTCACCTAAATTGGTTTCGACAATATTATTTGGCTTCAACTATATTTTAGTAAAATAAATAAATAAAGACCATTTATATTTTAGAAGGCGATTCAGTTAATATTATTAAATAAATCAAACAATCAAATGAAGAGATAGCTAGAGTAGGGTTAAAATAAAACACAAAGTCGATTTTAATATAAAACGATTTTATAAATGAAGCTTGTGATAGGCAAGAATTACCTCAGTCGAAAAGGATTTGTTCTCTGACTAACGAGGAAAGAGCAAATGCTGAATTTTTAATTATTCATTGGGAAATAAAATTAAAATTCTTTTTTTTTCCATAATAGATACTACACTTGGAATCATTTATTCACAAATACATTTTTATATACAAATATTTTTTATATGATTTCTTGAAAATTGGAAACGCAAAGAAATGGCATTTCTTTGCTTTTCGAAGATATTTTTATAGTTTGATCAGAATTAAAATTTATTTTTAAGTAAAAATAATTTAGAAATACAAAAAAGAAATTTTATTTTTATGGTTATAGTCATTTCATCGCATCCCGCTTGATTCAAAATCATTTTTAATAGATGTGTGTTAATTTTTGTTTTTGTTATTACAAATATCTTTTACAGAATCACTTCCGTTAGAAGTTTGTTTTAATGATAAACACCCCGTTTAATGTTAAAGCAGCGCTCAAGAAAAGTTCACCAACAGAATTTCGATTAGTTATTAATGCAGATAAAAAAATCCAATGAGCATGTTAGGCGATTCAATTTACCAACATGTAACGAAGTGGCATCTTTTATGGCTGATGAAAGTTTTGGTAGAGACATAATTCTACATTCGAGAGATAACATGTTGAAACGTGTTTGTGAAACTCACAGATCTTATGACAGCCTTCAATGTCCCCTACTATTTGTATATGGAGAAGATCGATATCATTTAGTGATTCCACAGTTTAAAAAATACCACAAAACATGTTTCATGCATGGATTTTCATGCGTATCATTTTATGCGTACCATTTTATGCGTACCATTTTATGCGTACCATTTTATGCGTGCCATTTTATGTGTACCATTTTATGCGTACCATTTTATGCATACCATTTTATGCGTATCATTTTATGCGTACCATTTTATGCGTGCCATTTTATGCGTGCCATTTTATGCGTACCATTTTATGCGTACAATTTTATGCGTACCATTTTATGCGTACCATTTTATGCGTGCCATTTTATGCGTACCATTTTATACGTACCATTTTATGCGTATCATTTTATGCGTACCATTTTATGCGTGCCATTTTATGTGTGCCATTTTATGCGTACCATTTTATGCGTGCCATTTTATGCGTACCATTTTATGCATACCATTTTATGCGTACCATTTTATGCGTGCCATTTTATGCGTACCATTTTATGCGTGCCATTTTATGCGTACCATTTTATGCGTACCATTTTATGCGTATCATTTTATGCGTACCATTTTATGCGTGCCATTTTATGCGTGCCATTTTATGCGTACCATTTTATGCGTGCCATTTTATGCGTACCATTTTATGCGTACCATTTTATGCGTATCATTTTATGCGTACCATTTTATGCGTGCCATTTTATGCGTACCATTTTATGCGTGCCATTTTATGCGTACCATTTTATGTGTACCATTTTATGCGTACCATTTTATGCGTACCATTTTATGCGTGCCATTTTATGCGTACCATTTTATGCGTGCCATTTTATGCGTACCATTTTATGCGTACCATTTTATGCGTGCCATTTTATGCGTACCATTTTATGCGTGCCATTTTATGCGTTCCATTTTATGCGTACCATTTTATGCGTACCATTTTATGCGTGCCATTTTATGCGTACCGTTTTATGACCAGAGATTATTCCTTCAATCAACAGAAGTCAAAAACTCTTCCATCAGTTTGCAGGTGATAAGTTTGCACAAATTTAAGCAGAAAGACTTTTATATATATATAACACTCATCAAAACAAGCCACGAGTAGATTCCAACATACATCTAAAAGATCATATAAATAACGACGGGCAAGGGAGAGATATAGGTCAGATATGCATTTTACCTTCTATCCTCACAGGTAGTCCACGATATATTCATGAAAGGACCCAACATGCAATGGCATGTCAGAAATTATTTAATCAGATTCACTTCAAATCCAAAATGGAAGGAAATTCAAATGAACTTTTCCCTGGACAAACATACACTAATTGACAAGATCTATTGACTAGCGTGTTTCGCTTGAAGATAATCTAAGTGACGAATCTGATAAATAAATCAGAAATCGTTGTCCCACTACGATGATACATGTACAGAACTGATTGGCAAAAAAAAGCTTGCCTCATGCGCATATATTATTGTGGTTTTCTAAAACAAAAAAAACAAACAAACAAAAAACAAACAAGCCAAATCAACTACAATCAAATTGATTCCATTATATCAGTTGAGTTACCTGATATACAAACTAGCCCAACCTTATTTGAAATAGTAAAAGTCACATAGTGCTTGGGCGTTGTGGTGATATCAATAGAAATTCACCTTGCATGGTTGATGGCCAATGTAAAAAAAGATACCCTAAAAATTTTTTACTTAGAACTTAGTTTAGTAAGGGTAGTTATCTCTCTTGTAGGAGCAGATTGCCTGAAGATGGTGGCTTTGAAATTATAGTTGGCAAGCATGACGTTGACAATAGGTGGATTGTACCTTACTCTTCCTTACTTTCAAAGGCATTCAATGCTTACCGAATCAATGTTTATTTTGCAATTCTGTGAAGTCTATTAAATATGTTTGCAAATACAGAAATAAGCGATCTGATGTTGCCATATTTTCTATTACAAAAATGTTAGTCATGAAGTTACTCGATATATCGGCACTAATGAAGCATTTTGGTGTATTTTGGGGCTTCCTATTCTCCAATCCAACAGTTAGCAGTTCATCTTGAAAATTGTCAGAGAGTTTATTTCACAAACGAAAATGCTACTAAACCCCAAAGACACAATTCTTACAGCACTTTTAAATTGTGTGAACGAGATAATTTTGCAAAAATTCTAATTTATAATCAGATTCCATTTTATTACATATGGAGTAACTACGTATGGCACATGAGAGAACGATGAGTTAATGTTGAGTATTATCCAGGTGTAAAATCTGACACTACAACGAGAAGAATTTACTCTGTGCACCCAAGTCAATGTGAATGTTTCTTTTTGAGACTCCTTCTTCGCGAAATAAAAGACCGACTTTATTTTCCGTTCTAAGAACTTGCGATGGACAAACTGTTGACAATTAGAGGAAAGCCTGTTTGAGATTAAATTTGTTAGAAAACTACAATCAGTGGGACAGAACTATGGCTGAGATTTCAGTGTCATACACACCTGTCTCTCTTTTTGCAATAATTATCCAAACTTGTGACAGAAATATAAGGATGGTTTATCTGAGGACTATAAATATCAGCAACAAAAAAGATTCTCTGAGAGAGAAATAGCATTTAGTGAAGAAATGTATAATTCTGTGGTGTTTATTATTGAATACCACGTGATCGCCATTGGAGAGGATGAGGTTTACAAATCTGGGACCTAAAACTCATCAGAGTGAAGTGAATAACTTACAGACGTTTTGCGAGAACGTCATATGATATTGATTCGCTGACCAGATTTATTGATGACAACGTGCTGAGGATTTTGCCAGATCAACAATATGCATATGGAATAACCATTGAGTAAGTGACCGATATGAAAGTAGGATTATATTTTTAGATGGACCAGGAGGAATTAGAAAACTTTTGTCACCAATTTATTACTGGCCAAACTCAGACAGAGAAATGGAAATAACCTAAATTGTAGCAAGTTCTGGAATTGCTGCAACTTTACTTCCTGGGGATCGAACAGCTCACACACCTTTGGTTCTAAGTAAAACTGATGAATCTGTTTGCAATATAAGTACAAGTTCTGGCATTATTGCTGAAATTCTCATAATTTGATCTTTGATAGTGTGGGACGAAGTTACAATGTCCCGTGAAAAAAGCTCTAGAAACTGTCAAAAGAACACTGCAGAATGTGTGTAATTCCAACTGTTTGATGGGAGATGTAGTACTTTCAAGTGATTTTAGTCAAACTTTGCCAGTTATTCCCAGAGGAACTAATGTGGCGTGACCGCCTCCGGGAGCAGTAGAGTTCCCCATTGGGGGAGATTAAGACCCAAAAACACTGAATAAGGCCGGGCAACTACATTTGTATTAACTGTTAAGCATTATTTCGTGTCCGGGAAGCGGCGGATATCCTTGCTGAAAGGAAGAGTTAAGTTATGAATTTATTGTGTCTTTGTAAAACAGACATATACTTTTTATTGTTGGGGAAAAAGTGACAATTCGATGGCTTTTTGAAATCATCGCGATTATGATTTCGGTTCTGGGGCCAGACGAGAGGTCAAGGATTAACCTCCCTGGTCGTAAGAAATGAAGACTGCGAGCATCACACACGCAGGAAATCGGGACTTCCCCAGGGACTGAGGTATTGATTGGTGATTGGGTCTAGAGAATAACCTACCCTACCTATCACCCGACTAGATAAGCGAATATCCGCGCCAAAAATCAGTGAGCTGAAGCTGGATCGTTAGAGCATTTGACACTAATCAAAGAGTCGCCGCAAAACACGGAGAGCAAGATTCAATAGTGTGTTTTGTAAGAAATTACCATTGGACATTTGTATATAAGTTTATATTATATTTTGTAAATTTGAGTTGAATTAACTCCTAGAATAGTGAAATCTTCCTTTTGTGAGCATGAAAATCTCTTCACTTCCAACGTGATACGGCATATAAACTCGAAGGTGAAATCGACGCTGAAACCGACCAAACGAGATCCCACTGCGCCGAGAGAACTCGTGGAGAATTCCTTGTGAAAGACGATCAAGATGTGTGTATGAGGGTTCACACAAGGTCACAGTTGGTGACCTGTGGAACAAGAGCCCATCCACACTAAGGCAGATGATTTCAAAGCATATTTGCAATCCTCTGTATTGTGGAAAGATGCCAAGCGTTTAAAACTTTCTATAGATATGAGGGCAAATTTGCATGGAAATTTTCCGTCTGAACAATTTTCTGATACCCTTTTGTAAACTTTGAGAAAGAATACTGAATATGAAGTGGAAAGGTTAAATAAATTTATCAGAAATATCCATCTTGGTAAACTCAGTTGAAGCTCGAACCAAAAGGTACTCCTCCTCATTGTCTTCGATTGAAAGTAGGTGCTCCGGTCATGTTTGTGCACAACCTCTCACCATAAACGTTATGCAATGGCATAAGCCTCGTTATCAAGGAATTTATGAGAAATATTTTAGAGGCCACACTAATTTCTAGCTGTGGAAAAAGATGAAGATGTTTGTATCCCTCAAATTCTTTTAATACCTTCAACATGCCTTTTGCGTTCAAACACGTTCAGCTTCCCATACGTTTGTCTTTTGCAATGTCTATTAATAAGTCACAAGGTCAGCCACTACAAGTAGTTGGTTTGCATTTAGAAGAGAATTGTTAATAGGGGATTCTAGAGTAGAGAGCAAGAACACCATTTTCATATTCACTCATAATGGTAAAACTAGAAATATTATCTACAAGGAAGTTTTTTTGAGAAATTAACAAACTAATAAGTGAACATTGTTTGCAAGTCATTTATGACCCAGCCTTTGGGAAAATCAAGGGAAAACGATGTTACAAATGGGATTCTCAAAAGTGTAACAAAAGTTTGAGAATATCGTCTGTATCTTATAGAAAACTTCACAAATTGATTTAATGAGAAAAGGCAAATGCTGTTATTTTTTGAACAATACGAAGGCTGCGTATATTTTTTCTCGTCGTAATTAAATAAATATATATGTGAGTCATTGTTTATGTGTTTGGTGTATGATATACTGTCGGAATTAGCTTACCGACGAGTAGGGGGGGGGAGAAAAGACGGTTTAAGTCCTGCAACGAAATGTCGACGTTGCTTACAAGCAGTCTTTCCTTGTAAAAGTAACAAATGGGTAACGATGGTCGAAGTGTAATTTGTCTAAAAGACAGCAACAACTACTACCACAACAGTAGAGCGGCCACCCCTTTTTATCTACTCCAACTCTCAGTCAACGAGATTCCCGCATAACTGAAATGTCTATTTAATTTGTAAGGAATAGGCACTCAGGTTCTTTGATTAACGGACCACCGGTCGTGTTGGTCACAGCTACCAGCACTCCTTTCTTCCCCACCGACCTACCCTCGGCAAGTCAACCAATTCAAAATTCACACAATATATTATGTTTGTTTTGATGATTGCGTAACAATCTTCTATGCAATTCTATAATTCTATATTTTACATTTAAAGCAGTTACTTTTGAATTCTTAATTTTGGTTATTGAAACGCATGGCTAAAATTGAGATTGCACTAGGAATTCCCCATAAGTGGGAACAATTTCCCACAGTGAAAGGAACTCTTGTTTCACATAATTTCAATACTTTCAAGTTACTCCTGACATGTTCATTATTGTATTGATTTACATGGTTTTTATATTCTCTTTGCAATTGCGAAATTGAAATGAGTCAATGGGTGCGAACGATAGAATCTCCGTCTTATTTTTTATTTTTATTTTTTTTGCTTTTCCAAAAACATGATTATGTCATTTTCAGCTACAAATGGCAACAACAAAGTTGATATCAAAATATATATTTCCGCAAAATTTTACTTTTCTTTTCATCATATTTTGCTTTGGTTTCGATACCTCAATATTTGAAACTATCGCTTTAGACGCACACCCCATTTTCATAACCTTTCATACTATCATAAATCAGTCCTTTATTTTGAAGGCTCTTTTTGAACGCAGTCAACGACGGGTACTTTTACTAATATATATATATGTATATATATATATATATATATATATATATATATATATATATATATATTTTATGAACTTATTTTATTGAACCCATCTTTTGTTTATCTTAATAATTATAAAACGCTCGAATTGAGAATTGTGTCTATAATAATAAATACGTAATCGGCATGAATTAAAATATAATATTTAAGAATATTTTACGACCGGGCAACGCCGGGAGGCCTGCTAGTTATATATCATTTCTCTTGCTCTCTCTTGTTGAGTATTACTTAAAAACGGTCTCCTCTTAAAAAATATATTTCTAAAACTGGCTTTTCAAAAAAAAAATTTAAAAAAAATCTCCCCATAAACTGGAATTCTAAAAAGAAATCTTCCAAAGATACACTTTCTACATTTCACTTAGAAACAAGTAGAATTTAGATTATTTTGACTACTATTCTTATCTAGATTGTTATTGATTGCAGAATTCCCCTCGTGACCAAATGCCACATCCGAATTTATTTTGTCTAAACTTTTACCCACCATCTTATGGAACTTATGAACGCCGTTACAGGCACATTCATTAGATATAATAAAATCTTATCTTATTTCCTAGGAGCGACATCATCATGATTGCCAAGGCCTAAAGATGAAGTTGCTCATATTCCCCCTCTAACTGAAAAGTCCTCTCACTCTCCTAAACAGGACCGGGTACTTCCATAACCATTATACCTATATTGACCTGACACTGTTATTAACTGGACTGCAGACTCAGACACTTACAACTATCAGTACACTTTGCTATACAAAAATAATGATGTCTCCCCCATAACAGTCCGCCTATTGTCATTGGCTTCAACGATGACACTATATTATTCTGGATTATACGCAAAGATACAAAAAAAAAAAGAAAAAAAAAACGAACACCGCAGCCTTAATTCACTACAGCAATTCAATGGCCACACATTGTTATAGATTGTTGCAAAGCTGCTTATGTATTATAATTGGATGTAAACAAATACAATTTAAGTTAAAACACTATTAAATACATATCATAAAAAAATCCAAAAATTACGAAAAGATTTATTAAATAAAGCAGTTTTATCGTATTTGTTAATATTGAAGAGTTCTCAGAACCCAGGTGAGGTAACTAGTCTATAATTCTGACAAGTTTAAATTCTGAAAATTTGGAAAATGGATGTCAATGAGTTCAATTTAGAAAATTTATTTTATTTTTCAATGAATCCAGTTAATTTGGTTGATTTTCCTATTGATGTAAAATTACATTTTAAACACACACACACACACACACACACACACACACACACACACACACACACACACACACACACACACACGCACACGCACACACACATATATATGTAATATCTATTTTGTGAATTTGTCCTTTTTAAACTTATTATTTTGCTTGGATTCATCATACAACTGTTCTTTGAGTATTAATTTAAAAACTGTTTTTCTTTTAAGTTTTCTTCAAAAGCCAACGCAAATGCATTGACACTGACAAAAACAAAGACCAGCAAATATTCACAGACTACAATACTAACTGTACTAACACTGCTATACACATGTTCACATTTTGACATCAGAATAAACATATCTACTCAACTCAATTCACTAATAAATCTTTATTTTTGGTTGTTCTGACAAGTTGTCAATAAAAATTAGTATATATTTTTGTATGGATACCATTCTTTACTTTGATGGTATCTTTCTTTAAAAGCATTTATTTTCAGTATCAGTCACCAACAAAACGGAAGAAATTATACAAAATCTCGTTCTGACAAGGTAATTCACTTTAAAAAGAAACATTGTCTAATTTCGTCTTTTCTCGCATCAGCAAACAAAATCAATTTCACATTTGACTCCTACGGAATGGCTGGAAATACAAATAGTTTTGGTTTCGTTCAGTTTTATATATTATTAAATAAAAAAAGTTTAAAAATCAAACTTAACTTTTGTATTCAAACATAAAGTGGGATAGGGGAAAAGTAAATAAATTATGTATATATATATATATTATATGATTTTAAATTACTAGAAGGCCCCGTTAACCGGCGTTGCCCGGTGGAAGCCTGCCCCCTGCTCAAAAAAAGTAAACTACGGTTATTGTTGGTGGCCACTGCCGTCCCTTAACAATTGCGGACACTGACGGCCGTGGCCGAAACGAAATAATCTGGCTTTAAATGGCGATTAGTGCTGGTTTGGGGCGATAACCTGCAGGTACTGTTTGAATTAAAACAAAAAGCAATTAAGGGAATACGTAAATCTGTATGAATTATTAAAATTACAAAAATGGTCCATTAGAATAATAAAGAAAAGTAAAAACAGAAGTTTTAGAGGTTAGGTATTCTCACTGTATATGAACCGTTTAGAGTGATTGAAATGAGTGGTAACAGTCCTAGCTGTTTCCGTTTGTTGTTCAAGTATTCCTCTTCTTTTCAACTCTTCCACTAATAGTATTAAAGTAAATTCCAGTTTTTTGTCGTCTTTTGTTAACGTGTAAAACAAAAAAATTACGAATTTTTTGTTTTATTTTACTTCTTTGAGTATTATCATGTTAAGTTGAGAATAGACATCCAAAACTCCCCATGTTAAGAACGGCTTTCGGAAAAGACAACCTCTTTTCGTTTGGGGGAAAATAATTCCTCCAAATTTAACCGTGATAATCGTTGCAGCATACCCGCCCGCGGATTTAAAAAATAATAGGGGAGCAGTGTCGGTAGGAGAGGAGTAGATTTGTTTATCACGCGTGTGTATAAACCTGGCAGCCAGTAAATTACAGTGCACAATACAGGTCTTTATATGTCTATAAGTACTTGTCTCCGCAAAATTTGAATGAGATTTTCTTAATCAGTATAGTCGAAAATCTTTAAAAGTTGTCATTCTAAATTGTGGAGGTGGATCTAATGTACAAATTTACTTCCCCTGAAAGTTAATGTGTGCGCAATGTCGAGAATGCAGTAGCTGATATTGCCGAAACATTTTTTTTAATTTGGCGACGATCGTAATAGATTTCACAGGTTTAAATAAAGTATATTTAAATAAAGTACATAAAAACATAACTATGTCTGATATTATTAATTACTAGAACAAATTCACAAAGTCAGCGAGAGAGAGAGAGAGAGAGAGAGAGGGAGAGAAAGATAGAGAGAGAGAAAGAGGAAAGAAATGTTTATTGTCTTTACTTCAGCACTGCCGTGAAGAAATATATAAAGCGAACGAGAGAGTCGAGCAGAATATATACAGAGAGAAATAGATAATGCGAACTTAGGCCGCTAAATATAAGAAAATGAACGCAGAAATTTACTCAGTGGGCGTCATATTTGAATGGTAGATTAGCGTTCGTTTAGGATGCAAATACCGTTAATTCGGAATATAGGAATTGTCAGAGCTCAGCTGATCAGATTGAGCAGAATTAGTTTGGAGACAATATATTATTTTTGAATCGAAAAACGGAAAGATTATGTTTATGATCCTGCTACTAAGAGTGAGACCCCCATATCCGTCGAAAGTGCAGAATTCCGGCAGATGATGACTGGGGGCGGTAGGAGGACTTGTTACTTAGAGGGAAAAATAGGAACTAATTCCTCTAAAGACATTTGCGATTGTGATGATGTTGCTCCTAGAGTGAAATGTAGGAGTTTATTATAACGACTAAATGTGTCTAAAATGTTACATAAGATTGTAGCTAATAGTCCAGCCATAATAAATGTGTATGTAGCGTATATTGTTGCAAACCTATAGTACTTTGGTCCAGAAGGGACTGCAATCAAATTATTATATAGGAAATATTTTTATATAAATAATATAAATAAAGTAAATACGATACTAGAAGATGTACTCGGCGTTGCCCGGTATTAAACATAACGTTAAATTACTTAAAAATGAAATAAAAACGGAAAGAAACTGAGACATGTGCATGCAAGTATTATGGTTTTTTTTGTCAGTAAAAACATACTTGAGCTGTTAAAATGTTTTTGACTCCTAATGGGGGTATGACACCAATGATTTCGACGATCGATTTTATAACCACAAGTTATAATAACCAACCAATGAGAAGCTTCCAAAGTTACTATAAAAATTCTCGAATTTTTTATTCAATCAGTTCACCGTCGTCTCCGTCACGAACCTGCATTTGATTCTTCGCCGCCATCTTTGTTACTAGGAATTATTTAACACTCAGGATCGGAACTGCACTGATTCTTCACCGCCATCTTTGTTCAACATAATGTCTCAACACTTAACAGTAATAAAAAAAACCAAGACAGTGAGTCAAGTACGATAAATATTAGGCCAACTTGACACGTTCTTTAAAAAGTGTTTTCAAACCTACTTATTTATAACATAAGGTAAATGTCATGTGAACGAATCGTGCATGCGCAATTGTGAAACAATTGTCAAACAGATTAAAATCCGATGACCCCAAGTACAAATTTTTCAATTGTAACCCCATAGCAGCCTTTTTTTCTTTTTAAATAAAAACTAATTAATAGTTTTCCACACGCCTAGGTTAAGAGTTGTCCTCTCACACACATTCTAATTATTTTTATAGATATATAGATGGATTACTTTATTTATATGTATGTTAAGATTTAGTTAATTTTAAAATTAGCTTCTAAAGATAAAGCCCACATATTATTATGCAAGTTTACAGTTGCTTTTAGACGATGTTTACTCATAATCATTTACAAAAACCGAAAGACTGCAAACACAGATCACCAAGTCATTTCATTCCACTCATACGTTTGGAATGAATTCAATTAATTATACGAAAGTGCATTTTTACCTAAATGCCTGCTGGGAATAATTTTCTCTTTTACCAATTTGGTACCCGGCATATATATTGTTTTTAAAATATGTTTATCCACTGATATATATATATATATATATATATATATATATATATATATATATATATATATATATAAAACTGTGTTTCTTATTTTATTGCAGATCATAATTTTGTTAATGACTTCAATAATATTAATCATAAAAAATTGTAATTTTTGCACACCAATAGAGTACTTTGAAGAAGATAAGTTACCAAAATATTTTCAAATCTATATGATATTTCAAAAATTATAGGCATTTGTGTTTTTCGCTACCATTTTTACTGTTTCTCACTTTATTGCAGGTTTGTAAAAATACAGTTTAAAGGCAATAAAGCCATAATTTAGCTTATCAAACTTATTTTATTCAATAAATTAAATCGTAAGTAACAATATAAATGAAATGTAAGAAAGAATTCACCAGATATAACACAAAACCAAATCATTTATCAACATAACTCACATTCCTTGTTATTAATTTAAGCAGTTTGTTACTAACAGATCAAGTCAATCTGTTGATTTAAGAGGGTGTTATGGTACTTACAACTTCAACAATTTTATTCCAGAGGGCGCCTTTGATGTAAATTGTTGCCCTCCTTCGTAAACCTCCCATTTTCAAAATTGGTCAGAACTGCTCAATTGAGTTTAAGTCCGGGGAACAAGCGGCCAATTCATGAGAGTCTCGCCCTTGATCCCCAGAGATGCGAGGAAGGAAGTCGCAGCCTTTGCTGCATCAGACGGAGCATTGTCGTGCATAAAAATCAGCTGACATCGACGAACTAAAGGCAGGTCGTACAACCAAAAGGAAAGTGCTCATCACCTATGATACCCGCCCCCAAAATAACCCCCTCGCCTCCTTGTCATCGACGAACACGATGTTGGATAGCAGCCCCGGTAGGACTCCAAACTTTAGCTCATCCATCTGGACCATCAAGGGTGGCTCTAGCTTCATCTATGAACAGAACCTGTTGGAAGTCTGTTTTCATGTATTTTTCTACCCAAGCAATACGTTTTTTACTTATAAGTTTGGTTTAAGGGAGGTCTGGAAATGGGTTTCACGTTTCTGGCCATTTCATTCAAGACACTGCATCTGGTCTTTCTGGACAGCAGACGAATACCAACTTTGGCAAAAATAGAGACGCTAGTGTCATTTGTTTAACTGTTGACCTGCCTGCATATTTCTCACATATCACAAGAGAAAATGCTTCTTCTTGTGCCCTTCTATTTTCGTGATGTGGCGTTGGGCTTCTCCACAAAAGAAACCAAGGTTCTCTTATCTCATCCCAGTTCCTTGGCTAAATCTAGCAGAGTCAGTTCCTCTGTAAAGCTTGCTACAATCCTTTGCTTTTCAGTAGCAGTCAAACGTCCTTTTTAGGGCATTTTCACAAACCTGCAATAAAGTGAGAAACAGTGAAAATGGTAGCAAAAAACATAAATGCCTATAACTTTTGAAATATCATATAGATTTGAAAGATATTTGGTAGCTTATCTTCTTCGGCGTATCTCTATCAGTGTGCAAAATTTCATTTTTTATGATTAATATTATTGAAGTTATTTAAAAAAATATGATCTGCAATAAAGCGAGGAACACAGTTTATACTAAAGAGGAAGACGTTGTCCGGGATTGAATGATGAGCAACGAATGTTTTACATTCCCATATTTTTATGTAATCGAAATTGGTGAAATCACCCATTTTTCAATCAAATCGATTGATTGCCTACTCTAGTTTGGGACCTATCGCGTACATCATCGCAGTGATTTAGTCCAAAATACATTGTAGTCTAAATTGCACTGTAGAGAACCTACTATTAATTTTATAAAATTGTTTTATATACATATAAAATTTTAAATGCAAAAGTCAAGTTTCATGGTGCAATTATGCTTTAAACGTTCATTTCGAATGCGCCACTGTCTTATCAAACAACAGACTACATATCGATTTTATATACTAGGCCTTACCGCGTGTGCGTTGATAATGGCTAGGTTTTAATTCTAAAGTAAAAAAAAAAAGTCAAGTAAGTTGAGAAACAATCTTACACTTGGTGCTTGTATCACTAAGTAAAAGATTTTTTATAGAATATTGAGATAACCTGCCCCACTAAGTGTAATTGTGCTTTAAACAGAAACATTTTGCTTTCAGAACTCACATAAACTGGCATAAAGGCGTTATGTTCGCCTATTGTCCTTATCTTCCCTTGGTTGGGTATTATTATTATTATTATTATTATTATTATTATTATTATTATTATTATTATTATTATTAAAGTCGCATATCCAACGGTATTAAATAAATAAATAAATAATAATAATAATAATAATAATAATAATAATAATAATAAATAATAATAATAAATAATAATAATAATTATCATTATAATAATGATAATAATACTGATAATAAATAATATTAATAATAATAATAATTATGATAAATAATAATAATGATAATAATAATAAATAATACTATTGATAATAAATAATAAATAATAATAAATAATAATAATAATAATAATAATAATAATAATAATAATAATAATAATAATAAATAGCATTGATCCTTTCTAATATTTGAGATGAGTGGGGCGCAGAGAAGTTATTAGTTACTACAATATTTTATGTTTTGAATTTTCTTGTAGTACATTTTATTGATATAAGTGAGAGGTACATACAAAATTTTAAAGACCTTTTTTTAAACAAGTTAATGGAGTTATAGCACTGGATATTATTATTATCATCAGTGTTATATTTTAAGTTTTGAATAATTTATCTCATTTGTTCGACAACAAAATAATTAGGGAATTCGTTATTAATAAGGAACTGTTATATATTTTGTAATCTAATATTTATACTTTCTACCCTTATCTACTATTGGCCGTTTAAATGCAAACTATTTTTTGTTTTTATGCAGTTCCCTAACCCAATCACCCAATCATCCAATGCAGATGTGTTCCTCTTTTTATTTCTAATATTAATTTTTGTTCCATCCCCCTTCTATCATTATCACCTCCCAATTAATTCATTCACCGGTTCATTTTTGAAGGATGCAACATGGTTTCTGAATCTTTCCTTGAATACCTTCTTACAATTATCAGCCTTAATTTCACATTTGTACACTATTTTTGAGGTTAAGCATTTGCCCTCCAACGGACATTTGCTAGGTATTCTGCAATTACAGTTTCTCAAGTCTCCTGATACTGACTTATTGTTATTCCTTGTTTTGCTTATTTTCCTGTTATTAGAGCTTATTATAGTGTTGGCTAAGTTGGCAGAGGCGGAGAAAGAGAGTTTTACTGAGTTCCTATTAATCATTTTGCTTAATCTATTCTCAGGTGGATTTTTTTTCAATTATTCTGTAAAATTGCTTAGGGATATTGTTTTGGATATGTTCGCTAAACGGCGGATTAAACCAAACCTGTTTCTTGCGTCTGTTTCTCTTATTCCTAATATCAACCTTATAATTACCTGTTTCACTGTTATTATTATTCCCCTTGTTTTTATTCTTTTTATCCTTCTTATTGTATCTTTATTATTTTTCGGTTTATTTCTTGCTCTCATTGCCATGTTGTACGATATTGTGCAGTTAGATTTGTTATTCTTACTGTTTGCTCTCTTTGTGTATTCTATTTTCCATGATATCTCGATCTGTATAGAGCTTCATTGTAATAATCTTTATTTTTGTCAAAACGACTCGTTCTTCGATAGTTCAGATATTCTTTTAGAAATATTAAGGATGAGTGCATTCTTCATACACTAGGGATGATTCGATTAATAATCAATGTAGAATAGTTTTAGATTAGTTTTCTGAAACGGTTCATATGTGTTATCGTTAAGGTTTAGAGTTATATCCAGAAAGTTCACTATTTTATAATTGCTGTCTATTGTTATCCCATTTCATTGGAAAAAGTTCTGATATTTTCTCTATTTTTTTTTTTAGTAATTCGATCGTTGGAATTAACTACAATTAGTGCGTCATCTCTATATATTCCCCCAATTTAAACCTGGTATTTTTCTGTTTATCTCTTTTAGTAATTACAAGCCTTCCAAGTCAGTAACCTTCGCAGAATTGTGATGTCAAAGTGGCCCTCTCTGTCTTTTCTTGTCCAGAGCTCATCGTGATATCTGATTAAAGTTTTTCTAGCTATTTTTATAATTTCACTATCCAACTTACTTACACCCGTTTCCTTTTCAGCCAATTTAAGTGTGTTCTCGAACAGTATAGGAGTTATTGAAGGGTAGTATGCATCAATGTCAAATATAATGAATTAATTTTCTGATTTTTTAGGATCCTCTCGAACCACTATCACGCTATATTTTAGATTTAGGTTGGTATAATCCCGTCTAGTATTTTTTTTTACTGAAGAACACGATGCAATTGGTCTAATACTGGGTTTATTACTAAAGTCGATTTTGTGATCTTTCAACAAAAACTGAGAGTTAAGTGGGGTATATACTTCTATTTTATCCTGAATATTCATTTTCTCACAAACTTTTAGTGCTAACAAATTTATCCTATATAAGTCCTCCTCAGTTGCCTTTTTATATTCATTATTTAGTTTATTTAAATTAGATTGTTATGTGTCTGATAATTCATACTATAAATGCCCATAGTTTTATCCGCTACTATTTTTTAAATGTCTTATTAATGCTTTTTATCTGAAGATTTAAGTATTTATGCTTTTTTTTAACTTTTAAACCATTTACCATGTTCAACAAGTCCAACTCGAATAGTTCCAAGGATTGTATCTGTGGTGGGCAAATTCTGGTTTTAATTTGGTATATTTTGCAGTAGTTAATGCTGTTTTTTCTGTTGGAATGCCATCCGAACCTTTATCCGTTGTGGTAGCGTTGTTATTATCCTCTACGTTTTTCATGGTGTGATGGTAGACTTTCCATCTGACTATTTTAATAAACTCGTTAACCGCCTGGATCATGTTCATTATGTATTGCTTGGGTCCTGAAATTGCTATATTCTTTGGCAAGAAAATGATTTCTTCTTTCGAGAACATTTTGTTTTTATTGGTATATAGTTTAGCACACTTTAAGGAGCAGTTTAATCTTATTTATAATATTCCGAATTTTATTATGTTTATATAATTGAGAATTCGGTAATCGTTTATATACCAATAAATATTAAGTCAGTGACTAAATTTGTAAGCTTTAAAATTACTATTTTATGTAATCAAGCATTCATATATTGTTTTAACAAATCAAGGGAAAAAAGATTGGATTTATAACAACAAGTAGTGTATTTTCATTGTTCGTTACAATTGTTTCGCGACCATTCGGACAATTTCAAACCTTATATCATTTGAAAATATTTACAAGAACGACCTCTCTTCAGACATTGAGAAAAACACTTGTTTAATAAACAATATGGAATCCATTTCTCTTTTAAGGAAAACTATGTGATAAAAAATTTACCTACATTTCTTCCTTCAGAGGTTTTTCCAGTTTTCTGTTTGTTAAGGATTTTTATATCTACCTATTTTCTTATCTCTATTTTTAAACGTTTCGATCAATTATTCATTTATCATGCAACCAATTACCTATGTTCACTTAATTTAGGTTATTACTATTTTTCTCTAACTTATTAATTTAAAATTATTCATTTTATTTTATTCATTTTTTCTCAATTCCAGTCCTGATATTTTACGTTCCTACCATATTGTTTTGATTCTATGTTAGTTTCGTATCTAATGATTATATTGGCGATTTACAATTATATCAGCATCTTTATTTGTGTAATTTTAAAAAGCGTTTGTTGCTTAAATTTATTCCAGAAGGAAGGAATGTTAGTGTTACTTTTTAATCAATGCTATCTCAGTTTGCATTTTGAAATTTTGGATATAATTTTTTTTATTTTTTCTTTTCCTTCATTACAATCAATTTTGATTCACGGCTATTAATTAATTTTGACGTTGTAAGGGAGGTTACCCTTTTGCCATTTTCTACGTTGATCAATGGCTATTATGGTGTTATGATTTATTTATTAGTTAATCACCCCCGTTTAATTTTAGGCTAACATGTTCAAATTATAAGTTTATTAAGTACACTCCACTGGGATTCTGATTTATTGCCAAAGTTTTAACCAAAGTGTGCTACTAGGCCTAATTTTCTGAGGTTGCTTTTGGCTCTGCTTTTTTATGTTATTAATTTCAATTAAGGATTTAAGTTCTTAAATTATTTTCCATTTATAAACATCCTATTTATAAGTATTCTATTTATAAATATTCTTTTTAACTCCGCTACGTTTCCCTCTAATGAAAGTGGTAAGCTTCAGATTTGCTTCCTAAATTTGATCCATTTATCACATCTATTTTACTCCATTTTAACTCTAGCCTTTCATCTAAAAAAACTTTTTTTTTTGACTTAATATTTATTGGTATATGAACGATTACCGATTCTCAATTATATAAACATGATTAAATTCGGAATATTATAAGATATATATATATATATATATATATATATATATATATATACTACCTTTTTTGGCAATTTTATAAGTTCCTAATCTCAGCGACAGCTGATCAGAAATGAACAAATGAAGGCTCGTTAGAAAGGTAATGATCTAGATTGTGTTGTAATATGCTAAGTGACATTTGCCCTTAAGGCCGCACATGAACGGAATAATCCATCAGCAAGAGCCTATTTTTGGCACTTTGTACAGCTATAAAATGTTTGAATCATAGTAATTTGTTTTCCTAGTTTTGCATATGAATTACAAAATATATGATATTTCCCCAAATATATTTGGCCTTTATGGAGGTAAAACTAGAACTGACTGCTATGGTTTGAAATGATGTGAAATAACAGCAATGGAGGACTTGATTCTAAATATTTCTCATGTGTTACATGTCCTCTCTTTGGTTTTCAAACATAAAGTAAATTTCACAGTGTAAAAGAATTATTTGATAGTGGAGATTTTCATATTTCTAAAAGAGGAGAGATATTTTTAAAAGAGGAAAGATATTTTTAAAATAGGAGAGATATTTTAAAAAGAGGAGAGATATTTTTAAAAGAGAGAGATATTTTTAAAGAGGAGAGATATTTTTCAAAGAGAAGAGATATTTTTCAAAGAGGAGAGATATTTTTAAAAGAGGAGAGATATTTTTAAAAGAGGAAAGATATTTTTAAAATAGGAGAGATATTTTAAAAAGAGGAGAGATATTTTTAAAAGAGAGAGATATTTTTAAAGAGGAGAGATATTTTTTAAAGAGGAGAGATATTTTTAAAAGAGGAAAGATATTTTTAAAATAGGAGAGATATTTTAAAAAGAGGAGAGATATTTTTAAAAGAGAGAGATATTTTTAAAGAGGAGAGATATTTTTTAAAGAGGAGAGATATTTTTAAAAGAGGAGAGATATTTTTAAAAGAGAGAGATATTTTTAAAAGAGGAGAAGTATTTTTAAAAGAGGAGAGATATTTTTAAAAGAGAGAGATATTTTTTAAAAGAGAGAGATATTTTTAAAAGAGGAGAGATATTTTTAAAAGAGGGAAGAGATTTTTAAAAGAGGAGAAGTATTTTTAAAAGAGAAGAGATATTTTTAAAAGAGAGAGATATTTTTAAAAGAGAGAGATATTTTTAAAAGAGGAGAGATATTTTTAAAAGAGGGAAGATATTTTTAAAAGAGGAGAAGTATTTTTAAAAGAGAGAGATATTTTTAAAAGAGAGAGATATTTTTAAAAGAGAGAGATATTTTTAAAAGAGGGAAAATATTTTTAGAAGAGGAGAAGTATTTTAAAAAGAGGAGAGATATTTTTAAAAGAGAGAGATATTTTTAAAAGAGGAGAAGTATTTTTAAAAGAGAGAGAGATTTTTAAAAGAGAGAGATATTTTTAAAAGTGGAGAGGTATTTTTAAAAGAGGGAAGATATTTTTAAAAGAGAGAGATATTTTTAAAGGAGGGGTGATATTTTTAAAAGAGGAGAGATATTTTTAAAGAAGAGATATTTTTAAAAGAGGAGAGATATTTTTAAAAGAGGGAAGATATTTTTAAAAGAGAGAGATATTTTTAAAAGAGGGAAGATATTTTTAAAAGAGAGAGATATTTTAAAAGAGAAGAGATATTTTTAAAAGAGGAGAGATATTTTTAAAAGAGGGAAGATATTTTTAAAAGAGAGAGATATTTTTAAAAGAGGGAAGATATTTTTAAAAGGTGAGAGATATTTTTAAAAGAGGGAAGATATTTTTAAAAGAGGAGAGATATTTTTAAAAGAGGAGAGATATTTTTAAAAGAGAAGAGATATTTTTAAAAGAGAAGTGGTATTTAAAAAAAAAGGACAACTATTTTTAAAAGAGGGAAGATATTTTTAAAAGAGAGATATTTTTAAAGGAGGGGTGATATTTTTAAAAGAGGAGAGATATTTTTAAAACAGGAGAGATATTTTTAAAGAAGAGAGATATTTTTAAAAGAGGAGAGATATTTTTCAAAGAGGAGAGATATTTTTAAAAGCGGAAGATATTTTTAAAAGAGGGAAAATATTTTTAAAAGAGGAGAAGTATTTTAAAAAGAGGAGAGATATTTTTAAAAGAGAGAGATATTTTTAAAAGAGGAGAAGTATTTTTAAAAGAGAGAGAGATTTTTAAAAGAGAGAGATATTTTTAAAAGTGGAGAGGTATTTTTAAAAGAGGGAAGATATTTTTAAAAGAGAGAGATATTTTTAAAGGAGGGGTGATATTTTTAAAAGAGGAGAGATATTTTTAAAGAAGAGATATTTTTAAAAGAGGAGAGATATTTTTCAAAGAGGAGAGATATTTTTAAAAGAGGAGAGATATTTTTAAAAGAGGAGAGATATTTTTAAAAGAGAGAGATATTTTTAAAGAGGAGAGATATTTTTCAAAGAGGAGAGATATTTTTCAAAGAGGAGAGATATTTTTAAAATAGGAGAGATATTTTAAAAAGAGGAGAGATATTTTTAAAAGAGAGAGATATTTTTAAAGAGGAGAGATATTTTTTAAAGAGGAGAGATATTTTTAAAAGAGGAGAGATATTTTTAAAAGAGAGAGATATTTTTAAAAGAGGAGAAGTATTTTTAAAAGAGGAGAGATATTTTTAAAAGAGAGAGATATTTTTAAAAGAGAGAGATATTTTTAAAAGAGAGAGATATTTTTAAAAGAGGAGAGATATTTTTAAAAGAGGGAAGAGATTTTTAAAAGAGGAGAAGTATTTTTAAAAGAGAAGAGATATTTTTAAAAGAGAGAGATATTTTTAAAAGAGAGAGATATTTTTAAAAGAGGAGAGATATTTTTAAAAGAGGGAAGATATTTTTAAAAGAGGAGAAGTATTTTTAAAAGAGAGAGATATTTTTAAAAGAGAGAGATATTTTTAAAAGAGAGAGATATTTTTAAAAGAGGGAAAATATTTTTAAAAGAGGAGAAGTATTTTAAAAAGAGGAGAGATATTTTTAAAAGAGAGAGATATTTTTAAAAGAGGAGAAGTATTTTTAAAAGAGAGAGAGATTTTTAAAAGAGAGAGATATTTTTAAAAGTGGAGAGGTATTTTTAAAAGAGGGAAGATATTTTTAAAAGAGAGAGATATTTTTAAAGGAGGGGTGATATTTTTAAAAGAGGAGAGATATTTTTAAAGAAGAGATATTTTTAAAAGAGGACGGATATTTTTAAAAGAGGGAAGATATTTTTAAAAGAGAGAGATATTTTTAAAAGAGGGAAGATATTTTTAAAAGAGAGAGATATTTTAAAAGAGAAGAGATATTTTTAAAAGAGGAGAGATATTTTTAAAAGAGGGAAGATATTTTTAAAAGAGAGAGATATTTTTAAAAGAGGGAAGATATTTTTAAAAGGTGAGAGATATTTTTAAAAGAGGGAAGATATTTTTAAAACAGGAGAGATATTTTTAAAAGAGGAGAGATATTTTTAAAAGAGAAGTGGTATTTAAAAAAAAAGGACAACTATTTTTAAAAGAGGGAAGATATTTTTAAAAGAGAGATATTTTTAAAGGAGGGGTGATATTTTTAAAAGAGGAGAGATATTTTTAAAACAGGAGAGATATTTTTAAAGAAGAGAGATATTTTTAAAAGAGGAGAGATATTTTTAAAACAGGAGAGATATTTTTAAAGAAGAGAGATATTTTTCAAAGAGGAGAGATATTTTTAAAAGAGGAGAGATATTTTTAAAAGAGGGAAGATATTTTTAAAAGAGGAGAAGTATTTTTAAAAGAGAGAGATATTTTTAAAAGAGAGAGATATTTTTAAAAGAGAGAGATATTTTTAAAAGAGGGAAAATATTTTTAAAAGAGGAGAAGTATTTTAAAAAGAGGAGAGATATTTTTAAAAGAGAGAGATATTTTTAAAAGAGGAGAAGTATTTTTAAAAGAGAGAGAGATTTTTAAAAGAGAGAGATATTTTTAAAAGTGGAGAGGTATTTTTAAAAGAGGGAAGATATTTTTAAAAGAGAGAGATATTTTTAAAGGAGGGGTGATATTTTTAAAAGAGGAGAGATATTTTTAAAGAAGAGATATTTTTAAAAGAGGACGGATATTTTTAAAAGAGGGAAGATATTTTTAAAAGAGAGAGATATTTTTAAAAGAGGGAAGATATTTTTAAAAGAGAGAGATATTTTAAAAGAGAAGAGATATTTTTAAAAGAGGAGAGATATTTTTAAAAGAGGGAAGATATTTTTAAAAGAGGGAAGATATTTTTAAAAGAGGGAAGATATTTTTAAAAGGTGAGAGATATTTTTAAAAGAGGGAAGATATTTTTAAAAGAGGAGAGATATTTTTAAAAGAGGAGAGATATTTTTAAAAGAGAAGTGGTATTTAAAAAAAAAGGACAACTATTTTTAAAAGAGGGAAGATATTTTTAAAAGAGAGATATTTTTAAAGGAGGGGTGATATTTTTAAAAGAGGAGAGATATTTTTAAAACAGGAGAGATATTTTTAAAGAAGAGAGATATTTTTAAAAGAGGAGAGATATTTTTAAAACAGGAGAGATATTTTTAAAGAAGAGAGATATTTTTCAAAGAGGAGAGATATTTTTAAAAGAGGAAAGATATTTTTAAAAGAGGGAAGATATTTTTAAAAGAGGAGAGATATTTTTAAAAGAGAGAGATATTTTTAAAATATATAATATATGAGAAATATTTGGAATCAATTCTTCCCTTGCTGTTATTCCACATCATTTCAAACGATAGCAGCAAGTTTTAGTCTACCCTTCATCAAGGCCAGATGTTCTGAGAATATATATATATATATATATATATATATATATATATATATATATATATATATATATATGCATAACATTTAAAAATAAAATGTTTAAATTTCAACGTTATTTCACTCGGTTTAGGGTAGCCGAACGGATAGGTCTTTGCTAATGAAGCCAGACATGGCTTCTGTCGCCGGGTTCGGATCTATCGACTCGTGTTAATCGTGACATCCTCCACTGAAGATTCTCGAAAGGATGGAACATTAGTGCCTGTAGATATTTAATAATTATTATAGCAAATAATTATGTTAGACTCTTTAAGAAACTCGTTTTTTATCGTTGAGCACTTTCTGTTGAATTAAGTCGCTAAATTTAGCTGTTATGCGCAGATCGTCAATGATGACTTACATAAAAAAAAACATTTTAAAATAAAAGGTTTAAATTTCAACGTTATTTCACGCGGTCAATGGAAGCCGAATGGATACGGTATTTGCTAATGAAATCAGACATGACTTCTGTCGCCGGGTTAGGATTTAACGACTGGTGTTAATTATGAAACACTGCACTGAAGATTCCCGAAAGGATGAAACACTAGTGTCTGTAGGAATGTAATAAGTATTTTAGTATATATATATATATATATATATATATATATATATATATACATATATATACATATATATATATATATATATATGTGTATATATGCTAGTTTTGATAGTTTCAGCGACGTAAAATGCATTAGGAAACGACCTAACGATAATCTAAACGAAAGATAATCTAAACAAACGATAAGCTATCAAAACGAATTAATGGCTGTTCTGTACGTGAGACTCGCAGACTCGGGTCCAAAGAGAATAAATATTGACGAGCTAACGAATACTCTGTGTGCGTTTCACATGCGGTCCATGCACATGCAATCGCCATCTCCGCTAACCCGGACTATACATGTCACTAGAAACGGCTTATAAATTTGATATTGCTTAGAAGAAATCTCAATCTTTAGAGGAAGCCGCATCAAACTTTATATATATATATATATATATATATATATATATATATATATATATATATATATATGCCTTTGTTTATACGTGCGTACATGCATATACTGTGTTTATACGTGCGTACATGTATATTTTTATATGTATATGTGTGCATATACATTTATTTATTTAAGTGTGTATATGTATGCGTGTGTGTATACGCATATATCCGTGCATATATGTGCATACACATGTTTTACATGTTAAATACACATATACATACAAACTGGAGAGAACTTGAATGTCTACTCGACACTAATCTCGAGTGGCTAACGTCTCTCTGTACAAGAGTTTGTCAGGACAACCTGGCATGAGGGTACTTTTGCAAACTCTCTAAACTCTGACTGATTATTAAAAAAATAACATATTATTCGCTGACCAAATATGATTCTCTTGGTTTGACTACCCTATGGTGGCTTATACATGATGAATGATGCAATTTCTGCAAGTGATGTTGCTATAGTAACAGCATTAGGTTGAATATGCTACCAGACTAGACGTCCTGGGATCCAGTATTATCAAGAGACCACAAGAAAGGTACATTATGACTAGGGCGATGACAAGAGAATATTCTTATCATTGTTTTGACTCTCGAGTATATATCCGACACAGTTAGACACAGTTAATCAATCGAGAAGCACACTAGTCTATCTAAAAACAAAAAATATTAACTGATATATACTCGAGTCAAAATAATGAAAAGAATAATCTCTTGCCATAGCCCTAAGCATGACATAATTAACTGGCTAATCGGGGAGAAGACAATTAATGTTACTGACTTCCTTACTAATTGAACGCTTTGGAGATGAAGGAGAACTTTAAGGAACACTCTAATATCTTTGTATCTCATATAGAGACCAAGTGTTAGTTCCAGGAATAGGCACCTTGATTTCTGAGAACTTAGACTGAAGTAAACTGAAACATATGTTAAGCAATTATATGGACACACACACACACATATACACGCATATACTCACACATATAGATACACACATATATACATATGCACGCATATATACGTATAGATATGCTTATATATACATACACATACATGTACACACACACACACACACGCACACACACACACACACACACACACACACACACACACACACATATATATATGTACTAGTGATTGGACGATTCCAATATTTTCCCGATTCCGATACAATTAACGATTCCTTACTAACCTCGATTCCGATACAATTTTCGATTCTGATTCCGATTCATTATAAATCTCTAAATATTTAACTATAGAGTCCCCCCCCCCCGATTCCTGTTAGAAAAGAAACGAATGTTAAATATGCAGATATTTTCGTAAACGTCAAATTACACTTATGGAGAATGATCTATAGATTTTAGCTTTACTGGTAATTTATAATCAATAATTATTTATTGTTTTATCATTATTACCAACAATGGATTGTTGCAATATTTTGGACTTGTAATGGGGTCTGATCCCACACAGTCGGACGAGTCTATTTATAAACGATGCTGCTAAGAACTGACGAATCAAATTAATTCACGTTCTGCTACCAACCAATCAGAAACCAGAATTGCTTCATAAATATTAAACCTTTTCTGGAGCAATTTCACATGTTCTTTTCCGTCTCGACACGGTAAGAATATTTTGTCTACTACAAACAAGTCACCTCCCAGGACTTGTGTGTAACAGCGAATCATCTGAAACTGTTCTGAAACTAAAAATGGCTTGCACTTCTAGAGGTTATGGGCCCAGCGTAGTCTTTATTTCGATGGATCCGAATCAAAATTCGAATTGTGGCAAGTTAAATTTCTAGGATATCTACGAATCCAAAAGCTACACAAAGTACTACAAACACAACCTGAAAACGACCCCGACTTCATTGAAAAGAACGCAACTGTCTTTGCGGAATTAATACAGTGTTTAGATTACCGCAGTCTATCTCCAAAACGGGACTGCTGAACGTGCGTGGCGGACACTTTGAAATGGCAAGATGCCTACTCATTGAATCAAAACTCCCTAAAAACCTCTGGACGTATGCACTTATGGCGGCAGCCTATATACGCAACAGGTGCTTTAACAAAATACTATGTAAAACTCCATATGAATCTTTCTGCGGTAAAAATCAAATTTAAGCAGAATGCATATATTTGGTTCAACTTGCTTCGCATATATAGAGAAAAAGAGTAAATTGAATATTAAAGTCGACAGAGGTATATTTCTTGGATAAGATAAAAACAGTCCAGCCAATTTAATATTTTTTCCCGAAAAAAATAAAATAAAAAGAATCCGGTGTATAAAATTCACAGACACGTTTAATTTTACAGACAAAACCCCGTCATATGAAGAAGATGAAATTATATTACTTCAAATAATTAAAACAAACGAAAACGACGGAGACGAGAGTGTCCATGATGATGATGATGATGATGATGATGATAAAATCGAAAGATATCCCAAAAGAAATAGAAGGCGACCCGATTTTTTTGTGGTCGACAATATAAAAGATTATCAAATCGACTATTGCTATTCAATGGAAAATGCGCCAAAAAGCTTCAACGAAGCAATTAATTCAGAACATTGTGATGAATGGGAAATTGCCATGAAAAAAGAAATAGATGCCTTAACCGAAAATGATACCTATACGGTAGTGCCTCTCCCAAGAGATAAACATGTTATTTCTACCAGATGGGTTTTTACAAAAAAGAGTGCAGCATCAGGCGTAGAACAGTACAAAGTAAGATTTGTTGCTAAAGGGTACTCTCAGATTTACGGTAAAGAATACTTTTCTACGTTTTCACCGACCACAAACCTAACGACAATCAGAATTTTACTGCAAGTCGCATCACAATATGACCTAAACATCCATCAAATGGACGTAAAAAATGCTTATTTGAATGCCCCAATTGACTGTGAAATTTATATTACCCCTCCAGAGGGATTTATAATGAAAAATAAAAATAGCGTGTGGCGACTTAACAAGTCATTATATGGTCTAAAGCAGAGTGCTCAGTGTTGGAACACAGTATTTCATAATTATATTATTAAACAACAATTTAGACAATGCGCTGTAGACCCCTGTTTATATACCCAACACAAAGACGATAAACTACTTATTTTGGTTTTGTGGGTCGATGATATTTTAATCGCATCAAATTGTGACATAATGTTAACTGATGTTAAGAACAAATTAAGTAAAAGATTCAAAATGACCGATCTTGACAAAATATCCTGGTTTCTGGGGATATAATTTGCTCAAAGCAAAGGACTTGTTACGATGACTCAATCGAGATACATCGACAAAATACTATTAAAATTTGGAATGGGAGAGTGCAAGAAACGCTCTACACCGGTCGAAAATGATATTAATAAAATATACACACAGAATGATAAATGACACACAATATCGCGAAAGGTAGTCTTATATATTTAATGACTGCAACCAGGCCCGACATATGCTATACAGTAACAAAACTGTCACAAAAATTATCACGACCGACAATGAAGGATTTAAACAGAGCTAAACAAGTCCTACGTTATTTGAAAGGAACTAAAGAACAGAAGTTAGTATTTAGAAAATCAAAAAATCCCCTAAAATTAGAAGGTTTTTCGGATTCAGACTGGGCAAACGACGAAGATCGCAAGAGTATATCTGGATATTGTTTCAGACTCTCAGAAAATGGGCCTATTATTTCATGGAAATCAAAAAGCAACAGATTGTATCTCTTTCTACGCATGAAGCAGAATTTATCGCGATCACACATACGACCCAGGAAGCACTCTACCTTAAAAATATCCTAAAGACTATTTTAGAGCCAGAATTAATTACAAGCCCCGTAGTAATTAATTGTGATAATCAAGCCAGTATAGTCTTAGCACAGAACACGATCTGCTTTAAACAAAATCAAATAAAAAAAGATAAGTAAAAGAATCGTTTTTAGCATCGGAAAATAGACAACAATTATTTCGATTCTGATACCGATTCTTATACACCGAAATTTGTTGATTTTTCTGATTCTCGATTCTGATTCCGATTAATAGTGTTATATATATATATATATATATATATATATATATATATATATATATACATGTATACACGAAAATAAATATACTTATATATACATATACATACATACATATATACATATACACACATATATACGCATACATATATATATACGTATTTATATACTAATATATGCATATACACATATAAACACATATTTAAGCAAACGTTGTTAAACATTGCATAATTCTTGTGCTTAATGGTGCCTTTTAATGTTTCAATTTAATAAGCATAAAATTTTATTGGAAGAATTAAAAACGTAAAAAAGTTATAATTAAACAAACGAATTCTGTTATTTTGCACAATGTTTGCATAATTGAAATAATGTGGCCTAAATGCACACAATATATATGTTAGCATATCTATATCTCCGGCATTGTTTAATAACAGACAACTTATTTGAGGATATTCTGTATTGAATACGTTATTACTTTCATGTTTAATATATTTAAATCTGGTTAAATTTCGATTTATTAAACTAGTCAAAATATAATAAAGTATTTAAAAATAATTTCAGTTTTAACTTTAAAAAACCTTTTTCAAACAAGGAAAATATTTCAGTTATAAAAATAGTAAATAAAATATTAATAAAATAGTTTCAATATATCCTATTTGCAAAATATATGCAAACAGAAAGAAAACATTCCAATTGTAAAACAAGTTTTATTTTGAATATTTGTAAAAAACATCCAATGATAAATTGATTTTCTGATGTGATGATAATCCAAAAATATATTTAAAACAAATTAACAATTATTAACAAAATAAATCAACCTAAAACATAATGGGTAACTGTTTTTTTTATATAAAAGTCACGTGTCTATTTCCGATTTCAAAACTGGAAACCGTCATCAAGTAGATTGATTCTCTTTCTACCAGGTTTTCTTGGTTCCAACCTAACAGACGAGGTAATTTCTCAATTCTACTAAGTCCACAAAAACAAACAAACAAACAAAAAAATCTTAAAAAGTGATGAATCATTGAATTCAATAGTAAGGCACACTATCATAATTCCGTATTGTCGAAAATAACATTTTTAAATCAGAAAGATATTCATGTCTTTAGCATGGGGTACTACAAATAAAGTATAACAATGTTTGTAAGCAGATACAGATTTAGAGATTTTTTTTACACAGGAATCACCACTTATCATGGCCCGGAGGCCACTCGAGGATAAGGGTTAATGGGTACACATGAGGCAATGTGATTATAACGTAGCAAACATAAGTAGTGGAAATATTGTAAATTGGATTACTTAGGGGCACGGTTCATCAAGAACTTGTTTACGTTGGACTTGAAGACAATCAGATTGTAGTCAGCTAGAAATCAGGCTATCGGAAGAGAGTTCCACAGGTGTGCAGTTCTAAGAAAGAAACTTTATTCATGGAATCTACATTTAGGTTTAGGAACAGATAAAGAGTGAGGGAAATTGTTGATAGTGGTTTTGGCAAGACGAGTGTTTTTCGTGAAAGTTTGGCGAGTGGGGCATAAATTAAAGCTCAGACGAGCACTTGCCATGAAAATACTGATAAAGCAGACGCAGGCTTGCAACGTCAAGAACAAACTTTCCCAATTAATTTTTATTTATTGCGGACTATTATTCTCATCTTTATTATTTGTTGTTTCACGACGTTTCGGCCAACTATTCCTCTGGACTTCGTCAGGTGGTAACCGCGACGGATAGGATCTTCGAATCTCCTAACTGCATTCTCAGCAACCACTGCCATCCGTAGTTGTTGTAGTTGAAAGCCAGAGGAATAGTTGGCCGAAGCGTCGTGCAACAACAACTAATAAAGATGAGAATAATAATCTGCAATAAATAAAAAATAATATAAATAATACTCATCTCAATAATGAATTCCAATTAAAATAATATATAAACTTTTCCAAATCATATTACTGTAGAGAAACTTGCTCACATCTTCCAAAACATTATTTCGCAAGTTTAATTTGAAAATGTGAAATAACGTTTTCAAATTCTGTAACCAAGTTTTTCTAGTCAATATTCGCGTTAACTAAGCAACCCACATTGATTCAAACTGTCAACAACATCAGACGCGCACCTTTTCTCCGTCTAAGAGGAGCGGACATCTCAACAAAACAAAGAGAACAAAAAAACACTAAGTCTTCTATAAATATGTTTTTACAACAAAAATTTCAGAAAAAAAGAAATAAATAATTTTAATAAAACAATTATATAACATTATTCGTTTTTCTAAATTTTTAAAATTTAAACTATATTAATCTTTCTCTTGACTTTTAAGCTAGGATCAAAGTGCTGTATCTGTTGTGTTGTCAGAAAATGATAACTCTTTTTTGACTATAGCATTGTTTATTTTTGCCCAATGTATTAGGGAAGCGAGGTATCTCCTAAATTAGAAACCAACATTGTGTTTAACTTTACCATCGTGAGAAGCGAAGCAAATAGAAAATGCTATCTACATTATATTTCTCTTTGTCTGTCTGCCCGTTTTACCTTTTCTCGGAAACTACTTAGACGATCTGGCTGAAAATTTGTATGAAACTTTGTTATGATAAGGTGCAGTTAACTAAGTTTTATGGTATCCGTTCGATGCACAGTTATAGGAAGGAGTTAGTATGTAATGCAAAATGAGCAGAAATTTAACAATATTCGACCATGAATTGGCATAAAGCACTCATTCTTAGTCAACGAGTTATCACTTTTCCCATTTTTAATGGAATAGTAAGTCTTGTGCTTACATATTGTGCCCCATAACATTGTTAGCACATGTTTTCCTGTTAACATCACAGAGAGCCGAAAGTTTCCCAGAGTGAAGGATGAGGGATATCTCAAAAGCTCAGCTCGTGTAATTTTGAGGCGCGAGAGATGAGCTAGCAAATCAAATAACAGAAAAATTAATTGTTATGCCGAAAAGAAGCGTTTGAGAATATTTCAACGAAATTGCAAAAAAAAAAAAAAAAAAAGATTATTGGAGGCAAAATTGTGATGAACATAATGACAGCTTATTCACGAGAATGCAGATCAAGATAACAAAAAATATTATCTCCTTTCGCAAAAACGATTGGACAAACATTTTCACCGGCTGTAAATTTTGTAAAATGACAGAGGAGCCTGAACGAACGAGTGAGAATAATGATACTCGAATGACGCAGAAATGATATAACAGAAAAAAACAAAAACAAAAACAAAAAACAATATGTATCGTCTTTCACCAAAAGGTAGATATCACATTTTTATGAGCTGTTAATTTAGCTAACGCTTTATGATATGTATCTAAAAACAAAAACAAGCAAAAAAAAAAACAAAAAAAACAAAAACAACGTAAACAACAACAAAAATAAACACAACAAAAAACATAAGGTGACGGTAACTAAGTGGTTAACGGCACGGACTGACAACCTGGTTGCGCCAAGCTCAAATCCAGTTTGTTCCACAGAAACACTTTTACGTAGGGACGTTGGCAACCTTTATGTGGTCGCCCCTGTAAGTACTCGATGTCTTTATAGAAAGAATTCCAACTAGAAAGATATACCGGAAAGGAATGCCAAAACATAGAATCATCTAATTCATACGAAATGAATGAAGAAGCTATCGATCATATGTTTGAGCTAAAAAAGATTTTTCTACTTAAACAATTTTCATGACTTATCGCACTTATTAAACGACATATTCAATATTCCAAGTTTTGTATCAATTAATGTTTATTTTAATTCCAAAAACTTTAATTTCCCAAATTTCGTCTGTAAAAAACCTGAATATTTAAATCCAGCAACCGACCAATTTAATCTTAGTACATTCCGTCAAGGAGCGATGCAGACGTTTTATTAGGTCATGCAAAAGTTTTTTTTCCGATTTTCCGGACCATTTGAAATCATTGTAAATTATTGCATGCATATGTTTATTACGTAAACATATCACCATGATTAATTTATGAATTTGGTTTTCAGATTAATAAAGCATCATTCATATTTTTCTGCAATATCCTCAACCATGTTGATCCAAAAATAACGTTCTATAGTCATCAGAACGAGAAACATCTTCCATCATGATAATGTTCATTTTCACACAGCACTACTGATCAAAGATTTCATTGATGAATTTGATGGGAAATCTTGCTTCATCTTACATAATATCCTAACCTAGCGCTGTCAGATTATCACTTATTTCGAGGATTTATAAACAGTTAGATGGCCTTAGATTAGCATATACAGCACAATCACGTTGGCACACCGGTTTTCGCCAGATCACCGAAGTTAAGCAACGTTGAACTTGGCCAGCACTAGATGGATGACCATTTGGGAAGACGAGTCGCTGTATGTACCGCGATGTAAAATATCAGGTTGGGAAACTGGCACAGTCTCTCCCTCTCTAGAGGGTAAACCGTGGTAGGAAATCCCTCTAGTTATGGCGTCATGATAAAAATACCCTTGATAAGCTTGGCGGAGCATCAAGTATTTCTAGTCATTAGAAAAAACGTGAAAGATTCCGCGGAATTTGTTCACGTTTCACTTGCGTCTACTGACATTAGATGAAACATCATCATCATCATAGATTAGCATCACGTCGAGGAGACTGAACATGGCTTAGATTCATATTTTACATCAAAACCTTAAGAAATTTTGCAAGTGAGGTATTTATAATATCGTTGACAAATAGAATCATGTTATAGAGAGCAAAATTCTTTATTGTTATAAATAAAGATTTTCAAAAAACACATCTTTTTTATTTTCAAGATGAAATTTTAAATTGGCAAAAAGTTTTGCATCGATCTAATATTTGTTACATAATAAATGTGCATTGCGTGTTAATTCAACCTGCTTCATGGTTTCACATTTGTTGTTGTTGAAAAAATACCACCAAAAATTTTGCAAAGAATACTCACTTATTTCCCTTACATTAGTTGTTAATTACAATCCTTATGTACGTGTCTTCCCACAAGGACGGTTAGACACAAGTCTCGTTAATACGAGGCGTTTTACGTGATTATGATATGGGGTAAAAAATATGGACTCTTCACAACCCAATAATGAACCTACATTGAATCGCACAAAACTGATAGACGATACTGGAAATTCAGAATTGTCAAGCACCATAAAATAAAGTGTAAGAAATAATAAGATAAAATAAAAAAGATACTTTATGAGATTTGATTTACTGCACAATGTAATTAGGAACTGATAACAAAGATGGTGTAAGCCAAAATAGCCCATACGCAGTCAAACATTGGAAAAAAGATGCTATTTTAGCTGCTTAAAAAGCAAGAATACCGTTCGAAAAAAATGTCAGCGCAGACTTACACCGCCATAGCGAAGGGAGTTAATCTCATATGATCATATGTCCGCACTCGTTTGAGGAGGTTGATAGTAAATGACAATGAAAATTGGGAATGAATGCACACATATATGCTACATTATACTTTGACATGTTTGGGACCCTACGCCAGTAAGTGGCGAATTAGTAAGCTAGTGTGAATTTTGACAAAGGTCACATTAGTGCATGTCAGGATAACCCAGACCTGTAAAATGGAATCTTGTTCAGGATTAAACGAAAGATTAATGAAAGAGCAGAGGCAAGTGATCCAACTCTGTAGACAAAACAAATTCAATACGACATTATATCAGGTTTTACAGATCAGTTCTCTCCGGAAAGTCGTGCGAACGAAACACGGCCCAATAATGTAAAATAATCCAAGTTCAATATTACATCGAGTTTCTGTCCGTCTGGCTGGCACTCACTTCGTTAGATAGAAAGTCAGTTTAAACAGTAAAGCATTAGTCTCTCTCTCCTAAGTTTATTCTCTCCAATAAAACCACAGAGAAACTAAGCAAACGTCTCACTTGTGTCTTTCATGCAGGAGAGATTTAATTTGTGTTAATCAAGGAAACGAAACATTCACAGCCACTCATAAAACGGCGATCATGAAACTGAAATGATTTGATTGTTCATTGATGAAAACGTAATAATATTCCACAACCTTTCATATAATTATAATAGAATTATATATATATATATATATATATATATATATATATATATATATATATATACATATATATATATATATATATATGAGAAAGATGGTGTAATTTGTTTGAAGCATTAGGCGTAGTATGAAAAGTGCTGTGCTTGAAGGCTATAACAATGCAGTTTGTGGGAAACACCGTAGAATACGACTTAGTGTATAAAAGAATAACGACAATATTTAAAGAATTTCAATAATTTTCAATTATATTATGTTTATTTACCAATATAATGTGCCGTACAGGATGGTAGGTATTGATATCCCGAATTTTCGAGAATAAAATCTCTTTATCAAGGGAGAAAAGAAACGTCTGCAACTGTTTCCAGGCTTTTCTTTGATTTATTTTTTCTTTCTTTCTTCCTTTTATTGTATCGGTGGTCGGAAGTCAATCATGCAGTCGAGCTGCCAAATCAATTTCTAGGATACTATTAAGTATTATTAGAAATTATAGTTGTTTTCGTTTTTATGCATATAAATGACTAGTTGTTGCGTATTGCACTTATAAGTGTGTACTTAGGAGTGTTAATGAGTGCTGTGTTTGTGCAATGTTTTATTCGTCTTGAATAATGGGAATGGTTTAAGGGAGATAACTATGTGTTGGTAGATTGGTTCCCCTACTAAAGTTTATACGTCAATATGCATATGCGTGCACGCATGCACGCACGCATATATACATGCACATATATGTACACATGCGTATATACACATATACATATGCATATATATGCAAATATTTATTTTATTACATTTTCATTTGTTTATTTGTTATTTTTATAATAATTTATTTATCCTATTTTTTTATTTATCAAATTTATTAAATAAACAAATAGAATAAATAAGCACTCTAAGAAGAAAACTCTGTCGTGGACGTGTGCCAGAAGCAGAGATGTGTAATTGAATTCCTCCATGCAGTGAAATTGAACCGATTAACATTCACCAGCGCCTGTTGAACGTTTACGAAGCTAATGCAGATTTCAGAGTGCCGACAAAGATGCAAGTATAAAGCGTGCTTGGGACTTTTACACCAAGGCATCAAAATAGGTTGGCGAAGGTACATTGAGAATCGATATGACAATTTAGAAAAATAAATTTTGGAACACAAAAGGTTACTCGTTTTAATAGTATACCTCCCGTCTTCGTAGCTCTTCAACGTTTTAGTTTTTGAGTTAAAAATAGGAAGTCTGATAACCCTTACCACGACTGTCGTGATACAAGGCCGTTCCTCCTCTGAATCGCTGACTATTTCAATCCTATTTTCCGACCCCAGTGTTACAATTCTCGTGGTGAGAGAGAAAGAGCAGGGTGACCCCCCAAAAACGGATCACTTGTACACTTCATGTGATATCTCCATTATTTATTCACCGATTTCCCTTATTTTACAGGACATGGCAGAATCAACGACCGTGAGTACACCCAGTGGGAGCTGGGACAAAGAATACACTGTGTTAAATTCTACTACAAGACAGGCCCGTTTAAGAAAACCCAGGACAGTTTCATGCGTCAGTTCGAATGTGAAAAGGCTCCATCCAAAAGCAGAATTCAGAACTGGGTGGACCACTTCGAGAAGTATGGGACCGTGGAAAACCTCAACGCTGCCAGAGAGAACCGTCCAACCCACTCGGGACGTCCCAAGAAGCGAACAGCCGAGCTGGTCGAAAGAGTGAGAGAGTCTCTCCAGTCCGAAACGCTCTGTGCGTGAGCGAAGTCAGTCCCTCGGTATGTCCCCTGAGACTTGCAAGAGAGTGCTGGTGAACGATATCAGGGCTTACCCATACAGAATACAGACGCTGCTGACCATTACAGCCTCAAATAAGAAGCAGAGGAGGGCTATGGCAGTCAAGATGCTCAAGAAGATCGAGGAGAAACCAAGTTTCCTTAACCTCCTTTTGACCTCAGATGAAGCCTACTTCCATCTTGATGGAAAGGCGAACTCCAAGACAAATGTCTTCTGAGGGTCCTCCAGACCCAATGAAGTAGCCACCAAGCCCCTGCACTCTCCTAATTGCACGGTGTGGGCTGCAATCTCGGCCAGAGGTATCATCGGACCAATCTTCATCGAATAATCTGGCGCAGCAGTGACAGTCACCAAGGAGCGGTATGTGGAGGTCCCCAAAACCTTCAAGTGTGAGCTCCAGACCATCTACCCGTCGCTCATGAGCAAGTTCTGGTTCCAGCAGGACAAAGCAAGTTCTCACACCTCAAACCTGTTCCGAGATTGGCTGAAAGAGAGCTTCGGATGCCGAGTGATCAGTCTCAAGACTGATTTTGAGTGGGTACCCCATAGCTCGGACCTAAACCCCCCAGATTTTTTTCTTTGGAGCTATCTTAAGGACAGAGTCTACGCAGAAAACCCCAGAACCATCATGGAACTCAAAGAAGCCATCAGGGAGGATATGAGAGCCATTACCAATTCGGTCTGTAAGAACGTCATGGACAACTTCGTGCTGCGCCTCAATAAATGCCCGGAGCTAAATGGAGGCCATCTAGAACATATGCTGTAGAACGGAGAAAAAAGCCAAAGACCCTAGTGTTTTGATGTGATGTTTTGAATATAATAAACTAGGTATGACAAAAGTTTCATTTCATTCGGACAAAACATTAAGAAACGGGGCCTAATTAGAGTTGGGGCCCGTTGTTTTTGGGTCATCCTGTATTAGCATACTTCTACTAAGGCTATTGTCGACATGGCTGTTGTAGTGTGATCGCCATTTCTTAAATATCGTTTATTGAAGCGATTTCCTTTTTTATGGAAAGGAATACACACGACAAACAGGAGTTTCTTCTTCTTCTTGATGACAATGATGATAATGATGGTAATGATGGTGATGTTGATGATTTGCCTTGGTGGGGTTAGATTTCTTCGTCTCTTTTCTCAATGTTCGATCACAATTCAGCATATTTACGTTGATACAAAGATGCTCGTTAAATAACCGAAATTAAGCAACATTGAGCGTGGCCAGCATTAGATGAGTAACCATTTGGGAATACCAGGCGCTGTATGTAAGAGGACATTTACGACTTTCTTCAAGAATTGTGAAAACGTAACGTCGTAATCTCCCTTGCCGGGAATAAACACGCGACTGAGGACCGTTTATGATTTGATATTCATATGGAACTTTCTCCTTCGGAAGAAGCCGGTTCAACTCGCATAGGGTGAGTACCACCTCGATTCACGTTTTTATGTCAATTTTAACTGCCCAATATCTTCAGCCTCCAACCGTTTCCAATTCTTTCGAGATCTACCCTCTTTTCGTTGAGCACCTATCTCTATTAAGACTAATTTCCTCTAATCTTTGAAGAAACTCTATGCTTTCTTATAAACGTACATGACCTGTTATTCTGTTGAATTATTTGTAGAATTGTATAGAACTTCATTGTTAACAACAATTTTGGTTCTTTGGCTTGTTACCAAGTACACTCCCATATTTTTTCATTCTGTTCGTTTTTCGGCTCATGGCCAGACAAACGTGTTGAACGTGTCAAAATACGGACATTCTTATAATATATTAACACATGTTACCATGGCAACAATTGTAAATACAATTCATAGTAAAAAAAACATTAGAAAACATTATTTCGAAAGATTAATTTAAAAGTCTCAAAAAACAAATAATGTTTTACAAATATTTTATTAAATGTTTAAAACATTTTTTCTACTACTTTCGGTGTAAGACAAATTTTCTTTAAAGATAGCTTTTGTTTTATTTTATTTTTATTCCTCTTCATTTTGTTGGTGGGTTACCCCCTCGAGAAAAGTATATATTTGATGTTGTTGATGGTTATTGTGAAGTCTGAAATCGATGTATATTAGTGTGTTTGGCGCGAATTTTAGATAGAAGTTGAGTCATATTTTTGATAACAATATTCTATAAGCAAATAATGTTATAAACATATTTTATTAAATGATTCAAATGATGTCAAATAATGTGATCAAGCTCTTTCTATTCAAAATTTGCACCAACTACGCAAACGCAAACGCACTTATTTAAGACTTTACAACAATCGTCAATAATGTCGGACGTATACTTTCTCTTTTCACGAGGGTGATTCTAATATGAAAATTAAGAAAGAAAATAGCAAAATAAATAAATAAATAAATAATCCAACAAAAAACAAACAAAAAAACAAAACAGTCCTCTTTGAAAAAGGTGTCTTACACCGAAAGTCCCAGAAAAATGTTTATAAACTATAAATAAACTTATAAATATAATATTTTATAACATTTATTTTTCTAAAATTTTGTGCTGATGAGTCGTATGACGACGAAACACGCCTCCATAGCTAATATATATATATATATATATATATATATATATATATATATATATATATATGTGTGTTTGTGTGTGTGTGTGTGTATATATATTTGTGTGTGCGTGTGTGTGTGTTAATTGAATTAAGTGTATTTCGTTCAATAAAAGTGAATGAAAAATTAAAAACATCAATAAAAGCTTAATCATCCTGCATTTTAAGCTAAGATGAAACCGCGTCGATAAGCTTTTTTGTGTGTTGGTTGAAGCTTTTATCTGGCCACTACACAGAAAACAAAGCATTTATGAAATATATAGTAGTTTTATGTGAGTTCAACTTATCGATTTTTATAGATGTATCAATGATCGATTATTCTTATTGATCATCTAATGGATTTGCTAAGGCACCACGTGTGAACTCTGATCTGGGTTCTCATCATGGATTTCTTTCTTCGTAGTTGTTGAACAGCATGGGCGAATTAATTGCTACACAATTTTTTTTTTAATATAATAATTCGGTGTAATAACGTTTACCGAGACAAGTGACTTCCTGTTTGAAAATTTGCCCGCACTAAACGGCATAGTCTACTCTGAAGACTCCGACGAAGATGTAGGTATATCTGAAATATGTTTGTCTACAAAAATGTTTGTTATAAATATGATATTTAAAATAAATTATGTTTAATCGCAGAAAATAAATAAAAAATGTTTAATTAAAATGCATTAAAATAAATTAAATAGAAAATAAAATAAAAAAATGTTCAGTTAAAATGCATAAAAATAGATTAAATAGAAAATAGAATAAAAAAATATTCAATTAAAACGCATTAAAATAGATTAAAAATAAAATAAAATAAATTGATGTTCAATTAAAATGCATTAGAATAGATTAAATAGGAAATAAAATAAATGGATGTTTTCTCAACATTGTTAAAAATATGTATATTTCAGGTATGAAAATAATTACACTTAATAATAAACAACTTCTTATGATGTAAATCTAGTAAATTGATAAAGCAGTTTAAGATATAAATATGATTTTATTATTATTTTTTTTTTGCGTGGAGGGAATTCTTTTGAGATGAGGCTTCAGAAGGCCAGAGTATTAGTTGGCCGAAGCGTGATGAAACAACAACCATTAAGATGAGGATAATAATCCGCAAAAAAAAAAAAATGAATGCACAAAAATGACTTTATTTCATACATATTTTTTGAGAGGAATGGGGCATTTACGATATTAAAAAAACCACTTTGTTTTAATATTAAACCAAACTAAATAAGCATAGTGAAAAAGAAAATGTGCATTTGTTTAAAAATAATTAAATTTAATAATAAAAATTGATTGGTAGATGATATTTCCGAAAAATTATACTGGTTGGGCTACATAATTTAGTTCAGACGACTTTGAAAGCAGGAAGTCATTTGTGTTGGTAAATATGCGATTACACCATTAATTCATTAAGCTCACACCAACTAATAACCAGTCTGATGTTGAGTTGCATCATAGTTAGAGTGTAACATTTCCATCACCGCTTTTGCGTTGTCCAAGCTAATCGTTAATTAAGAAATCTATTTTTATATGGACAGCCCTTAGATATGACGAGTTTAGGTTTATGGCGGCGACCATCTGATAACGCAACAATGTTTGTTGTGTATTACCTATAAAAGACTCTACGTTAGTAGCGATTGAATTAGCTAGGATGAATTTTGACAAGGGCCATACAAAGTGCGTGAAGATCCAGATCTGTAAAACAGAAGCATTCCCTAGGTTAAATGAAATATGGCTAACGTACTGTTGGGGCAGAGAGCAAAAGTCGAACGGTAGACCAAACATCGAATAATGACAAGTAACGCCATGCTTTCGAGTGGAGACTAAACTAAAGTTTTCAGATTAATCTCTCAGAGTAAGCCGTGTGAACGAGGCAACGCTAATGATGTTGAAAAGTGATAATCTCGAACGTTATCTATATCTGTTCGTGCACATCATTCATTTCGTTAAGTTAGAAAGAAAAGTTTCAGAAATAAATAACTAATTTCTTTTTTCCTCTCCATTTTCTCAAAGTTAAACCTTGAAGAAAACTCAACGAAAGTCTCCTCGTGTCTTTCTTTCATCAAAAGTTTTATTTATCTTAGTTAAACGAAACGATCTATTCGTTGATTAAGACATGGTCAGATTTGAGAGATGATGCGTTTAGGTTAATGACAGCGACCACCCGATGAAAGGACGAGTATGTGTGGACGTCACTGCTCGCAGAACAACGTTAAAAGTTTTTAACCCTTTTTCATGTATAGGCCGGTGTTCGGCAAGAACAGCAAGAGAAGACATAATAAGCTGATAAAACACTATTTATAACTTAACAATTAGAGTAGTTCTGTCATTTCGAATGAGTTAGGCAATTCTATTGTTAATATTGGTATTCGAGATATCTTTCTTTCTATTCAATCCTCGATATCTTTATTCATATACTTTATTCGATATTATCCTCCTTAGAAAGACATAAGATACTTACGGGAGAGGCTATGTGAAGCTTGTCAACATCATAATGTAAAATATTTCTATGGAACGAACTGGATTTGAACTTGCACACCCAGATTGTCAGTCGGTATTGTTGGCTACATGACCACCACCGTCACCTCATACAATTTGTACAGTTCAGAAATATCTATATAACGAATTGGTAATAATATTAGCTTAAAAAAACAAAGCTGATAGTGAAAAAGCAGAACTTTTGGTAATTCGAAAAGTGGAGTAGAAAAAAAAGGTTTTATTCAAAATACGGTCCGGAGATGTACACGTGTGTCACGAGAAAATTCATTCAATCACCTAGCTGGACTTCTTTCTTCTGTAAACTTTCCGTTTACTGGCTCTCATTTCAAAACTAAACTGCTCCCAAGCTAAACTCCTTCCGACTGCCCCGATCATCATCTACTTGCCACCACGAAATATCCATGACTATCACGAACGGTAGAGCAAAAAGTAAACGATCCAATTCTTTGGGATGGGGTCCCTTTTCTTAAATCCTATAATAAGATATATGACTAGTTAAATTTTGGTGTTAATTAAATTAATTAATCAATAAGTGATCCTTTTAAATTTTCAATTCTATCAGGTATAACTATTCAGCGTTTTTAGTTTCAGTTAAGTAATATTTCTTTGTATTTTTTTTTTAAACTTACGATAGACTACTCCCACTATACTTTTCAATTTAAAATAAATCATCCTCTTCGGTTATTTTTTTTTTATTTATAACTCTTAAAAAGGGTTCATATTAGCAATCTTGTAGCTAAGTACGCTATTATATCGCTAATGAGACATACAACTATAAAAAGAACATTTCTAGTCAAAAGCAAAGTTTGTTTTGTCTAAGATAAGACATATCGAGCGCGACCCGAAGACTCCTTTTTCATTAGCTGTTACACCAAGTTGTGGAGGAGGACGCCACTCTATTCCAAGGATTACTCCACTTACTCTTGATTTATCCCCTTATAATGCAGAAAGTTTACAATGGGCATTAAGGACTTTAAAAAAAAAAATCTTTGGAATGTCTCGACCGAGGATTGAATGAATACACACTCATTTAACATAATGGTAATAGTGTGCGCTAATGGGCCGAGAGATCGGGGTTCAATGTTCGGTTGAGTCAAGCCAAATACCAAATGGTATTTGATGCTAAACGTTCAGCATCATAAAGAGAGAATTTAATAAAAATACAGTACTCCTGGGAATGAAATCGCGCCCTCCTATACACCTTAGTAGGGAGTTAATGAAAAAGCCTTCGGGTCGCCCTCGAATATAGTCGGCCACGTTGATTGATCATTTAAATGCTATTTAGATATGATTTCTTTAATCCGGTAAAATAACTTTGTATGTTCGATTTCTTAATGTTTGCTATGCAGTTCTGAACTCTCTAATAGATCTATTCCAATAGTTTGCTAGCTCTGCATCTTACATCTGACTTCTGGACAAGAAAGTTCATGCGAAATTTTTAATTTTGATTTCAAATGATGTATTTTCAAATACGTTTTCGTTACAATACCTTTACTTTATATATCATTTTAAAGAATCTTTTTCGTTCTATCTAATCATTTAAATTACAATCGTTTTAAAACAATTGTCTTTTCAGCATGTTGGTTGGTTGTTTTTGTTTTACGGCATATCAACCCTTTTCAGGTTATTTAATGCCGAATCTAGTTATTTTGAGGAACGATTTTTAATGGAGTATATTTTTTTTTAAGTCAGATTCTATTTAACCCATAGTTGGGACCCTAACAGGTACTACCACTCCGGGTCAGAGTGGACCTGGGAGCAATGGCAATTAAAGGGTGGCTCCACACTCCCCAAAGTCCTCAAGGTGGGGCCTCACCATCGGATATAGTTTTAGGTCATATCCAGGACCCAGCATGTTGGATATGAAATAAAGAAAAAAAGCAAATTCGCCCAATTTTCTTCAATTCAAGCTAGGCCGAAAAGCTGCTGACACGGCTCGCGATATCAACGAAGCGTTTGGCCCAGGAACCACTACTGAACGCACAGCACAATGGTGGTTTAAGAAATTTCGCGGCGGCGACGAGAGTCTTAAAGATAGTATGCGTAGTAGAAGCCAATCCTGCAGAAAAGGCCCAATTCTCCGATAATGCCCGACCGCATGTTGCTAAACCGATCCTACATAAGTAGAACGAATTGGATTACGAAACTCTGCCTCATCTACCATACTCTCCAAACCCCTCACCTATTGACTACCAGTTTTTCAAGCACCTTGAAAACTTTCTACGTGAGAAGTGCTTCAAAGACATAAGCGATATAAAAAACACCGTCAACAACTTTATCGCCACCAGAACGTAAGATTTTTTTTTGTTTTGCGTTGAAAAAGTGTGTTGATTCTGATGGTGCTTATTTCGATCAATAAATTTTGGCTTGAGTCGATACATGCTCATCTAAATTTAAAAGTTAAAAACCGCAAGAACTTTCCTGTCAACCCGATATATGAAAATAAGCTTCTCTCCAACTTTATTTTATCTTTGTCAATCAATCCAAGCCTATGTCACCTCTAAACGTTTTAACTATGAGCATGCTCCGATTTAAATCAGTCTTTAAATTGGACTATTTAAAGACATACGAGTATTGTCTTTTAAAAAATTTCCACGGTCCTAATTTACAAAACAGTACACGTTTTAGACTAGTTCTTGTAAAAGAATGGTTAGAAAGTTAAGTTTTGAATTTGGAGTGGGTTCTACAACTATAAAATTTATGTTAATTTTACAGACTGTGCTGTTTGTACATACCTGTACTAAATAAATAAACCTAGTGATTGAACAGGATTTCGATAATTAGATATAATTAAATGGATTCCCAAAATTTGAGCAAATTTCTAACGTTTTAAGATACTCAACAATAATAGAACTTAAAAAATTCTTAGTAAAAGGTCGTTTGGTTTAATAAGTATAAAAACACACAAGGCGACTGAAATAACCACAAAAAGTAAGCCGCTGTAGCGATCGAACATCAACTGTCGAGAGAATCTACCTCTATTTAATGCACGGTCGAAATGGACATAAACCTATTTATCATCTATTACTTTGACCATTTTTATTTTTTAATTAGGAGTATTTTTTTTTTTACATAGAAGTCATCACTTATCAAGGCCCGAAGCTATTTGAGGGTAAGGGTAAATAAATTTCAGGTGACCGATGAGACAATACCGTAATAGTCGAAATTAGTAGAATTCGATTATTTAAGAGGACGGCTTAAAAGTTGTTTACATTGGACTTGAAAGCGACAATGTTGTATTAATCTGGAAATCAGCCCCGCGATATCGAGTTCCACAGTCACACAGTTGTAGGAAGAAACTTTGTTCACGGAATTTTTGTTTAGTTTTAGACACATATAGAAAGTAGGGGAATTTAACGCAGATTCTCTCTCTCTCTCTCTCTCTCTCTCTCTCTCTCTCTCTCTCTCTCGTCTTACGTTTCGATTTCCAACCCAATCCATTTGTCTCGTACGTTCAACTCGAGTCGATATGAGAAATTAATTCTGTAAAAAATCAGTTACTTAGCGGCTGGAAAACAGATCCCCATCTCCTGATAAACTCTGCGGAGGCCAAAGAATGATTGTTTTTATTGTAGATATTATTCAACCGAGATAACGCCGATCAAAGAAATACCAACCTTGTGAATGTTGTTTTTTCAGCCTGATACACTCAGACAATAGCTTTTTATATAGCAGATATCGTTTCCTTTCTTAAGAACAAAAAGAAGCAGAAGCAAAATGATAACTAGATATAGAACGAAAACGTCTCTCCATTAATAAAATTAATTTTCAATACAGTGAAAATCGTTTAAAATGTCTCTACGAAGGCTACTGTCGAAGTAATAATACTAATAATGTTAAGTGTCCCGCCAAAATCTCCACTAAAATACTCCAGAGTATTTCGTTGTTCTTCTTCTTCGTCTTCTTTTTCTTCTCCTTCTCCTCCATATTCTCCTCCTCCTATATTTACTTTTCTTCATTTTTCTTATTTTAACCCGTACGCCCTTTATTTACTTCTTCCTCTTCCCCTTTTCTTTCTTCTACCCTTTCTTCTTATCTCCCTTCCCGTATTCCCTTTTCTTCTACATCGCCTACTTCTACTATTTCTCTCTCTCTTTTTTTTTTTTACCTACTTTCGTTTACTCTTCATTCATCCCCTTCTTCTTGATAATACTTTTTGAATGTAAACGAGTTTCGGTTGAGTTTTGCTTGTTTCCATTGGGAATTATTCGCCAAACATGTTTTGCAAGATTCTCAATGATTCTGAACTGATTTCCGTTGTTCGATGCAAGTTCTATTTCTGCAGCAAGATAATTTTATTACGATTAGAATTATTGGCAAGTCGTTTTCAAGCGGACTCTTCTATTATATATAACATAATATATATATATATGTATATATATGTGTGTATGTATATATATGTGTGTGTATATATATGTGTGTGTGTATATATATATGTGTGTGTATATATATATATGTGTGTGTATATATATGTATGTGTGTATATATATGTATGTGTGTGTATATATATGTATGTGTGTATATATATGTATGTGTGTGTATATATATGTATGTAGATGAGTATATATATGCATGTATATATGTATGCCTATATATATATATATATATATATATATATATATATATATATATATATATATATACGTACATTATATATATATAATGTGTGGGGCCATTATGTTGAACAAAGATGGCTGTAGTAAATCAAATCGCCGAAGAATCAATGCAGTCACGATCTCGAGTAATTCTCTAGAACAAATATGGCGCCATTAGATCTGTGAAGAATCAATGTAATCCAGCAGCAGTGGTTCAGTCCTGTCAAGACGGTGACTTATAGCGAACAGACTTCAATCCAAAATTCAATATTTTTATAATGAGGTTGAAGCTTTCTCATTGGTTGATTGTCTTAACGCGTAGTTACAAATAAGATCGTCCAAATTTTGGAAGTCATATCGTCTACACTAATCCAAAACATTTTAACAGTTTAATATATATATATATATATATATATATATATATATATATATATATATATATACACACATATATATATATGTACGTACGTATATATATATATATATATATATATATATATATATATATATATAGTAATTTATAAAATATATATGGCGATTAAGCTACACTGAATATTCTGCGTTTCATTTTATAAGCCTGACGAATCCTACAGTGGATGAAACGCAGAATATTCAGTATAGCTTAATCGCCATATATATTTTATAAATTACTAACTAGCTCTACGTACGTATTGAGCACTTTTGAAGTAAATACTTAAAGTTTACGCATAAATCTATACTTTCGTATATTAAATTTGTGTGAGTAAATGAAGTAGTTATATATATATATATATATATATATATATATATATATATATATATATGTACCGGCGACTAAACTGGTTCTCCCACCAGACTTGTTTGGTGAGGAGGCTGGCTAGTCTCTCCGAAGGATTAAAAACAAGACGTTCCAAAGGGCGAATGAACCATTTTTCGGGGTCAACGGCCAACTAGCACCGTATGTGTTTGTGTGTATGTATGTGTATGTTGGGGTGGAGAGGACTCCCGTAAACCGTTGTGAAGGCAACCATTTTTAGGAGAAGCAAATCTCTGATTTAAAAAAAACCATAAAGCGGGAGACCAGTACCCGCATTAAGCTGGTCTGCAGTTTAACTTGTTGCTGGCTATCTTGCTCTTGCTTGTTGCTGGATCTCAACATTTTGAACCGAGAGAGAGAGAGAGAGACTTAGTTGTCGTACAAAGCTAAAACTCTGTAACTTCATCTGTGTATAGATACTCCCTCAAACATTTGTATATTAAAATGGTCCTGTAGCGATGGAAGTAATTTTTGGGCTCATGGACTTTAAGTGTCTGAGAGAGTGTCCCTCGTCTGACAAGACGTTGCAATCATCATATATATATATTTCAGACGATATCAAAACATCGTTAAACTCACTACTCGTTCAAGCAGCCGCCAATAGCGTAATGGTTAGGAGCCTTGACTGCCGTACAAACGGTCGGGTTTCTATCCTGGCTTGAGGTAGTTGCCTGTCTAGCCGCACTGATGAGCTGTGAAACAGCGAAACAGTACTGTATGTGGATGACTATATATATATATATATATATATGGCAATTGCTTCGTCTTGACAGACCCTCACTGCAGTTGTGTGAATCGTCGGTGATACCCAAACTACGTCCATGGTCCTGAAGATGACTTTTCAGGCCAGCAACTGCTTTGCATAGTCTGGCAAATATGCGACAGTCAAGTGTTGAAACATGGTTCGCTGAATTTGTGGAGTAGTTTGTTTATGTATAATCAAATGCTACTGTGTCTTCCAATCGAGGGGGGAGTCTGTTTCTTTTGTCTATAGCATGTGATTTTTGTTGTACATGTAAGCAGTTTTCGAGAGGAGTATCTGATCAGGAGCGTCACATTTCAATTGTTTACTCCATTTGATAAAACTGATACGTTACTTTTCCTAAGATTCCTCTTGCCCCCAGCGTGGTCGATATTTTTCTCTCAAAAACTTCAGTCAAATTTCTAACTAGCTTTCTCCATTCGAACTGGCATCTCGTTAGTGTTTTCCAGTTTTTAACATATATCTTAACTTGCCTGAGTGCCCGGCGTTACCCGGGTGTTTGGAAGTGTGTGTTGAGCAAAAAAAAAAGTGGTAGTAGGCAGGCAGGTCCGAACACGTATGGCGAAGGAGGCAAAAGGTGACCCCCCCCGACGTCTTTGCTGTTGCGCACATCGCCAAACTGGAAGTGACGTAGGTTTAAATTAAGGCTAGACAATCGAAAAGAAGGTATAACTTTCGAAAATATCGGCGAATAAAGCAACCCCTTCCTGTAGAAAAGTGCCTGGGTGAGGATAAAGTAATTAATGTTTTTAACCAATTTTTCGATATTTATCGTCCGAAGGGTCGAGCCTTAAAATGATGCCGATCTTGTGAAAATGTTTTGCCTCTGTCGAAAGTTTTAGCCAGACATACATACATACATACATTTAAACAGAGATGTGAGATTTATATTATAGAGAGTTTTTAGATTGCCTTTCATGCAATTATTTAAACGCCTCTTTGGACCGTGCTAAAGACATTTTCCGCTTAACATTCTTTACATCTTTTCTCTAAACAACATGACCAGCATAACATTCTTTATGACTATCGCTGGGGGAGGGGGTCATGTTGTTTGGATACATACATACATACATACATACATACAAACAGATACATACATACATGCATACATACACACAGTGTTATTCGGAATTTTTCAGGTATATTTTGTCGTACTCGGAAACATTCATGCCGAACTCCGGAATTTCAAACGGGAACTTTTATTTAATCCATGGAGGTAGCACGCTCTCCTTCTGTCATATATATACATTAGATGTAAAATGTTCTCCAGAATAACCCTTCACTTAAAAAACCTTTATATAAAAATATATCTGAAGAGAGCTGTACAAAGCTTGAAACGCGTTATAAAAATATTTTAAAATAAAAAATGTTAAAAGGCTGAAAAACCCACAATTGTTGATGGCTACACTATTTTAAATATATATATATATATATATATATATATATATATATATATATATATATATATATATATATATATATATGATTTGGTAGAAGTGCTAAGTAGTTCGAAATTGTATTGTTTGAGTGTCGCCCACACTGAAGATTGAACCTTCAATCTCCAGAAGATTGTTACTTACAACAGAAGTTTATCATATACTTCATCCATTGCACCGCAAACAATTCTAGTATGAATTTTGGGAGACTTGAACCTAATTATTTTGACCTACAATACTTATCATTTTTTACTACGGATCACTATACATATATATTATCTATTATTTATAATTATAAGTCCCCATATTACGTGTAATCCTAAACTAGGTTTGTTTTGTTTTACTTTTGTTCACTCCAAATAAGGCATATTTTCATTTGGACGTAAGAGGCTTATATTTGGGATCATGTCTATAAGAGAATACGTAAGGTGATGAACGAGGTGTCTGTTCACGTTACATTAAACAGTCATAGAAGTAGGAATCATGAAGGGGATTCCAAAGTCTATCAGTCCAAAAGAAGAAGCTATTAGAGTAGAAGACTCTCCGGCATCATCTTTACAATGAAGGGGTGGAAGTTTGCTGCTAAACGAGTTAGTCAGGGTATGTATGTCGAGGGGGTACACATGCTATGAGTTCATCAGACCGCATTCTCTTAAAGTACTTGTAAACATGCACAGGGATGCAACATTGCGGTGATGGGACAGGGATTTTAGCTTGGTTGACAGTACGGGACCTATAAGATTTGAGATTCTATTTTTGGATTATCTCATAGACATTTTTTCTTGTTCTCACGTAGCACCAGACAAAACGAAGATGTTCTATAAAAAACATGTAAATTGACTAAGTATTTTTTTATTTTACTGAATGAATCCTCTGAAATTCTATTCTTTGTCCCCTCTGAATATTGAATAACTTTACAATACTTTTTTTCTTTACAGTTTATTTCTTGACTTTCCTAAATAGATTTTCCAGTTAATGTGACTATTGGAATACCCTGGCCAAATCATCGCTAAAAAAAATCATACACGTATATCAAACTTAAAGACTAAACCAGAAACTTGAAAACGAAATGAAATGAAATTTATTTTATATATATTTTTATTTTTACTGCATTTATTTTTATTTTAGTTCAGGTACGCATTTACCATTTGGATTCTGTCTAAGAATGAAAGACTAGTGTTAGATACTCAAACCCAGATGTGGCAACATAACTCAATGTATATTATTGTCCAGTTTTTGAACAGCAGAAAAACGAAATTATTTTAAAGCCTAAGCATAACCCAACCATAACCTAGTCGGCTTTTGTTGTGTTCAAAAACTGTATCAGCTCAATAAAAATAAAGCGGAATCAAATCTGTAAAAACCTTTCTTTAGTTTATTTATAAAAACACAAGTTAGAGAAAACAGAATTAACTTTCCCATGAAACAAAAGTATTTATTCGTCAAATAAATGAATTGTCATTAAAAATGTACATACGGTCAGTGTATTTCATTATTACTTTTTTTTGTTACTGTTGAATATCAACCTGGTTCTGATTGTGACGTCGGTTCGTTTTGATTCGGCATTTTCCGACTGTTTACGTATTTGTACAAATAGTCGGTTTTGTTTAGTTCAAAATCTGTACCAGTAAACTTAAATCAAAGTGTAGTATCTGCTCTGCTCTTAATCAGAGGGATATACTGGTGAATTTTATAGGTAATTTTCACTGATTATGACTCCGATTGTGACGATATTTCCTTTTTGCCACCAGAAAGATATAGCGCGAGATGGGGAATAATAAAAAAAAACTCTAGTGCACCCGAAGGGGAGGGGTGAATTCTGGCACCACAAAATATAGCCCAAGATGATTAGCAGCGAACTAACCCCCAGTTAAAGGGAGAAAGTAAAGCCTGGATGAGTGTCCCACCTATCACTAAATAAAACTACACTTCGTACCGAAAAAAAAAAAAAAAAAAAGTCCTGATCACTGTCGAGGCGGCAGAATGATATTAATGACGAATCCGTGACTGGTATAAACACAGCGGGAGAACCAGTCATTCGGAATGAATAGTGATGATCGGCCCTGACGACCGCCCTTGAGGCGTTTGGAATTGACCACACCCACATTAAGCTTGCGCCGCATCGTGACCACATGGGGAGGCAGCTAAATAACATCGCAGTAAAAGTTTATCGCCAACACTTATTCACACGTATTCGTCCATCCTTTATGCGTTAGAAATCGTCATCTGCATGGAGACGACCGTGGCTAAGTAGACTGACAACCTTAGTGTGCCACGTCTGAATACAGAAACACTTTCAATTAAGGATGCTGGCAACCTTCACGCGGTCTTTCTTGTAAGTACTCGATGTACTTCTAGAAAGATACCGGGGGAAACAAATGCCAACAATAATCATGCGGAATCAGTAAATGAGGTCGATAGCGACAACAAGAAAAGGGAGGTGACGGTGTCCAAGTGGTTAACGACGGACTGAGAATCTGGGTGTGGAAAGTTCGAACCCAATTCGTTCCACAAAATCCCTTACATTTTGGGATGTTAACAACTTTCTTTCCATGGTTCCTCCCGTAAATATCTGATGTCTTTCTAGAAAAATTCTAACTAAAATTCTAACTAAAATTCTAACGGGGGAAACGAATATTAACAATAATCATCTGATTCGAAATGAATGATGCACAACAAAAGTCATCGGCGCAAAACAAAACCTCAAACAAATTAACCCGTCTTTCGTGTGTGTATATATATATATATATATATATATATATATATATATATATATATATATATATATATGATGGACTCTCCCGCTATTGATACCTCACTCCCAGTACACTACCGGAAGTTAATCGAGGCGAACAAAGCACCTTTAGTCGAATGGGAAATACTTAGGAAGGCTAAAACACTTCACTCTATTACCTATGTTAAGCGGAGAAACATGAGATTATTAGTTTTAGGGACCGTGATCAATTATAAAATGTGAAAGTACAATCGGCTATAAACTGCAAACATTTTGGTGGCTACGCTTTAAATACGTGATAAAAAAGCGAATAACGATCCCCCCATAGTAGTAACACTACAATTCATAACCCTTCACCCAAATATCTTAACTAATTAATAAATGAACCAAAGTAAGAGTTGAAAAGATGCAGAATAGTTCCGATGCACCACAAATTAATAACTACACTTACTATAATCCGACACAACTCTAATTAATAACGGCACTCACCGAAAAACGTCGAAGAAGAGGCTAGCATAAATAACTTCGCTAAATTAAGGAAGAAGCCATCTTCTCGTTACCCCTCAACACCATCTCAAGCGTCACCGTTTAATACTAAACTAAACGAACAGAAACAATTTGCCACCAACCGGATAAAGGTGAGTACACTTTGCATAATTAATAATTAAACACCCGGAAATGATTAACTAAAATAATCTATGGATTTAGCACGCTTGAAATTGGAATTTTTATATATACCCACAAGAAGTATTATCGTAAAGCAGCGTTACATTAAAGTGCCAACCACATAATTGACCCCAAATGATAACTAAGCATTCTAAGTAAAGAACTATAGGAACGGAGTACTCCACAAATATAGATAAATATATACAAATATGCATCTATTTGCATGTGTATGGTCCAAAGAAGCTATCCTTAAAACGAAGCATATAAACCTATCAAATATATATATATATATATATATATATATATATATATATATATATATATATATATATATATTAGTAGTGGGAAAAGGAGAAACAACTCAAATGAAAAAATGACAAACATTGAAATTAAATTTATATATAATGAAAACTTTTATCGCGATAATTACCTCAGACACCGCTGTAGAGGAGAAAATATAATTAATAATATGCCACCTTTATTTAAATCATATCAATAAACCCATATATCTATTCAACCAACTGTTAATTTGACCATGTAGACATATATCTTATAATTAAATAAACAATAAATAAATAAATAATGTGAAAACTAGAAACAAATGAACGGATAAAAAAACGAGGAATAAAATATATAAATAGAAAATAAATAAATAAATAAAACTTATCAATAGGAAAATGAAGTCGCCACCAGAAAAGAAAAAAAACAACCATAAAAACCTAAGATAGGAAAGTAGCGACGATAAGAATATAATATTACTTCAAAGCGAAAGCTTAGGCCAATAGATAACCGTCAAGTTAAAAGAATACCAATATCTCTCCACTGCAACAGCTTAACTACACGAAATCCTACTCTCCCTCCTCCCTCATCTCTACTCCCTTTGTTACATGATAAGGGCTGTCCCCTTTTCATGTAAGTAAAAATAGGGAATTAGTTAAATGTAAATATGAAATAGGATAGTTAAGGATTCGAACTTGCGAAGCTAGACTTGGAATTAAGAATTTCAATCTTAAGTTAAAATAAATACAGAATGTTATTGAAAATAAGGAATGTGGAATTGCCATTGTTTAGCTCACACAAAATAGTTAGATATCTGTTTATTGAAAAAGGAATGTAATGATGAATTTTGTTTCTGTTATAAAAATGAAAATTAAAATAAGGAATTTAAAAACGGACAATGGAAAATGTTATTTGTAACGTGGGTTACGAAAATTAGGTTAGAGGGTCGGCTTTGTAAGAAACATGTGAATAACAATGCATGCTTAAACACGGAGGCATGTCGTGCCATGTGTTTTCATATGCACGTGCTTGGTCATGCAGTGACATCATGAGTTATGAATTTAGTTAGATAAGTCAGAATCAGAATCAGTCAATTAGGAGAGGAGAGAAGAGAATCAGACCAGTAAGATCAGAGAAGCAGACGAGATCAGACCGATTATCCGTTAGAGTCAAGGCACCCTCTAGGAAGCGAGAGGTTTAGAGGTAACCATGTAAACAACTTTGAATCCCTGAAATGCAGAATCATGTCCGACCGGTCGAAGAAGAAATAAATGATCATGTTTTTTATAACTGCCGTCTTTCTGTGTTCATCATTACAACGAGAAAGGTAACGTGTTTATATTATATGTACAACTGTCAAACGTAAATACCAAATGCACTATCTCTCGGTCTATCTATCTTTATATCAAATCTCCTTTCATTGTGTATTACAAGCCGTCGGCTCTCCTGTATTATATGTACCCTTTCTATATCTCACTAATGTCTCCATCTCTCAACAATATGAACACTCACAATGAATATATATAATATCTAACATCTCACAACATGATCACACAGATGAACACACTAAGACTCTTCCTAATACGAACAGTCAACACCAAAGAATAATACATACGTCATCTTAATACCACCCATTACATAACACCTTCTTTCACAACGCCTCCCTCCGAAAACTCCTACTGCTCACATTCACAAAGTATACACCCCATTTTCTTCCAGAACGTAAACCACACCCAAATATCTTAGAAAACTAATGTAATTTTGACTCCCTTTTCAATATAGATTTTTGTTTTTGGTCTGATGAGGTGTTATCCTTGAATTAAGATTCCGCTGAAAAATGTATGCACATATGTAACCAATAATATGTGTATAGCAGGCCGCCCGGCATTGCCCTTTCGTAAAATACGCTTAAATATGATATTTTGATTAATGCAGATTTCGTATTTATTATTATATTATATTGGACCCAATATATAGCAATGATTTAAAATAGGTAAAAAAAAAAAAAAACGCTCGTGCGCCACCACCGAGAATCGAAACCAAAACGTCTAGCTAACGATTTATTTTTCCTTTGACGTTAATTCCTGACCTATGAAGACATGTTTGCTGCAAGTCCAAAAATTAAAACATGAATTAATATCCATTACGTTACGCATGCATATTCGTAATGCCGTCGTTCGACCATCACCTCGAAAATTTCATTTTTTTAAAATTTTCACATATTTGCACCGATTTTTCCCTGGCTAAAACCTTAATATAAAGTTCCTGCATGGGTTCGAATACCCTATATATTAAAGTTCATGTTTGTAGACCAAAAACTGACAGAGGAGTTTTGTAAGAAATTTTTTAAACAAATATATTTACCCATAGATAAATATATATAGGGAGAGGTTGGTGGTTACTATACCATTTTCACGCAAATATTATGCAAGTATAAATCATGTAGAATATCTGCATGAATGTAATTACACATAATAGTTAAATAAACATGATCATCCCATAATAAAAACCGGAAAAAACTAATAGGAAATTAACTAAAATGAATATTTAAAAAATATATGCAAATTAGCTAGATCTTTTGCTAGTGAATGCAATTCCATGACCCATATATAATAAAGTTATATTTTTTCTATATAAAGAGAATCTGTTATTAGGGTCGTTGGAAAAAATGGTTGAATCATTCTATCACTCCAGAAAGTTTCTCAATCCTGACACATACGTGTATAAAGAACAGATAAACCCTAAGATGGACTACTGTTCTCATATCTGGAGAGTTGCCACTTGGAACATCCTTTCTTGCTTTGACAAAGTATAAAACTGACTTCATGTGATAGCACGTGTGCTCACCCTCCTCGCTCGACAACGACCACCGACCCCAACATTGTGTGTCACGGCGATATTCGCTTTCATCTTCTCTTATGGTTTTGACCGTGTCGTCGTCTCTCACATATTGGAGATTGCCGAGAGGTGCACTGGCTCACAAATATAAAAATAACGCTGGAGAAACAAAAAAAAAACACACACACACACACACAAACTTAAATATGTCTTGCTCTCTAGATATATGTGACAACATCGACCCTCTGAACGTCAGTCGCTGCCAGATAATCTCGGTCTGCTGCGAGCTACGATCTGCCTTCAATGTGTCCATCTGAAAATTATTCCCAACTAAAAAACTGTCGTCAACCGTCGCAAACCCAAAACTGTCCGTAAATTGTTCTTAAATATCATAGAACTGATTGCCACTCCTAAAACTGTCAGTGAACAAACTCTAAATATTAAGCTCTGTTAATCGGTCTTTGTCTTCATCTTGATCAACAATCCTATTTCAGCTTACTTATGTATTCCTTGTTTAACTATGTCCTATACCTTTGTTCTACTGATAAACTTACTTCCTCTTGTTTTGTTATATCTTTCTTTTTGGACTTCCTAACACTTGGTGGGGTACCTCGATAGTATCACATGCGAAATCCTATGGGAGAGGATGTTTTCTCTTCCTGCAGTCTCTTTAACCTAGACGAGATCTTGCTAGCGTCTCTTTACTGTGTCGTTATGTTCGTGGTAGCTGTTTGATTAGTTTCAATCCCTATCCCATCCTGTAAAATCATATAAACTGTAAATGTAAGTATTATCCCCTTTTTTATTTCAGCGGTTTAATTTACGAAATGCACATATTCAGCGCAAGTATAAACGCAAATATAAACGCAAGATATTCAATCAACGTAAAAACTGTAAAATAAACATATAAATTTCTATAAGTATTTCTAAAAAAAAAAAACAATAATAAGAACTTATATAGATATCCTATTTGAATACATTGTAATACTAGAATTTGCACCTCTACAAAACCAACATTCACCCACGCATCGCGTTTTGTTGCCACATTTGGGCTGATGCATCTGCAACTAGTCTTTCTCTTCTAGAGAGGGTTCAAATAAGAGTTGTCAACCCAATAGGTCCCGCACTGCCAACCAAACTCCAACCACTGTCCCATCGATGAAATGTTGCATCCCTGTGCCTATTTTACAAATATTTTAATGGAAAGTGCTCTGATGAACTCTAAGCCCTTGTACCCCCTCAACATAAATAATTCCGATTAACTCGACAAGCAACAAAATTTCACCCCTACACTGTAAAGATCTTTAGATATCGGACAGCCTTCTAAAATAGTTTTTTCCCTTCGAACTGCTAGGCTTTGGAATTCACTCCCAGACCCCTGCTTCTCTGACTGTTCTGATAGGCAGAAGTTCAAATACACCTAACTGCTCAACTCCCTGCATAGCATCCCTGGAAATTTTGTCCCAAATAGTAGCCCCTAGCACCCAAGCGGCACTGTGCCTTGTATGGGGTGATAAAACAATAAAATTAAAACAAGCGGTGATATGGTAAACAATAAGGCGATGCTTATACCAGGCTTAGCAAACATGTGTCCTGGGTTCACAATTGGAGGCGGACATGCGAAGACTAAAATTGGAGTGGGGAGTCAAACAAGAATACTTTATCTTTATGGTAAGTAACAGCAGTAACTTGGGGCCCAACATCTGAGGAACACGAGTTTGACTGTTGAAAGAACATTTGTTGACTTCACTTGAGTGACTTAAAGACGACCATATTGTAGTCAGCTGGGAAACAGGCCAGCGGAACAGAGTTCCACAGGCAGACAGTTCTATGAAAGAAGCTTTGTTCATGAAATTTACATTTAATTTTAGGCACAGGTAGAGAGTGGGGGAAATTGTTGATGGTCGTTGTAAGTGTTTTTTGTGAAAATTTGGAAAGCAGGACCATAGATTGGAGCTCAGACGAGAATTTGCCATAAACCTAATGAGAGAGCAGAGACAGGCTCACAATGTCTCTTCTATGGAGAAGAGATTGTAGGAAAGAAAAATACACATCACCTACTAGGTTTCGAAGCCGGTTTAAAACTTTGTCAAAGCAGGATAGGATCACCCGAGTAGCTCTCGCCCAGATATGGTAATAGTACTCAATTTTAGGACTTATTTGACTTATACAGGTAGAAGATTGCGTTGGAAGTCAGATACCTTTTGCAGCAGTAAAACGACGGCAACATATTTGATGTAAGCCTTCTATTTGAGGTCATTTGAGTAAAAATCAGATCTTGAAGTTTGTCAAAACAGAGAGCCTCTTTTAGATGAAGCCAAATGGGGGCCAGGCCGTTTATGATGAAAAGATATAAGTTTGGTTTTGGATGCGTTAAAATTAACCAGCCACGTTTTATCTAATTGCACTACTCAAGGTCTAGGGAGTAAAAAAGACTCGAAGAGATTTAAGTTGTTACCATAGAGCGTAATGTTATCTGCGTATATATCAATGAATGGACCTAGAATGTGATTTAGGGGGATCATTAATGAAAATAAGGAAGAGAGTTTGGCCCAGGATGGTTCCTTGAGTCGCACATACTTTGAGCTTCAGACTTTTGCCATCGACAACTACTTCCATATAAATGTTCGATGGTTGAGAAGGCATTTCCAGCTATTCCATAGTCTGAAATAGTGTTATACTTGAATTAAAAGAAGCAGCAAGAAGTCAAATATTATTCCATTTCTTACATAGGTTAAGCTCTCGAATTCGTTTATATATATATATATATATATAATTTCCTTTGATTTGTCTGAGCGCGGTAAAATTCCACGCTGTTTTCTACAACAATTTGTAACCTTGACTGTTTATAATAATATCAGTTTTGCAATAATAATTTCAGCATAGATTTAATTGAAAAATTACTCTTATTTTGTAAAAAAAAAAAAAAATCTTCATTGTCGGTTAAATATTTTAAAATAAATATAACGAATATACCTATTTATTTATTTATTTAAATAGTAGTTATTGAAATATTTTTAAGACAATAAATATTCTGTCTTTTACTATGAAAAGTTATCAAGTAAAATTTTTCTAAATCAAAGCCGAATGCCACTTAAAAATATTTACCATTAGACATCTTTTAACACATAAAGGTTATGTTATAAAAGTACCTGTTATTTAGAATAAGTTTTTTAATGCCAAATTGATCATTGAAAATGGTTAAATGCGTACTCATTTTAAAAATTAAATACCAATCCTAAAAAATAGCCAACTTTGAATCGAACGGATACCATAGTATTTGCGAGGGACGTTGCAAACCTAATGACGCCTATTTTTTATCCTGCTGGAATGGATCAAAGGGGATGGCAATTTACATTGTGAACATGACGGAACATATGCATTCAGAACCTGGAAGTTTCATCTCTCTGTTGCAGATATTGACGATGTGGGACTCTAAGAAAGCAACCCCTGTTATGAATGCATCGAAGTGGGCTGCTAAAAGTGTATCCAGAATGATGGTGACTATATAGAAAAATAAATTCTCGAGCACAAAAGATCGCCCATTTTAATGGTACCACTCCCGTCTTCGTAACTCTTCAACGTTTTAGTTTTTAAATTAAAAAATAGGAGGCCTTACTTTTGTAGTTTGCTGGACCTCATTATAACAAAAGTCTATGCAAAATTTCAACTAGACCGTCCATTAATTTCCGAGAAAAAAAAGAACTTAAATACTAATCCCTTCAAACGGATACCACAGTACTTAGTTCGTTGCACCTTATTATAACAAAGGTTCATACAAAATTTAAGCCAGATCAGCTCAGTAGTTTCCGAGAAAAATAGAACGGACACAACTACTACTACTAATAATAATATGATATTAATCGAAATATAGTAGCAATAGTTGTAATGTTTGAATAAAAAACATTGAACAATGTAAAAGAAATAAGAATAAAATGTAATATGGTGTCATGGGCGTAAAAATAAAAGGTTCCTCATTCAATCCCGGGTAATGCCGAGTCTTCCTGCTTGTATATGATATGGCTAGATACCTATCGGACATATTATTGAATTCACATATCAATGTTCATCAATTCAAATTGGCTTTCTTTCTTTCGCTCTTTTATTTAATTTTTGATGTGGTAATGAACCGGCGCATATCTAATTCTGAGCGCGGAGAGAAAGAAAAATACATCTACAGCCAAATCAGAAAATCTAGCAACCGCAGTGGAACACTTAAGTGAAAACTAGTAGTGACATGTTTTGGCTATCGATTATTGGAAGTTTTAAAAAATGGTGCTAAAGTAAAAAAATAAATAAATAAAAATAAAACCTGTTTTGCAAATGATTCCCAGGGGAAGTATTAAGCAACGCTCGAGCGAAACTCGACAATATCCGGACAGGATTATAAAAAAAAAAATGGCAGAAAGAGGGGTTGGGGTGAGAAAAAGGCGACATTAAAAATGAAAGACTTGCTAGATTGACGCATTTTAGATAACAGCTTTATTTCTCGCTTCGCTAAAAGACTTGCATGTCGTGTGCGTTTATTGTTGGCGAATTTGATGCTGACATTACGTGTTTGAAAAAGGAGGAGGAGGAAAGTATCATGAGGAAGGAGGAGGGAAGTAAGACTCAAAAGAAGTAGGAGGTTAGAAGAGTGAAGTAGAATAAAAGAATAGATAAAAGGTAAACATTGATAAAACATAAGGAAGGATTAAAAGAAGAATGGGTGGCGGAAGAGGAAGAGGAAAACAGAAGAGAAATAGAGGAGGAGGAATACAAAAACAGAAGCAAGGAAGTTATATCGAAAGGAAAAAAAAAGAAAAAAAAGAATTAAAAGAAGAATGAGATGGAGGAGGAGAGTGAAATAAAAAAGAAGAGGAAGGAAGAAGAAAGAAGAAGAAGAAGAAGAAGAAGAAGAAAGGAGAAGGCAAAAGAAGAAATTAAAAAAAGAGAGTAATTAGAAAAGAAAAGAAATAAGACGAAAAAAAGCGAAAAGAAAAACACAAACTTAGAAGCAAGTGACAACAAGATCGAGAAAAAAAGGTAAAATTAAAAAGAAAAGAAGGGAAATAATTGTCAGGAAACGAAAAGCATGAGGGGTAAAATGAAAAAGAGTTAAGAAGGAAAGAAAGGAATAAGCGAAAAAAGTAAAAGCAAAGTAGAGGATCGACATGAAAAAGAAAAGGAAAAAGAATCATTTAGAGGGACGAAGAAAAAGAAATATGAGGAGGAAAAGGTAAAATGAAGATGTGTGAATAAGATAATGCAAATGGGAATGACATGGTTAAAGCAGCTATGCGTGGGGTAGAACATCTATTGAACTTTCAAATATTTAACATTATGATTAAATTATGATTAAATTTCAGACATATAAAATTTTATGTGGAAAACAATGGAAGTGGTCTTAAATCTGTACGTATCATTTAAAGTATTTGTTTCCTATATGCCCCTTCATGGATACTGAGGGGGACAAGAACTGACTAAATACTTAAAAAATATGCATGTCCAAATCGGGGAAGAGGGACATGGTATAATTAAGGTAAAAAGAAAAATCGTATTGGAAAGGACTTTATGAAAGAGGAAGAAACAACAAAAAAGGAGAGTTAGAAGTAGAGTAAGAAGAAGAAAGTAGAGGCATTGAAATGAAAGAGTAAAGGAAGACGAAGAAAACAACAAAGAATAAAAAGAATGAGGAAGTAACTAATAATAATATTGATCAAAAAGAGGAAATCAAAGAAGTAGAAAAAGAAAGAGTGAAATAAAAAAAGAAAAATCATAAAAAGAAAAATCATCAGAAAAAAAGTGAGCAACGTGCGGACATGAAAGACTTGTGAGAAGGACATAATATAAACGACACTATTTTTCGCTTCGCTTGCAGACTTTCATGTTGGGTTAGTAAAAACGATGCCGAATAATGATGAAGTTGATTCTTTACACAGTTAAAAAAAATACCTTTATCTTTCATAGAAAACGTCCTGTTGTATTACTCACATATGATAATATACGTTTATCCAGCGCTGTCTGTGATACAATGAACTCATTTAGCATTTTAAAACTTAAGGTAGACAACTCCTATTATATCCTTCAATTTATAATGTTGTAAATTAGCAGTCGTCTGGATTTGCCCAGAATTAAAAAAAAAATAAATTGTAGCTAACTACGCTAATATCAATAACGCGTACATTATAGACAAGAAGGCAAAGCTCCTCGTATGACGATGCATCTAAAACATCTTCGGACTAAACATGGCACATTAATACCATGTTGTTTGGTGTTTGGATGAACGACCATCTGTTGAATAGTATTCTGAACAAAACCAGAATTATTGTTGGTTTTACACACACGCATACGGAGCTGGGTGCACACACACACATATTGATGACAAGTCTTCAAACCAAGGAATGTCATCAGAAATCATAACATTGGAAGGAATGTACAAAAGATTTGGAATTCAATATTCTTCAGATGACCAAGTTTTCGAAAATGTAAACAACCACTTAGAATGGACTTTGATTTGACAATCGTAAAGATGTGTCAATATAAACAAATGAATGCGCGTAAAACGAACAGAGAGAAGGAAAAAAAGACAGCAGAGGAAGCTGACCTGTGTCATCAGTCGGCAACAAGCCACTTGCTACTGAACATTCTCTCCTCTCTCTCTCTTTCTCTCTCTCTCTCTCTCTCCTTCCCTCCCTCCATAGCATACTGTGAAAGTATTTTGGAGAGAATAAATTGTCGCTTTTTTATATACCCAAAATTGAGAGTCTGCTATATATATATTCGCCGCGCAGTTTGGCACACGATTTATGAAATAAATAGACGACACAGTAAAAACAATAGAACTACAGTATAACGTAACACATCGAGGACAACATGGGTTTTTCTTTTTTCTGAGAAGGAGCTGATTGTGTTAAGTATTCGTGTAAATATAATATATGAATAAATTTTCACGAAAAGCCTTTCATATCAGACCTTGTCAAAGACTTGGGATATATCAAGGACTACCACCTTAGCTTCCCTAACACCAGAAAGTATCCTATATCTTTACAAACAATAGTTCACCTACGCATGGAGTATTATTACCACATCTGGGCTGGTGCATCTACCACTAGTCTCTCATTCTTAGAATCCAAAAAGAGTTTCAAATCTAATAGGTCCTGCATTATCGGCTAAATTCCAATCTCTGTCCTATTCTCGCAATGTTGCATCCCTGTGTCTGTTTTACATATACTTTAATGGAACACTTGTGCACCGTCGATGTACATGCACCCGACTAACCAGACAAGCAGCAAGATGTTATCGTTTCAATGTTGAGGCTTCTGTATGCCGAAACGCCTTTTATTTAAATAGTGTCTTCCCTCGAACTGCTAAACTATGGGATTTTCTCCCTGTTTCTTGTTTCTCTGACTGTACTTACATGCAAGAGATTAAATGTAATCTGAACATATATCTCACTGCTCAACTCCCCATAGTCACCTGTTAGACATGATCCTTAAATAGCATACCCTTAAATTCCAAGTGGAAATATGCATTGCGTGTGATGAAAAAGAGTTTAAAAGTAAAACATCTAGTTGATATTAGTAAACTGCACGACATATTACTGATTAGCGTCCACTCGCGTCAAAAATAAGAAAAAAATATGCTTCGCCAGTGTTCGCACTCACTATTTATCTAGATGCATTACTCAAATATTCATATAAAATCATAGAGTAACGTCAGTAATTCAAATTTTCACATATAAATTATCATTTCTGCCGACCCAAAGCAAAATAAAATACTTACCGCTGAAAAAAAAAAAAAAAATGACAGAAAAGTTTGGTAGCGACCGTTTCCCAGTCAGACAAGTAGGTCATCTAGAAATATATATGTACAGTAGAATCCTGGGATGCGGTATAAAAATTAATAACAAAATTCAGTATAGTATTTAATACATATGTATATAATCAAATAACATTAAAAATAACACCGAAAGGCGGGGCAAATACCGTAATCAGGAGTCAAAAAAATATTGTATTCTAAATCGTCAGTTAAGAAAAAAAAAAGTATCCGGGGTTATACTGTTTATATACATTGGTCTTTGTTTTTTGAGTGGAGGTTTATCTATTTTATGATTTGAACGCTGCTTATGTTCATTTTTTTAAAATGATTAAATATTCTAATTTGTTTTTCTAGAATTACATTGAAGATATAATCTTCAAGTGGATTCGAGCTTTAAACACTTACAATCGAAATGCAACCCAATTTTTTTTGTCCATATCGGACTGACGAGTCTCTTATGTTGATATACCCATTGAATATAAACAAGGGAATCTAATTATCCGATTCTTGTTTAACTTAGGCGTTCAACCTTTTCAAGGTCTGCGTGGGCTATTTTTTTTCCTAAACGTCAGAATCGAGTGAGAAATTATATCTAATGAAGAGTTCGACTCTGTCGCTCGATATAATGATGTTTCAGGAAAAATTTTTTTGAATGAAATCTAATGACTGTTTTGGGAGAGCGTCCATATTCTTTTTTTTTTCTTTACAGATAACTGTGTTGATAAAAGATCCGGGTTAATTTTCTTGGTTCTTTGTCTATCGTTTGCCGTTCGTAAAGTGTCTGACAAACATGATTGCCTTCATTTTGTTATTCATTATCTTATTTTATCATATGGTCGCATATTTTTTCTAGTATAAAAATACACACACACACACACACACACACACACACACACACACACACACATATATATATATATTCAACCACTTTGATAAGAAATAGACGACGAAACACATGTCAGTGGATAATTATACTTTAAAAAATAATATATATGCCGCTCCCCATTTAGGGAGTACCAAAGTGGTCAAAGGGAAAATTATTCCCAACTCGCATTTAGGTAAAAATGCACCTTCGCATAAATAATTGAATTGATTCAAAAAGTATCGCTAGCAAAAACAAAGAAAAACATCTCTCTCTCTCTCTCTCTCTCTCTCTCTCTCTATATATATATATATATATATATATATATATATATATATATATATATATATATATATATATATATGCTTTTATTAGTGATACTTTCTTGAATGAATTCAATTATTTATACGAAAATGCATTTTTACCTAAATGCGTGTTAGGAATAATTTTCCCTTTGACCAATTTGGTAACCCCTAAATGGGGAGCGGCATATATATTATTTTTAACATATAATTATCCACTGACACGTGTTTCGTCGTCTACAACTCATCAGAGTGGCTGAATCTAGGGAGATTCGAAATTATATGATAAGAAGCCTAAACTTCTACCACCCGGCTAACCTTGCAGGACTACTAAAGGTATCACTTTTATGTAGATGTTTTTAGTATATATATATATATATATATATATATATATATATATATATATATATAATTCCTACCCTCTGATAAGAAGGAAGTATTTCTTCGAAATTCCGCGGATTAAGGACTATCCACTTATTAAGGGTTTCCTTTTCATATTAAATATGTTTTTAACTCTTTTTCAAAGTGTTTTTTAACATGTTTTATTAACTATTTGTTCTTATATATATATATATATATATATATATATATATATATATATATATATATATATTTCCAAACTAATCATTAATCAGAAGTAACTTTTCCAGGGCATTAATCGTACAGCCCAAATATCAACTGACGTGATATTGTAAACAAAAACAGAAAGAAATTAAAAGAACGACATTATCATTATTATTATTTAATTCATAGTGAGTCAGATAAAAAAACAAACTTACCCGGTTCCGACTGGAATTACTCCGAACTTAGACTTACGGATCCACTAATTAACGTTTTGCTAGTTCTTAAGCCTGAAATTAATACGTAATATCCAAACATCTTGGTATATGACGCTAACGATAGATTTAAAGTAACGATAAAAAATTTATAGATAATAAATATCATAATCAACATCCACATGTAAAATTGATATTGTTAGATAAAAAATATATTTTATTGTGTTCGGCAAAAGTTATTTTTCCATCCTTTTTTTTCATGTTAACTATATTGCGCAATCGCCGAAGATTGTTTTTAATTTCGACATTCTTGTTTAGAAAAACTGATAATTTGTCAGTTGATGACGAAACACTGTTTTAAACGATGTGTAACAAATAAACATATAGAAATATTGAATGCTATATTTCTACGTATTCAACTATAAATTGCTTCTTATCGAATAAACATTCAAAATGTTAAGCGCGTCAACAATTCACGAATTAGTACGTATTAATATGATATGTACCTAACTTTTCGCGTTCTGTGCAAAGAATCCTCAGTGTTGGAATATACATTATTTTTGTTCACAGTTTGTGTATTGAACATATATTTCAACCATATTCATAATTAAAATAAAATATTGAGACTTTGTACAGATTAGTGCTATCTGAAGATACCAGCTTCGTAAGCTAAAATGCATAAAACATTGGTATTTATTGCGTTATTCTTTCCACTTTTGCAAAACTCAATCATGTTCTGCAAAACCAAAAGCGTCTTCTTATAAAATTTCAAAACCCAATCATGTTCTGCAAAACCCAAAAATTTCCTCTATAAAATGTCGAATCTAATAATTTCGGAAAAATTCAAGTTCTTTATATCTTCAAATATTTATTCATGGAGTTTTGTCTGGTTGTTTTGTTTTACCGTATATCAACCCTTTTTCGGTTATTTATTGCCGAAGCCAAACATTTTGGAAAAAAAACTTTTAATGCTTCAAGTTCTTTATATCGTCAAATATTTATTTACAGTGTTTGGTTTGATTGTTTTGTAGAAGAAAATTGTTGTTTTTGTTTTTGACTTTGCAGAAAATAATTGAGGTTTGCAACGGGAAAGGAAAAAAGACAGGGGACCAATATCTTCAGACAGCCTGATCTAATACCACCAGAGGCCTTAAGAGGTATTACCATTCCGGGCCAATGGTAACGAAGGGGCAACTGCACATTCCCCACAGCTCCCAAAATGAAGTTTCACAATGGTTTCTCTTCCTATTTTTTCTTTTAAAGTCATATCCATGATTCCAACAGAACAATAGTAAAAGTTTAATTATGTTTCTTAGTTCAACCATTGGGTTTTCAAATATTTGTTTTTATTTTAATTATTGGAATTAAACTGAAATTTTAATTTTTATGATTGGAAAATGAATTGACTAATTAAGTGATTTTTCTTTACTTTTTTTTTGTCGAAAACTGAATTGACTAATTAAGTGATTAATATAATTAAGATTACCAAGCAATCATAATCGCATTTGCTAAAACAGGAAATCAAAACGGTAATGAATGAGTTGCAGAGTTAGCATGATATTCACAGACCTCGATACGTATTCTGAAATGACAATGTTTTATTTCCTATATAAAGTGTATGAAATGGAAAATAGCGAAAACCTATACTGAACAGTAATAGACGGTTATGGATAGAAATGACGTCATTTTTGGTGTAAGACACAGGAATGGAAGTAAAATTGTAATTATGTTAGCTAGTAGCAATGCACAGGGAAATTTTATCTGTGTAAATTTTGAATACATTTAACAGAGAATAGTCAAGAAATTATATGTTAGTAATGTCATAAGTAGTAAGCGTTAGAAAAGATCGTATGCAGTGTTACTTTGAATAAAAAGTAAAAGATGTAAATATTTATGTACTTTACAAGTGTAGAAGTTGTTTTCATTTTTTCGTGTGCGAGAAAACGGTGAATCTCGCACCGTGTGTGCTACCAAAATAATTATCTGACCGGATAGAATATGTAAAAGAGGAAATGGATTGGAATCCGTTTATAATTATGTGAACAAACAAATTGAATGATCTCGTAATTCACGTGCTAGAGGAAATCAAAAATCGATTGGGAAGATTCAATGATATTTAAGTTTGATGTCCAGAAGCTGACTTTATACATAGAAGAATAAACAAAGCGTTCACGATACTTAATTATATATATATGTATTTGGAATCTATGTATATTCTTATATATATGTATTTATTCAGATATTTAATTCATTTTCTATGTAACATCTTCCGTTGTTCTTACTGTATTTAGTTCAGTGATGTTCCAGCATTTCTGTTCAATCCCGGAAGGATATAGGATTCTTGTACCCCAAAACTTTTTCAAAATACAGTGGCGCCAAAAAGAAAGTCCGCACTTGTCATTCTTTTTCAAAAACCGCAAATTTAAGCTAAATTGAATGTTTTAATGGTGAATGCTCTGACGAACTGCAAACACTTGTGCCCCCACGACGTAAATACCCTCGACAAACCCGACAAGCAGCTAAGTCCCACCCCTACACAGTAGAGATCCCTAAGATGTAAGAGAGCTTTCTACTCCAGTAGTTTCTTGCCCAGAACCGCTAGACTTTGGAATTCCCTTCCGGCTCCCTGCTTCCCCAACATGCAGACGTTCAAGTGTAACGTGAACCGACATCTTGCTGTCCAACTCCCTACATAGTATCCCAGTAGCACATGTCCCTGATAGATGCCCCCTACACCAAAGTGGCAATGTGCCTTGTTTGTGGTGAAAATGTAATTAAAAAAAATAACAAAAAACAACCTCATTTGATTCGCCTTTTATTCCTCTATAATTTTACCTGTTCATATATATCCTCGATTTTCGTATTCCATTTCTCCAATCACTCTTCGTCTCATTTGCTCTTCATTGGGGATGAGACATAGTGCCACGACTACGAACCGGAGTCCAAACAGCAGTCGATAGAATGGCGCCACTCCACAGCAACGAACAAGTTCACAGACACAAGTAGTGTGCACCTTCTCCTGGGACAGGAAGGGCGTTATCCCCTTGAATTGCTTTGAACCATGGTTGACTGTCAGCGCTGACATTTATGACAGAGGCATTACGACTCTTGTTCATCGCTGGGGAAAGTGGACTGAGAATGGTAATACTTGTGTAGAAAATAAATTCTGAAACACAAAACGTCGCTCAATTTAATGGTACCATTCCCGTTTTCGTAGCTCTTCAACTTTTTGGAGAAAAATAGGAGGCATTGCATTTAGAACGAGCCTCGTATTATTCCCATGCTTCCGTTCAGTCTCGAAAGACAAAGGATACCCCCTTAGAGGCAGTAGCGCGTGTAATTGTGAGGCAAGGGTTGCGCAATCTCCAACCACACCTCTCCTGAATCGGCACTGTTTGAGTCCAGTGGCAAGAAGAAGACCGGGACGACTGGAAACAATGACGAGATAAGTGGAGAGCACATACAGCACCTGAAAGTCCTAAATGGTCACCCATTTAGTACTGACCAGATTCAACGTTGCTTAACTTCGATGATCCAGCGGGAACCGGTGTGTCAACGTGATTCGGTCGTAAAATGTAAATATTTATGTACTTAACAAGTGTAGAAGTTGTTTCAATTTTTCCGTGTGTAATTATTAGTGTTGTTATTAATATTATTAGAATTTTTTATGTAGTAGTATCAATATAATTATTACGTTTTATTTAAATTCATTTGAGTTCCCACATAGGTTATCATGCGAGATAACTCATTGGTAATCTCTGGAGTCTTCCTAAATTTCCAATACTTTGCAATTATTCCAATGACTTTGCATTATTTCAACACCCTATTATTATTATTATTATTATTATTATTATTATTATTATTATTATTATTAGTATCATATACTCACTAGGAGTAGTCACACAGGTAATTATCAAAGATTTTTGAGAACAACCTACGGTGTTCTCTGGAGGTTGAGTGACAACAAGTCTTCCCAGATTTCCAGTACTCTCCGATAACTCTCTTCCGATAACCTTTTGCAAAAGAATTTGCGTTATCGCAACAGTCGCTTATCATTGATTTCTCGCTAGCAGCAACTATTGATCTTCACTGGAATTTAGGTGGCAATAAGCCTCCCCAAGGCACCAGTCCTTTTTGCACTCATCCAGCGGAATTCTAGCTAGTGCTTTCTCTCCTCGGTTTTTTCCATCCTCCTTGACCCTCCTCACTTATTTGATGTGTTACCAGTTTATGGTAACAGACGCAAGAAGGAGGGGGGCAGAACGCAGGTGCGCATTGAGATGCCTTACAATTTTATGATTCTGTATGATGTTCCTTCGTGTTTTACATCTGTAGCCGTTTCGTTGTCTAGTTTGTGTTTGTAGTTCATGTGTGGTCTTAATCTCCACATTCAAGGGTTTTCCTTAATATTTTTGCAGTTTTCATTATTGTTATCCGTTGTATCTTTTCAGCCATCACTCCGATTCGAATATTTCTCATTCTTTTTGCAAAGTTTTCTTCGGTATTGTTCCTAGCGCTTAGTTTCGTTTTGAGGAGTTTTGATGAGGTTATTGTTCTTCTGAGGTATTCCTTTCTAAGTTTCTCTTTCATTTACGTTGCTTTGATGATGTCTGCTTCCAGAATTCTCAAGTATGAGTAGCTATCATGTTCATCTAGTGCACTCATATCTGTTTGATTGGGTAGTATCATACCTTCTATTGTTTCCAGTTGTCCCTTACTCATGATCAGCAGTGCGCACTTTTCCATACCAAATTCCATTTTGATGGAAGATTCTGCTTGTGATTATTATTATTATTATTATTATTATTATTATTATTATTATTATTATTTTAGCAAAATATGTATTTTGCTTGTAATCTCAATTAGGAATATTATTTAGAAGCTGTATGCCAATAAAAATATTTACTAGTGAATAGATTCGCCCACTGGATATTTTTGCTAACTTGAGATGATGGTATCATTCTGAACGGATGAATACTACGCCATCATCAAAGGAAGAGATGATGCTTGAAAAGATGGTAGCATGACGAATGTATATTACGCTGCTCCTAAAAGAGTAGGATGTAATGCTTGAGAGAATTGTCTCATGACAGCAGAACAGATACTACAGTCTCAATTTATTACCATTCTTCTCTCCAGCACAATTATTTCGCTCTTAATGTAACTATCGTTAGACGTTGCATGTCAAATATGTAACCTAGCATCTTCTCCCCTTTTCTGATGAGAAGCATTGGGCTTCGAAATACCATGGTCCAGAGATTTTTATTTATTCTAACGCCCCAATTGATGTATCATCCTTCTTGAATAAACGAATAAATCTATATACATTAGCATATACTTTTATATTGTCGTTTTTTTTATTTTCTTGATATTCTATATAAGCTCCAAAGCAATTTGTTGAGCTTTGTATTATCCTGATGTCTCATCTTAAAGAATTGATCCTATTTTTTTTAAGTCCCATATATATATATATATATATATATATATATATATATATATATATATATATATATATATGGGAGTTAAAAAAATAGGATCGAATATATATATATATATATATGGGTGAACTCCATTAACAATATTGCATATACATATTATTTCGATGAGAATTTTTGATATAAAGGTAGCCACTATTTTCTTCAACTAATGAACATAAAGTTAAAATCCATTAGTTCCTAATTAGTAAGCTTCGCCCAACGAGGGCAAAGAGTGCAGCGCACTTATTATCTGCAATTATATCAGGTTATTAATCACATCCCAAGTGTAAACATACTTTATTATCATTCAGTTCCGAGTGTAGTATACAATATGTTTTTACTCGCTTTTCATTGCAGCAAGGTTAGATATGATGTCGATTTAAGAAGGTTTGGGTTCCCTTAAATAAGGGATATTCCGAACAAGTGGACAATTTTTCGGTAAGAGTGTCTCAGTATATAAACCTATACCTTTTTCTCAAAAGAGGAGATAATGCCTAGCAGATAACCTCTAGGACTACATCAAATGTAAGTATCAACCACTGCACCGGCTAAACAACGACAAAACAAAAACAGACAGTCGATTTATTTGACATTAAATGAACAGACAAACAGTGTAAAACGAAAAAGTGATCCTAAAAGTATTTCTATTGTATTTATTTTAAGGTTATGAATCGAAGGCTGAAAACTTATTGCCGCGTGGGTTAAACATACTCACTATTATTCCCACGATAAAATAAATAAGAAAAAAGAAAAATCGGTGTTATGAATCGAAGAATGAGGACTTATTACCGTGTAGCTTGGGGATAGTCACTCCTATTCCCACGATGAAATAAGTAAATACAAAAAAATCGGCGACTTAGATCGTAATAGGTTTTTGTTGTTTTGGAAACACGTACTATAAACCCAAACTAAGGCTCAGACGAGACAGAATTCTACAACACGTTTTAGATTACGGAGCTATATCGGCCAAGTAAATAGAGAAAACTCTAAATTTACTTTATATATGCTATATGAGGTGCTTACAAAACTGGCATAATAAAGATGTCACCGATCTATATCACACCACCTTATTGATTTATTTTATCGTTTTATTTTCATTAGTGTTCAACTTTGGGGAATTATACTGAAGCCACTAGTAGAAAAAAAGAAATGATGGAACCAAAGAATGTATCCTTTTCAGTATTATTAATGGAGTTCACCCATTTAGTTCGTTCGCACTTAAAAAAAAAAAGACTAGATAATCTAAGTATATCATGTTTTACCAGTCACTATAGGGATCGTGCCTATTTAAAACCCACCAAAAGCGCGTATACACGCGCACGCACACACACACGCACACACATATATATATCTGTAAATGTTTATATATGTGTATTTTATTTAATATGCATATAAAATGTATGTATACGTATATATGTGTATATTGTATATATATATTATGTATATTGCATATATATTATATATAAGTGTATTTTATATAGTATATATGTTTGATATGAGTATATTTATATATGTTATGTATGTGTATATTGCATATATGTTATATATGTGTATATATGCATATTGTATATACATATTGTATATATGTGTATATCTGTGTATATATGTAATATATAAGCATATTGTATATATATGTGTGCCTATATGTAAGCTATAGATATACTGTATATATATGTTAATAGTATATATGTGTCTATATTTAATATATATGTGTATTGCATATATATCGATGTATATTACATATATGTATACATTTAATGTATCTGTATACATTTTATGTATATGTATAGTGTATACATACATATATATGTATATTGTATATATGTGTGTGCATATATTAAATATATATGTATATCGAATATTTGTATATTGTATATATATATATACACCCACCCATATATATATATATATGTATTGCATATATATGCCCATATTTTACATAAACTTATATATTTTTATATATGTATATATATGTGTGTGCATATATTTTATGTTTACTGTCTTATTTCACCGTTTTCTTTTTTCTTTTTGTTTAGCTTTTAGAAACTATACTATATCAAAACCATTTCTTTCCCAATTTGGACTCTTAAGATGCCACGCAAGAATGTGCTTCTTTGACGTCGAGGCAGGAGATATTTAATGCAGCAGAATGCAGTAAATCACTCAACAGTTTGCGCCAACAAAAGCCAAAAAGTAGTCTATGTAATTCCCTAAAGGCATACACCGAAATAACGGAACTGTAGTTTTGGCCTTTTATCAATATGTATATAATCATGGTTATTATCATATATTGATATGTATATGTAGTCCCATATATATATATATATATATATATATATATATATATATATATATATATATATAAGCACTGCGGCAAAGAGCCAATTCAAATATATAGATAAAACGATATGAATATTAACCGACATCTATCAGCCTCTCTCTACTATTTTCTGTACATTTGAACCTAGTGTAAATTCGGCGGTATATAACCACACTGATTAGTATTTCCGAAACCGATACATGTATGTGTATGTTTATAACAATATCGATATAATGCTCTACTTCATAGAAATAAAATATCTATTATAATATATATATATATAATTATTTACTATAATGATTAAATACATACAGTGCAGGGTGTCACGATTAACACCGGTCGAGAGATTCGAACCCCGGTAACAGAAGTCACGTCTAGCTTAATTAGCAAGGACCCGAACCACTCGGCTAACGACAATCACGAGAGACACCGTTGGAATTAGACATTTATTCTTTTTAAATGATTTTAACGTCAGTCAGAGTGATCTCGTTATTATATGACGATCTACGCGTATATATATATATATATATATATATATATATATATATATATATATATTATCAAAAAATTGTTAAAAACGACAAATCTATTAAAAATTACTCTTTTTAATTTATTTATTGCGGACTTTTACCCTCATTCTGTTTAGTTAGTGTTTCACGGCCTTTCCACCAACTATTGCTGTAGCCTTCGTCACGTGGTAACTGCGACGGGATGGGAACTGTAAATCTCCTAACTGCATTCTCAATAATTACTGCCTTCCGTAGTTGTTTTTCGTCTCACCATGTTTTGACCAACTAAGCCTGTAGCCAGTTTTGGGTAGGATTGAAACTTCAGACAATGCTCACCTGGAACCGTAGAGATTCAACGCCTTTATCCACTGTTCCATGAGTCCCGAAGGGCGATCAAGGTTGGATTCTTTGGTCTTATAAATCCACCTTTATATCTGACCTTCCATTGTCGGGTCCGTACCGAATGGTATATATTATTTAATGTTTATTGAGATGAGTATTATTTATTCATTTATTTATTGCGGACTATTATCCTCATCTTTTTTAGTTGTTGTTTCATGACGTTTCGGCCAACTAGTCCTCTGGCCTTCGTCGTGAATCTTCTTTTGATAACCTTTGCAAATGATGAATTTGCACCATCGCAACAGATGCTCGTAATTGACTTCTCGCTAGCAATAACCATTGGTCATCACTAAAATTTGGGCGGCATTAAACCTCCCTAAGATCCCTCTCCTTATTTAGTAGAGGTCTGGTTAGTGCTTTCTCTTCTCGGTCTTTCCACCCTCCTCAACCCTTCTCGGCTATTTGGTGTGGTGCCAGTCGACGCCGATGCTAAACTTTTTGGGGAGTATTTAACTTGGAATTTTTTGTTTTCAGTTTTCTGTTGCGGTTTGCGCGTGTTCGGCCAGAGTTTGCAGCTTATGTGAGTTGGTCTCTGCACTCGATGGCTTTTCTTAAGATTTCAGCAGTTTTCATCATTATTATCCGTTTCATCTTCTCAGTCTTTCCCCTTGATTCTAATTTCTCGTATTCTTTTATTGAAGTTTTTCGGAAATGTTTCTCATTTCCTAAGGCTATCAGTTATCTTGAAGTTCTTCATGTTATTATTATTATTATTATTATTATTATTATTATTATTATTATTATTATTATTAAACAAACTCTCCCTTATATATTAAACGGGAAATACACTTGGCATAATTGTCAAAAGCAATTTCTTGCTTTAATTATCCATTTGTAGTCTATTTGCGTTAAACACCAGGCCAACAACAACGAAGCAGCTGTCGACTGGTATAACGTTTTTAATAAACAATACGTGTTTCTGTTTCATACAGAACACTGTACCGAACGTTAGCTCTTAGTCTCTATGAAAGAGAAACTCCGAACGAACCAATCTATTTGCGCTATACTTCAAAGACGTTCTCGATATTTCTAATAAAATGTTTGATTTTATTATCTGTTTCTCGCAAAATAAACTCCCCTTAAACCTACCAATAATATCAAGTCACTATGAAAAAAAAAATAATATCAAGTCACTATGAAAAAAAAAAAGAAAAAAGAAAAAAATCAAACGACTAATCAATCCGCATTAATAGTTTTATTGCAAAATTCCATAAAATAAATTAGTGTTTTTGGGAACATAGATTTTTAGTTCTCGTTCATTGCAAGAATTCAGACACCAGGGTTGGGAAGTAGGATTGAGAAGTCAGCACCACCGGGAAAAAAATGATTGGGTAGCCACGCCGGTATTATCAGATAAGAACGCCTCAGACGAATAGAAATAAGCTAAACCCTTCTCAAAAAGCGAAGGCAAAGCTTGGGAGGGCGGATCTCCTAGAACTACGCAGAACTAGCATCACATAGCAATCATTACAGAATGCTCTAATCTCCGTTGATTTTGGGGACGACGATAAAAATCCACAGCGTAATAAAAAAAACAATGGTTTTCATTACCTATTTGTATTAAAACAATTATTTAATAGTTTAATAAAAGCCTTTTTAAGTTGATGTAAATGTCGATTCTGAGCAATGTAGCCACTGTATGTGTGTTATAGACTAAACAAATATCGTTACAGGTTCGATATTTACGCAAACTTAAAATATATAAAGTTTTTGCAAATATGTCACAACTATATAGATTAAACAAAATAATTTGCAATATTAGTACAATTTGGACACCAAATTAATAAGATGTATTACTTTGCCCCGCCATCGCTTGCAAAGTCAGATTCAACTAATCGCAAAAATTTGCACGACATTTTTACAACTAGCAACTGCAATATAACCTATACTTTGTAAGTTTTATTGGTATTATCATTATTACTATTATTAGCAGTAATAATAATAATAATAATAATAATAATAATAGTGTTTGTAGTAGTATTTTTGCTACACAGACGGATCTTCCTCTTTTTCTTCTTTTTCTTCTTCTTCTTCTTCTTCTTCTTCTAATTATTATTGGTTAGTAGTAGTAGTAGTAGTAGTAGTAGTAGTAGTAGTAATTTCTAGTACAATGTCTATTTTTACTCCAAAGTTGTCAGGATGTTCACACGTAATCAACTAAAAAGATAGACAGTATCTCTTCTATGGGGAGAGAGAGGGAGTTATTTAGCTGAGGTTTCTCATCTAGAATAATACCAATCTTTTTTATTCGTCATTGAAACTATCACATCTTGACGTTTTCTTAATTACTCTATTATTTTAAATATAACACAGAATAGCCATATCCTTTCGTGTGTAACGCTCTTATTTGAAATAAGATTTATAGTTTTTTGTTTTTTCAACGCGCAAAATAAATGGATATACTGTTACTGTTTCCATATCACCTCACTCTCACGAAATTAAATCATTTCCTGACAATTACATTTTAGTACATTAAAGACAAAGTCTCTGTTTAAAATAGACTTTTTTGACTGTTCAGGTTGCTGATTTCTAATAATATTTTGGGTTTCGTGTTCACTTTGGACGAACATAAGCGGCACATGATTAAATATTTCAAGGTTGGAGCATAGAATTTCATGACTTAATCTGCTTTTCTGGTCAACGCCGAAACACAGGTCAGCTAGTATATATATATATATATATATATATATATATATATATATATATATATATATATATATATATATATACTAGCATGGGCGTCCGGCGTTGCCCGGGTGTTTGGATGTGTATGTTGAGCAAAAAAAAAAATAATATAAAAAAGTGGTATTAGGAAGGCAGGCTCGAACCCGTACCGCAAAGGAGGAAAAGAACGGGGCAAAACCTAACGTTTATGCTGTTACGACCACCGCCAAACTTGAAGCTACATTTTTTAAAATTAAGGCTAGACAATCTAAAGGAGAGCATAACTTTCAAAAATATCGGCGAAAAAAGTGACACCCCCTGTAGAAAAGTGCCTAGTTAAAGGGGAAGATATCAATCTTTTTAGCCAATTTTTCGATATTTGTCGCATTAAAAATCAAACTTTAAAACGATACTGATCTTGGTAAAATCCGGTGCCTCTATTGAAAGTTTAAGGCAGACATGTAAACAGACGGACATACATGCATTTATATATTGGTAACTAAAAATTTTCGTCTCAAACTGATGAAAAAGCTTGCCCTATCTCTGAATACCCTTTATGTAAAATTTCAAATATTTAGAGCAGAAATAGTCTGAGTAATTTGGAAGAGACTGCAGAGATAAATGTTTTTAAAACTTTGACCCCTATTATGACCCCTTAAAATTTATTGTTTTGGGCTCAACTCAAGTTATTAAGTAAGAGCCATATTCAAGGAACCTATATCTAAAATTTCAAGTGTGTAGACCCAAAATTGTCGGATGAGTTTGGTAGAGTTCTCATAGATCAAATCGTTGAACTTTGACCTCTTAATCGCCAAATTTCTGGCCAAAAACCGATCACATCGATTTTCCCAAATCTCAGTAACCTGTATATCAAATTTCGAGTATGTAGATAAAAATTGACAGAGTTATTGCGTAAGGAAATGTACACAGACACACAGACTCACAGATACACAGACACACAGATACACAAACAGACACTTTCACTTTTATATATATATATAGATAAGCGCCTATTTCCTCTGAAGACCAACCTCACCCAGAAATCTTAACAAATGAACTCCCTATCAACTCTCATAGAGAACAAAAGAAAATCGAAAGAATTGTTCTGCCAAATTTTACGGATTAAAAACCACTGCCCACCCCAAATACAACACTTACCTTGAGGAGTTTGAGAATTCCATGTTAAATTTAGTCAAAAATATTAAATTTAAGAAACAAAAACACCATTATAATCCGGTTACTCGAAAAATAAATAATTTTGCCGAAATAGTTAAAAAAAACAACATATATTCGTCGCTGCTGATAAGACAAAAAATTACTATAAACTTGACTATCCTACATATAAAAGACTTTTGTATAAAGAACTTAATAAATCTTATAAAATATTCCCTCGTAAGACTTTAGAATCCATTAATTCTGAAGCTAAACATTTACTGACTTCTATGAATATTCATAACTTCACTGAAATAATTTTTCCGGGTACCCCTAGATTCACCCTCAAGGATCATAAACCTAATTTCTATGACAACCCCTCCATCAGATTGATCCGCCCATCTAACTCTGACTTAGGTGCTGTAAGCAAAAATATCTTAGATAGAATCATCCCTTCTATTAAAGAAAAAGTAAGTTTCCCTCTTTAGCTTAATTCAGATTTAGTAATTAATTGGTTTGTCTCCCTTAAAAATAAACACCTCCTTAACTTCATAACGTTTGACATCCAAATCCAATCAATTTCTCCGATCCTTTTGAATAAGGCTCTAATCTTTGCTAAAAGAAATTCCGACTTAACTAATTTAGAAATCCTAGCGATAAAGTCCTTTATACAATTTAGCAATAAGTTTTGGATTAGAAAGGACACCCCTGATAATTTTGACATCACGATGGTTCTTCCGACTCTGCAGAAGTTACCGATTTAGTGGGACTCTTCTTACTGAAACAACTTAAATATCACTTTAAACATATCCAAGGGGGCCTTTATAGAGATGATGCCCTTTTCACTACAACAGCCAGGCCAAGAGTGTACAACAAAACAATTAAAAATTACATAACTTCTTTAATAACTTTGGCCTTTCTATAATTATCGAACTAAACAAACAAACTTCCAATTTTCCAGATGTTACACTTAATCTTAACACCGAAACTCATAACCCTATCATAAACCCAACCTTACGCTTTTATACATCCATAAATCTTCTAACCACCCCAACTCAATTATAAAATCTATAGTACCATCCATCTCTAGAAGAATTTCTGCTCTTTCTGCTGATAAAAACTTTTAATCAAAATGCTACTTTCTTCAATAATGCATTAAGGAACTCAAGACACAAGGAAAAGATTAAATACAACCATTATGATCCTCCTGCTGACCACTTTAAATCTGTAATCACACACAATATGACTCGCAAGAAACCAGTTCAAATAACAAGATCTGCCGCTATCAATAACAATGAACCAGTCTACATATATAATCCAAACCAAAATACTAATCGTAATACCTGTAACTCACCCAGTCGCATCAAGGGAAAGAAAAATATTTGGTTTAATCCTCCATTTAGCGAAAATATCAAAACTAATATACCTAAGGAATTCTTCAACATTGTACAAAATTTTTTCAAATACCCACACAGATATAGTTCTATTTTCAATAAAAACTCAATTAGGATTTCTTATTAAACAATGCCTAATTTAGCACAAAGAATCTTAACATCTAATAATAAAAATAAATCAGCCCAAAAAAATCCCTTTCCCCGTTAAACCCAAAACTAACTGTAATTGTAATAACAAACATCACGCCCACTCAATAATGATTGCATCCATAAAGATGTTATATATTCATGCACAATTACTGAGCTCTCACGCAATCCTCCCATAACAGAAACTAATATTTCGTCTTCAAGTTATCCTTCTCTCAATCCTCCATCTGATATCCCAGTCGAGCAGCCCCTCCATCTACAATCATATGACTAGCAATAATAATAATAATAATAATAATAATAATAATAATAATAATAATAATAATAATAATAATAATAATAATTCTCCTAACAGCCATCCTAACATTAACAACACTCATTATACCCTCCAAAACAGTCGTGGTACTATCATTGTCCCACTTTTTGCTGAAAACAATGAAAAAAATTCAAAATATTTAACTAATACAAATCAGCAAATTAATATTAATATCTGACTTCGAGCTTTTAATAAAGCTCATACATATATCGGCGCTACTTCGACATTAATTAAGAAAAGAATATCAAACCAAATTTCTTCTTTTAACAACCATAATTCTAATAATGACCAAGGAACTTCTCTAACCACTTTAATTAAAAAACTTAACTCTAATAATACCCCCTTCTCAATCAAATGAACTATCATAAAAAGTAAAGTCTTATACTCCAGGCTCTAAGTCATGTCGCCTCTGCACAACCGAAGCTATAACTATAATTACTTCCCCTCAAAGTAACAATATAATAAATTCTAAAAACGAACTGATCTCCTTCTGCAAACATAAGTCCAAATTTAATTATGGTAATTTTGAAATTACATAGCTATTACTTTAACCTTTCAGGTATATATAATTTTTCTTTAACATCGTCGTTTTTTTCTACATACTTTCTTAATACTTTATAACTTAATAATCCTTTATTTTAATTCTAATTCAAATATATCAATCTACCTACACATTCATATCCTGCGTGTATATTTACTTATATTTTACTATATGCATTTACTTACATACTTACTTGCTTTATCCGGAATTTGCAGATACCGGATATCCTCTTCCATTAAATTTTTTAATTTAATTTTTTTATTTTTTATTTTTTATTTATTTATTTATTTATTCCATTTAGTGTCTTTTAATAACTCTTGCTGACATTTTCTTTAGTAATAATCTGTAAATTTCAGTTGACCTCTTTCTTGCCCTATATTTTTCGCTCCTTTTAACGTCATCTTGTCTGGGTCATTTTGACATTTGCTGTTCTATCTCATACTTTATTCTATCACCATTTAATCTTTTTTTTTCTCCTTCACTGATTTTTCTTAATTACACTTTGTCTCGGCAGCCGTGTTAAACGCATATCTTATTTTTCTTTTATTAATATTATTGGAATTTTTCCCCTTTTCCTCGTACATATTTGTGAATAATTTCACGGATTTCGGCCTTTTGGATTATTTTGGACCATCTTCCAACTACGCGATTTCCTTGGATTTTACTTGTGCGAATGGAAATTTAATTAACTTTCTTGGATTTACATTTTTGGATTTTACCGTCATTGGATACTTTACCTATCACCAGACTATCCATTCACGTGAAATCACCTATTTCTTTACCATATTCCCTCTGCTTCAATTTTTGTTATCAAGTAAGATCTTTTACTTACTTGCAGTTTCATAAAATACTTTTGTATGCAAAATCCGATCCCGTATTTTACTAATTCCTACCCTCTGATGAGAAGGAAAGCATTTCTTCGAAACTCCGCGGATTAAGGACTATCCACTTATTAAGTGTTTCCCTTTCAGATTAAATATGTTTTTAACTCTTTTTCAAAGTGTTTTAACATGTTTTATTAACTATTTGCTCAACTACTATATAGTAGTAGTAAGCTATAAAAATATATATGGCAATTAAGCTACACAGAATATTCTGCGTTTCATCCACGCTAGGATTCGTCAGGCTTATCTATCTATCTATCTATCTATCTATCTATCTATCTATCTATCTATATATATATATATCTATATATATATTTATCTATATATATATATATATATATATAGAGAGAGAGAGAGAGAGAGAGAGAGATAAAGTGCGTCTAGAGATAAATTCACACAAGTACTATTTTGGCATTTTAATATTAGTGTTTTCTAGTATGCATTTTGTTGGAACTGTTAAAAAGCCCATTAATTTTTCATTACAGGCGAAAAATTAATAATTTGATAAAATAATCATTGCATTTTTCCCTGTCTTCAGATTACAGGGTGACCCAATAAACAGGCCCCAACTCTAATTAGACCCGGTTTCTTAGTGTTTTGTCCGAATGAAATGAAAATTTGGCCATAACTAGTTTATTATATTCAAAATATCATATCAAAACACTAGGGTCTTTGGCCTTTTTTTCTCCGTTCTACAGCATATGTTCTAAATGGACTCCATTTAGCTTTTGTTTTGTTTTTTGGTCACCCTTTATTCACAAGTGTTAAAATTTAGCTTAATGTCTCGCAAAAAATAACCATCTACCAAGTAATGACAAGAACTATATCCTAATTGATGACATATTGGAAGTGAAATGTTTAGAAATTCGTTTGCCACTGTTATATAGCCGGGGTCTGTATATATACGGGTGTCTTTGATATCTAATGAATGTGTGTATACAGCGTATTCGTCTTTTACCGTCTAGCGTTGTGATCATCTATCTAAAGTTTGTTGTGTGTATCTGTATATTTGAATAAAGTTTATGATGGAACAAGAATACACATAAATACCTTTACAACACAAAAGGCGAATAACATTTATTTGGAGTTTCAACATCTGCTCACTCGAGAGTATATTTGGTCCATCTTTGGTCCTGTTTGACAGAAAGCTGCAATAGAAATTCTCTCCAAGAAACAAGAGTGCGTCGGGTTTTATGTTCGGGAACTTTTTATTCTAGAGTATATTTTCCCTTTTTGGAAAGTTGCAACGGTAATTCTGACTATCGCCATTTCTGGCCTCTCTACCCAGAGCCATCATAATCTGTAGATTATCTCTGTCCTTCTCTTGACTCCGACTGACTAACTAATTTCCACATCTTAAAACGACCATCCTCCCCTCTAAATGACGTCATTAGTATACTTTACTAAGAAATCACCTGATGTTTTTACATGCCAATATTTCTGAGTTGCCAACTGTGTTATGGTAGCATTTTTAGTTGGTTGGTTGTTTTACGGCATATCAACCCTTTTCAGGTTATTTAATACTGAATCCAGTGATTTTGAAAATTTTTTAATAGAAAATATTTTTTTCAAGTCGGTTTCTACTTAACCAATAGTTGGGACCCTAACAGGTACTACCACGGGGTCAGAGTGGACCTGGAAGCAATGGCAATTAAGGGGTGGCTCCACACTCCCCAAAGGCCGCAATTTAGGGTCTCACCATCGGATACAGTTTAAGGTCATATAGCATTTTTATGTTACGTTCCCAAATTAATGTAAATAAATATTTATCCAAAATATTTGGATTATTCTGAAACATATTTTATCCGACAAAACTTTTTTGGCTTGAATAATCATAATAATCATCAACCAGCACAACTTCGGCGTTACCCGGTCAATATCTAATATTCTTTCATCACCATTTTCAAAATATGCCCGAGGCATTAACCCTTGAGTGTGGGTTAATCATTTCACGACTGATGTTGCCTGCTTCTCTCCATCCACCCTTTTTGTCATAATTAATAGAGGCACTTTTTGCTTCTTTCCCAACTCGACGACTTCTCGACCGATGGTTTTTCTGGACCTCTCTTCTCCTGGTGTTAATAACTCTTAACTTCCATTTCATTCAGTCATTGTTCCCGTCAATCACTAAATGTATTCAACCTATGTTTTGGGGATCAAAACAAAAAATAAATCCTTACATCTATCTGTTGTGGTTAGCCTACACAATTATACAAGGTACTAATGATTCACTCGGACTTCCAAGCTTTGAACTCCAAGCCACATCACTACATGTACCCAGAAAACATCACTCATTTTTAACTTTGCGTCGTACAGAAAAAGCACTTTCTAAACTCTTAATTATCGTTTCGCGTTAACCTATGCGATTTTTCCAATATTCTCGCCCAAGTGACCAGAGCACAAAACTGAAATCATTCCGCATACATACTTCACAGAAAGTACCTTGGTATCTATTTTTTCCATTGGGACCATATTTCGCATATTACTTGTTTACGTTTGTGACGACTATTTTTATTTTATTCTCCTTTTTTCTTCCCTCATCTCCCTGTAGTGTTTCACAAAATAATGGTTCCGTTCGCCATTATATACTTCCGCTCCTTACACTGTGTTGGAGAAGCATTCATTTGTGTTCCCTAAAGTTGTCGTCGTGAATAGCCTCGGCTCACTCATACTGGACTGGACCGTCCGCCTTTTTATGCTATATGAGGAAATATCTTTTCCTCCAAGGTTGGGAACTGCAACTGGCCCATAGCTCGCGGAAAATTTCCATTTGTGAATCTCCCAATAGTTTGCCTTACGCTGTCCCTACTCGCAGTCTAAAAATTCTAGAAACGCAAAAAAAAAAAAAAAAAAAAATCCGCCCGCGAATCACTCCCGAAAACAATGAAATAATTCGCCGGCACGTAACACGTCCTCCTTATAACTTTAGTTTTGAGTCTTTTGTTGATCCATCAGCTTCTCTTACTTTATTCGCTATCTGTTTTGTTCCTTAATTTAATAAATATACATAATGAAAAACTTCCAGAAACAAATGCCAACATATACTAATCATCACAATATTTAATCACACATTTACATGCATTACAGAATTGTATCAAGCAAAATACAACAAAAAAATAAAACCTCACACAATGCCACAAAGTTCAATTGTCCTTTTTTTTCACAATACAAATAACAAAAAATCGAAAAGTTCAATTGTAACTTCAATAGACAAATAAATTTATCCCGAACATCTGCTGGACACTTTTTAGACCCAATAAAATACCTACAAAAGAGCAACGCATCGACACAGCAGCAAATGCTATCTTGTTTTGAATTGTGATTGACAGATTCTCAACAATCTCCGGAAACAAAATAATAACAATCACATTTCCACAATAACGTGTGCGCAAAATTTATCGCTTTTTTCTTTTCGCT